>NC_139344.1:73820488-74395488 GCF_055883805.1 Amblyomma maculatum | reverse complement strand
GCAACGAGTTTCGAACCAATTACTTCCCGCAGCCGAGGCGGACGCCCAAACCACTAGGCCACGACTGCGGTTGAGGCCATAATGGGCTGGGTGATCAGCGGGCCGCTGAAGCGGGCGTTGAATGTTGGCCCGAAGATTACAGTCAAGGGAAGTAGGGATGGTGCCCCCATATCAACCACTGTCGAGTCGTCACACACGTCTACTTAGACGACATTATCATTTACAGCGCGATGTTCGAGGATCATCTGAGAGACATCAGGCAGGTATTCAGCAGAGTAGCAGTTGCTTGCTTAAAGCTAAAACCATTGAAATGCCAGTTCCTGAAGCCCGAAGTTAAATACTTACGACATATTGTGTCGGCAGAAGGTGTTCGTCCAGACCCTGGAAAGGCAAAATATGTGAGGAATTACCCCGTCCCAAAGAATAAAACCGAAGTCCGCCTATTTGTCGGTTTTCTTACTACCGCGGACACATCACAAAGTTTGCTGAAATCGCGAATCGTCTAACTGTGCTAACAAGCAAGTCCCCTTCCAAATGGAGCCCGATGCCGTGGACTCTTTCAGGAAGTTGATTGCCAATTTAACTGAAGCACCAATTCTTAGCTTCCTAGACTTTGACAAGCCATTTCGGTTGGTCATTGACGCTGTGATGGCTAAATTGCCTGTGCCAGAACTTGGGATCGGGTGTCGCGTGTGTTCCGGGAACCACCGACCTCGCACAATTTTGCCTGCTCGTGTCGCCTTTTGTCCGAAAACCGGATACGAGAAGGGTCGCTGAACGACGCTGGAATGCGGGGAAGACGCGCTAATAACGGCTACACGTGCGCTGTTGCGGGGATCCGGGAACGGAAACAACGGACCCGAGGTGACAAGGAAAGCAACAGAAGGACGGTGGGGCAGAGAGGAACCAGAGACGCTCTAGAGCCGGTCAACGCGGTATGGCATGAAAGGGGACGTAGCTCGGTGCTGCCGTGAGTGCGAATCGTGCGCACTCCGTAAGATGCCGAAAGGCAAAAAAAAAGCCCCGTTGCAAATATTTGAGGAAGTTCATGCGCCGTTTGAACGTTGGCCTGAAAGTCACAGCCAAGGGAAGTCGGGATGGTGACATAGCAGGCATGCTTTCCTCAGCCATTTTCCTATTCAGTTAAGGAAACGTCCGCTGAAGGATACAACAGCACTTCGTGTACGCAGAACGAAAAAATAAAAAAAGTTCGATGAACTTGGTGTTAGGTCAAAATAGTTCCGAGGTCAGTAACAGCACTCACGCGAGCGGTCAAGTCAGATTATAGCACGGCTGATCACGTGACAGCTTAACTGCACGAGTGTTTCAACGAATCCCGCTGGAATTATTTCAGAATAGATGTTTTGAAGCGCAAGGATGGCTTTTGAATTATAGTGATAGCAGCGAATGTGGAAGTCAAAAGGCCGATCGATTATTTTTGTCGATTTTTCAAAAGCCTTTGATCGTGTTCCTCACAAACGTTTACTGTTAAAAACTAAAAATCTGCAGCTTGATGATAACACGGCCAGATGGATTTCTGAATTATTGACTAATCGTTCCTAATCAGTCAAGATAAACGATTGCATCTCTAACCCGACACGTGTAAATTCAGGTTTCTCACAAGGGACAGTTCTCAGGCCTTTGCCCTCGTTTAATTTATATAAATGACATAGCAAGTAACATCAACTCATCAATTCGCCTTTTTGCAGACGACTGCGTAGTCTATAAAACGATATCTAACGTAGAAGATGCACACACGCTCCAGTCCAATCTAAACAGGCTAACTGAATGGTGCCGTACCTGGCAAGTGGAAATTAATGAAGAACAAAACTAAACATATAAGATTTTCGCCTGTTCCACGACCGTTACTTGGCGTGTACAGAATCAACGATAAAGCTGTTGAATCTGTTTCTTCCATAAAATATCTGGGTGTTCATTTGCATTTTAATCTCTCTTGGAATGCTCATATAGACCTCATCACCGGCAAAGCTTTTAGAAAACTTGGTATGCTAAGGCACCGTTTACACCTCGCAAATTCTAACACGAAACATCAAGCTTGCACTGCACTGATAAGACCAACCTCAGAATGTGCTTCCGTCATATGGTATCCTCACCAGGACTCCATTTCCAATCTTCTTGAATCAGTCCAGAATAAAGCAGCAAGATTCATTACATCATCCTACTCAAGATTTCAGAGCGTATCATCCATTAAAGACGTTTTAAACCTACCACCGCTCGCTTTCAGAAGGAAGCTTGCGCGACTATCATTTCTTCACACATTGTACTATAGCAATTCGGAATTTGCTCGCTCCCTTCTTCTTCCTGCTCCTCACGTCTCATCCCGCCTTGACCAAGCAAACAAAATCCTCCCAATTTTCGGGCGAACAAAAAATACCAATATTCCCCACTCTCTTTAGCATTAAATGAATGGAATCAGTTGGCGTCAAATATCGCTGTTTTAACTGATTTATCAGAGTTTCAAACAGCATTGCTAGCTTCTTCAGACGCATCGTAGTCAATTTGTGCGGTTTTGTCGTTCCCTGTGAAGAGTTTCCTTTCCTTGATTCTTTGGGTGTCATCTGTGTTTCTAAGTCGGTGAGATCTCAAATGTTTCTTTTATAATCTTTTTTCTGGTTTTAGTTTCTGTATTTAGGTCAGCTTTGTAGTGTCTGTCATGCGCGATGTGCATGTTTTTCCCTTTTGCTGAAATCGTTGCACATATTTCTCTTTCTACTGTTCTCTGATTATGTTGAAATGTTGCTTGCCCGACTATTTTTTCTTAGTTTTGTATAAAGATTACTATGACTAGTTATATACTTCCCTCACATACCACCATAACATCATCTGTTATCCTGTTTTTGTTCTACTCTGATTTGATTCCTCATCCCCCCCCCCCCTATGTAATGTTCTATTGGGCCTTTAGGGTATTTAAAATAAAATAAAAATAAATAAGCTGGCTAAATTAATTTCAATACATTTTTTCAACTGATCCATTCAGTTCTCCGGACCACACTGCTCACGCTTCTTGCTATTCCTAGCCTTGCAGCGCTGCCGGGGTTGCGCAGTGGTTGGGGCGCTCATCTACTGTTCCCAAGGGTGCGGGATCGGAATCCGGTAGCGGCGGCCGCTTCTCGATGGAGGCGCAAAGCAAGGCGCCCGTGTGCTGTGCGATGTCAGTGCACGTGAACAACCCCAGGGGGTCGACATTTCCGGAGCCCTCCATTACGGCGTCTCTCATAGCCTTGAGTCGCTTTCGGACGTTAAACCCCACAAACCGAACTGACCATTTCCTACCCTTGTTAGACGCAGTAGGTCACGGTACACATGAGGCGCCTCGTTACTTCTATTGGATGTCGTGGTGGTATGGGCCCCACAGCCACGTGGTTTCAGTCGGATGCGTCGCCTCAGGTTTCTGATGATTTCTTGGGTTAGAGCATCGAGCTTAGTGGCGGTTTTGAAGGTCTAATAATATGACTTTACCAACGGCTGGCTATTGCAGAATCTCCAACATTACCTACTACAATGCAACAAACAGTTTAGTGTTTTAGCACAATTAGTCTGTTCCTGATGTCATCGCCCCTACTATACCCTGCCTAAGCTGTTTTTCATCCTTTATTCTTCACAAAACCCTGTGGAAAACCAGTTTCCTGCCCCTTCGCCGCGACCGACCACAACCACCCCAACGACCTTCATGGCAGCGCCGGCTGGGAGAGGAGGTAAATACCTCCCCTTGGGGGAAGGAGACCAGCGATGGGGGTGCCATCAAGACGTCTACGCGGGTTCCCGCGAGAAGACGAGAGGAGATTCTGGATCCAGCCGGCAACGAGAGCGGTCATCTCCCGCCGCCTCTCCCGGCAAATGCCGGGGGATAGCGGGCACGGAGTACGCGGCGCACACGGGAGGACCCGTCGTGCACGACCGCCCATCTTCTGGTTCCCAACGGCGAAGCGACCGGTAAATACCGCACGCTCTCGCCGCCTCCCGCGGCAAACGCCGTGGTATGGCTTTGTCCGAAGAATGCGGCGCGCACGGGAGATCCCGGCCGCCATATTCACGGCGCGTGCAAATGTCCGCCGCCGAAGTCGCACCCCCATTACCCAGCCGGTGAGTCAAAAGTCCTTCTTACGTAGCCTTGCCCTTCCAAGGAAAACCTTGTTGATGTATAGCTAGCCGGCATGCTCTGTATTATTTGCAAGTGCAAGAAATAGCATTCGAGTAGTAACGATATGTCGTGCCCGTCCTTTGTCCCCTTTGTTCCCTCCGCGGGTCGCCAGCGAGGACGCAGCACCTGCGGAGTTAGGAGCGGGGCGGAAGACCGTCCCTCTCATATCACCACAATGGCGCCTCAACGTGGTTCTCTCGTGCAGAAGCACTTGAGCTAGTTACCCCTCCCTAGAGACAAAGGACGATAGTCAGCTCGCGGCGTGGAGTGCCTGCCCGGACTTTTAACATTAGGCCTGACCCGACATCGCTATGCTAGCAAGGCTAATATGCTTTCTTGACGGCGAGGTGGGAGGAGTTGCAGCGAGAACAAATGGTCGTGCGTGTATTTGTGTGTGTATGTGTGCGTGTGTTTATGTGTGTGGAGCATTTTTATTTGTGAGTGTGTGTGCGTGTGTGTTTGTGTGTGCCGACTTCCGAGGCCTTTGAGAGGTACAGCCACGAGGTCCGTACATGGAGCACGAGACCGAGCCTTCCACGGAGAACAGCACGCCGGAAGCGAGTGAGTGCCTCAGCCGGGACGGTGGCCCTACTTTTCTTGTATATAGTTGTAAATATTTCCTCTTCTGTCTCTTTGGCTCTGGGAGCCAGGTGCCGCAATCGGCTGACTGGTATTGCAGCCGTGATTGCCGGAAAGCACCGGGGCGCTCCGACACCGCTGGACGCGGTGGGCGCCGTTCGCTCAGAAGTTGCCTTTGGATGGCAGCGAGCGAGTAGGGCCACCCTGGGTTCCTTGGCGGAGATGCACATCCTCGCGGCGCTGCGTTCTAGCTATTGTCCTTAGCGCTAGAGCGAGTAGGCTTAAGGCTCTTTTTGGGAGCTGCCTGTCGCACATCGGAGGACAGGCTAACCGTGGCATACAGCATGCGCAAATGCGGTTTGCTTGTTTTATATTGACCTCGCTGTAGCCGAACATCTCGCTGAATTAAAGAAAGCTAACTTCGTTCAAATGAACTTGGTATTTTTGAGCTGAGAAGGAGAATCGGAAATTTCGTGGAACCAGATTATTATGCCGGCAAACGAACCGCGGATGCCCGTGCTTCGTTCGGATTAACGGAACGCAGTGCGGTGCCGGATAAAATTGTTTGGCACTCGCATTGGCCCGCATTTTACCAAATGGTCATTTTGCTCAATTTATTCAACCTTTTTGGAGATCCGGAGGGTTGTGCAGATATCAAGTGAAACCGCCTGGACCTGCCGCCATTGTTTACGTTCCTGTCTGCTGCCCTGTGGCCGTGAATCACCGAAGCTCGGAGTCTCACGGAACCAGTCCGGCTTGACGGGAGAGGAGGCCAACCCCTACCTGCCAACAAAGGCGCGTCAGCGGGAACAACACCCTCCCGTCATGCTGGCTTCTGGGACCTGCCGATGGACGGGGGGGCCCCTTCACCTTGCTGCTCGTCGGATGACACCAACGTTTGGATCGCCCTGCTAAGCCTGGTGTTTACCTCGCGGATGGCGTCCAAGGAGCGGCTCTCGACAACCATAGGTGAACATTTAAGGAGGGAGGGATGTGGAAAACCAGTTTCCTGCCCCTTCGCCGCGACCGACCACAACCACCCCAACGACCTTCATGGCAGCGCCGGCTGGGAGAGGAGGTAAATACCTCCCCTTGGGGGAAGGAGACCAGCGATGGGGGTGCCATCAAGACGTCTACGCGGGTTCCCGCGAGAAGACGAGAGGAGATTCTGGATCCAGCCGGCAACGAGAGCGGTCATCTCCCGCCGCCTCTCCCGGCAAATGCCGGGGGATAGCGGGCACGGAGTACGCGGCGCACACGGGAGGACCCGTCGTGCACGACCGCCCATCTTCTGGTTCCCAACGGCGAAGCGACCGGTAAATACAGCACGCTCTCGCCGCCTCCCGCGGCAAACGCCGTGGTATGGCTTTGTCCGAAGAATGCGGCGCGCGCGGGAGATCCCGGCCGCCATATTCACGGCGCGTGCAAATGTCCGCCGCCGAAGTCGCACCCCCATTACCCAGCCGGTGAGTCAAAAGTCCTTCTAACGTAGCCTTGCCCTTCCAAGGAAAACCTTGTTGATGTATAGCTAGCCGGCATGCTCCGTATTATTTGCAAGTGCAATAAATAGCATTCGAGTAGTAACGATGTGTCGTGCCCGTCCTTTGTCCCCTTTGTTCCCTCCGCGGGTCGCCAGCGAGGACGCAGCACCTGCGGAGTTAGGAGCGGGGCGGAAGACCGTCCCTCTCATATCACCACAACCCTTAATTTTAAACATTTCTGGAGGGCTTTGATGAACTCCTTCAATTTTTTGAAACAGGTTAGACATACTGTGGACAGGAACTTCGGAATAAAGGCTCTCATTAGTTTATCTTGCATTTCTCCGCTTATGAGGCTTGATAAATGCACTATGTTCTTACCAGCTTTTTTACGGGCTATAATAAAAGAAAGCTGGTGTTTAGTAAAGGAGTGCATTCACTTCCCCCAATTTTACTACGCCGCGAAGAGAGCCATTGATGGTGGTCACTGCATCTTCGTGATTAAATGCGACGGAAGGCGTGCTCAGCGCTCAATTAGAATTGAAATTCTTACACGTCACATGACTTTCGGCGTTTTTACTTTGTGCGTAGGTTAAAGGCTCCATTCAGCAACTTCTAAGCTTGGCTTGCTGCCAGAACCCTTGGAACGCTTACGGAGGAACCTATCAAAATTGTTTTGGATTGCATTTACGTACCGAACTAGGTCATCATAATTCGTGCGCAGTTACATGACACATGCATTAAATTGGCGCAACCAATCACGTCCTCCTAAACGGCTACAAAGCAAGATTTTTTTTTTAACGGCCGCCGCTGTATCTCCCTAAAGTTCGCGGAGTTTGATTTAAGCGTCGTTGTACATTGTAACTAAAAATTGGCCACATTTAGCAGCTGACTTATCAGAATCTGCCCAACATTGCAAACTTCGTGTGGGTTACGTAGTCAGTGCGTCATCTGCGATCGGACTAACCAGCACAGTCTTGCATGTGGAAATATTTACCCTAGGGAGTTGAGACATGTGAGGTCTTGACTCTCAGCTGAACAATTGGTGCCATTTGCTGATACCGGAAATGAAGGTGGGGCTTACTAACGCCCAGAAAACAACATAATTACTTGTCGTAACAAAATATGGGTACTGTTTATTTTATTTTTTTTTCGAGTACAGGTAAGCCAGCATACCTTTCTGAATAGCTTGCAATAATGAAAAAGACGCCCTCTCAGAATTTTGTTTTTTGTGCGGCTGAGGCTTTGTGTCGATTCGCTAGAACAGCTTGGACGTTGCTCCGTCAGCAGCGTCCTCGAGCCTAACTGCGCTTTGTTCAGCCGCAGACGACTGATTCAGAGTGAGCAACAAAAGAGCCGCTGCCGTTCCGCGGGATGAGGTCTTTAACTATATATTCTGCGAATAAATACTCTCTTATTGCATTCGAGTGTACAGCATAATCGCCTCATTTGCACCCTCGTTAGCGGAAGCAGCAGCTAGGACAAGCAAGCAAGCCACCGTTTACACGAACACTTCCTGCCCTCAATAAAGCAGCTCCTTTTTCCATATGTATACGCAGACGGGCGTGTATAACCTTCATGCGGTTCGCTCAAGTTGGGAGATTTTCTTTCTACCCGCTTTAAGTGCGTGCTAAATCCTGTGTGCAATGTCTCTCCTATTATTACGTGGCGAGGATTCTCGCTTCCGATCCTCGAGCCCTTTAACATGCGCACAGTTCTCCCCTGGGGCGTTCATAAGCACGTTCCCTTGCAGCTGAGGCACAAGTAACAATTAAAGCACACGCTGTACCCACCAAACTGGTTTGAGACGTCTAAGCACCATGTAACGATTTACAAAGTATGCATGTAAGCTCCTTTCTCGATAACCCCGCAGCGAACAAAGACAATGACGGCAAGTGAGAGAAGCCTTGGATCGCACGTAACACCAATTTCTCTCGAAGTCAAGGCCAAAAGACTTGAAAAACGCGCACACAGAGAGGGCAATCATAGCCAATTACGAATTCACAAGATACCTTTCCACGATCGCTGCGTTGTGATAACAGGATGGAAACTTCATGCCTCATCGCGTAGCGTCGTGTGCGTGAAGCAAATAACCGTGTAATTTGGAAGCGAGAACGAAAGAAAAGTTTGGTGTAGATCGCATTAGCTGTGTTCCGAATATGCCTTGTGTTTCACCGAACGCTTTCGAAAAAATCCTGAATATAGTAAGTAAAACTTCTTAAACATAGATATATATATATATATATATATATATATATATATATATGTGAAGGAAAGAAGGTAACAGTCGGCGAGGCCAAGGAAAGCGTTGGGGATGGTACTTTATGTGTGTTTTTTTTTGTTTTTTTTTTTTAATGTTTACTTGTATAATCACAGGGATTAGTAATGTAATCTATTTAGGGGAAAGATAATTAAACACAAAGTAGAAGAATTTAGCTAATTTAGTTCGCTCAAGCCACGACTGAGAGCACCACAATCGCAGCGCACAAATGCACTAGTCACGTGGTATTATTTGTATTTCGCGGGCTTTCTTCTGAGCCCGGAAAAAAAGATACACGTGAGACTTCCTTTATCGCAATTAATGAAATGGCGGTTTCTGAAGGTGCTCTACAACTTTCCAATTCACATTTCTGGTCTAAGATGAATATTTCATAAATTAGAAAAATTAACATAATTCGCTAATTAAGTAATTGCAAAACAAAAAATTTCCTGTAGTGCGCAAGGCAACTGCCAGTTGTATGCAACTGGTTTTATGGACCTACCTAAAATATATTATTTTGTAACCCTTGGTTCAAGTTAGCTGGGACACCCGGTATATATATATATATATATATATATATATATATATATATATATATATATATATATATATATATATATATATATATATATATAATATATATATATATATATAGTAGAGAGAGAGAGAGAGAGAGAGAGAAAGGGAGAGAAACCCTTTAATGAAAAACAGAGATTTTAGCCGGCGTTTCAATTTCGCTGACATGCTATTCTATGTAGGAAGGGAAACTGGGGGATGCTTCAGTTCCGCATTTAAGGCTATGACGCGGCAACGTAGGCTGCCGCCCGGCATATGGAGCCCCACTTTAACCAAGCCGTAATAACATGCCTGTCCGGCTAAGGAATAGCCTGCCTGACTCGGCATCTAGGAGCACCAGAAGGTTGATTCTTATTCCCCCTTCACAACTCAAACGATTAACCCGAGTTGGCAGCTGCTCCCAACTTTCTGATATCATGTGGTCTCGTTAAGTCGCACAAACCATCCAAGAATCAGTTTCCAGCCATGAAAGCTGTCAGTTGCTACCTGCCAGCTCCGTGCCCGTGCTTTTTTGCTCACAATTAACGTCGACGCCGGCACCGACGCCGCTGCCGACGCCAGATATCTTCTGTGTAACGGGACCATTTGACGCTATCATGTTCAAACTATTTGCCTCCAGGAATAATTGCATAGTGGGTGGAACAGCGCGAAAAGACGAAACACACAAGAAGAGACGCACAGCAGACGAGCACTGTCTCGCAACTAATTTTTTATTAGGAAGAAAGCGGATTCTTATACAAAAAATATGTCACATGACGTTACAAAGAACGAAACCCTTGACCAGGCAAAATTCAAGAGATATCTTCTTCCTTGAATTTTGCCTGGTCAAGGGTTTCGTTCTTTGTAACATCATGTGACATATTTTTTGTATAAGAATCCGCTTTCTTCCTAATAAAAAATTAGTTGCGAGACAGTGCTCGTCTGCTGTGCGTCTCTTCTTGTGTGTTTCGTCTTTTCGCGCTGTTCCACCCACTATGCAATTGTATCAACTCGCCCAACTGTCCATCCTACTCCAGGAATAAACCCTCAGATACGATGGACGCAATTTGCTGCAAGACCGTTCTTATTATAGAGCCAAATACTAGAACTCACCAATGAACTTTTAAATTATCGGAGTTGCATGGTTGGAGTTCAAAGTGAAGAACATGACGATGCCATATCAGTTTTCGAAACGAAGAAAAACTCATTTTCTAAAGTCCTGCAGTGCGAGGAAATACGACAATTTTTTTTCTTTCTCTTTTTTTTTCTTTTTTTTCTTTTTTTTTTTTTTGTCGTACGAAATCAAAACTGAGCGCTAGAGGCGCAGGAAGCTCGGTACGAAGTAAGACGCGGGCAGTGGCGCGGGCAGGAGCGCTCGCGCTAGTCCCGTCAACCATTCATTAAACGTCATCTCACGGTCATCCAACATCTTCTCTCTGTCCTCTGTTCTCCTGTGTTCATCGGCTTGCCGCCATGTAACAATATATACAAGATCTCGCCCGTCACGTGTACAGCTATAAGTGCGCATTCTATAAAGCACCAAAAACCTAACCATATATGGGGAAAGGATGCAAGAGACCGCATGGAGCCATCAGCCCTAAAAACTACCCGAAAGCAGCGGAGGCCCATGGCTGTCAAGCCTCAGCCTGGACGACCAGCGAAGTTTCGTCGACCAGATTTGGGAGACGGATCGGGTCCACAGCTTCCTGGACAATGGATGTGCGTATATCAAGGGCGCGTAGACTCGCATACTCTAAGAAAATAGTGTCTCTGTTACTCAGCAGCAAACCTTAGCCAGTTGACGGGGTAGTTTGCTCTGAAAACTGATTTATTTATTCCTAATAAAATAAACTCACTAATTTACGTTTTAATACGCACGCATTATTTTCAATGAAAAAGCGTTCTACCTTACCTATCGAGATTTCTCGGATGCCAGGAACGAACGCGTCTTTAGCTGGTCTCAGCGGAGTAAAGTGTAGAAATGGCAACGCAATATGTAATGCCCTATTCGGCCAATGGTCCTTCAGGATAAAAATTGCAACACATTGCATATTACATTGTGCCCATAAAAGCGATGTCCTCTCCCAACCAAAAAACTGACTTTGTCTGATTCGAAAACTGTGAACCCTCTTCCGAAACCAACCTGGCCCACCCCCAGAAATAAACTTAGCCCACCCCCAAAATTTGGGTGGCCGACCTCAAGAACTGACACTGCCCAAATCCAAAATTGAGTGCAAAACCATGTTCAAAACGACTGACTTGCCCTCAAAATACACCTGGATCATCCCCGATGGTTGCGTGGTCCACCCGCAAAATTAGTTTGAAAAGTTCTCAAATGCGGACGGGCACTCGAGATTTAGATGCCTTCAAGAAATACTGCGTTGGTTAGCGGAGTCAAAATGTCTCTCATGTTTTCTTTTCTATTTTTTCTTTTTAGAGCTGCCGAGCGAAAGAAAGTGCCTGGCACTTAACAGTAGAGCAGGCAGTTAATATGACGTCATGTTATTTCTAACGAGCTTCCTGCGCGTCTCGTGAGCTTAACTTTTGGCTTTGTAAGTAAAAAGCGCCGGGTTATCTCGAATTCAAAAGTGTAGTTTTTTATAATGCCTAGCAATCCCGAATTGACAACCGTTTGGAAATTGGCTTTTCTCCGTTTAAAAGACTGTTGCAGTAGTGTCTAGTCCACCTCCACGAACGCCCCATTAGCGTTAACCACCAAATGGGCTAATTAAATAGTTCATTTGTGAGTTTTAATTATTCAGCTAACAGCACATTTTGTGTCATTGAATGCGGGCAGCATTTCAGCGACGTACACAACGCGACAACACTATAGAGCCAACGTAAATTTTATTGATTAAACGGGCTCACATGGACGACCCGGATAATGGCTGAATATGCATTTGTTAAGAGAAAAGAGCACGGAAGCAAGCAACGCAAGACTCCCGCGGTTGTTTGACGTTGCTCGAACGGAAGGAAATTACAAGGTGCGTACCAGCCAGCGCCTTCCATTCGAAACAGCATCGTCAAAGCAGCCGTTATCGGGCCATTAATCGCGTGTACCACTAACAACCAAATTCAAAGCTCCGAAGCCCTCTGTTGGAGGCAGAGTGTGAGGAATTTGGAACACGAGCCCACGTGCTTGCCCAGACAGCGCGCGCTTACGCATTCGAGAGCGCTATCTCTGGCGCGGAGACCATGAAAGAGTGTGCGCCTAAGGCACCTTCTTTTCTTATTTATTTCTCCGCGCGCTCGGTGTAACCCGAAAAAGAGCGGCTGCTCGCACGCGGCCGGCCGTTACAAATTCCCCGTAAGAGGCGTCGCGTAAAGAGCAGCGCTAGTCGGCGGGAACAATCAAGGACTGCCCTCTCGAGCTTATGAACGCAAAGCAACCGGCGCCGCCACCAAGGACGGTCCATGCGCAAACCGGAAATGCGGCGCGCTGCTGCTCTGCACTCAGAGGGCAAAGCGTGGATTGCACGTGCTCTCGTGCGAAGACGTCCCGCGAGCGATGCCGGGGACAGGATCGGAAGAAGGCGCCTATCAATAAAGGCGTCGCGTGCTTTCGCTGATCGCGTGCTTTCACATGATGTCCGTGAACTGGAGGCGCGAAGGACGCCTGTGCTTCGCCTTCTCATGCGACGGACTGCCCGGAGCCTCAAAATGTGAGACTGGGGATCGCGGTTTCGCCGATTTCTCAACAGCCTGAAACGATACCGCTGGTCGGTAACGGCATAGATGGCCCTGGAAAAGGCACTACAATCGCTCAAGAGATGGGAGAGACGCATATCTAGTATGTAAATGCAAAGTACAGACAGGGTTGAAACGAAAGCTGCGGCAAAAAAGCAAAGTAAAGCCGGGTGGAACAACGTACCTATCTGCTATCAGAGTAAAGGAAATAGAAAGGATGCCTGTGATTACGTCATTCGCTTTCCGTATTCGCGATAACCAGTAAGCACTACTAAAATCGTGCGTTCAACTGAACCTATCTCCAGCGATCTATAGTACTGAATCTATTCAGATGCGCTGATTCTGATACCAGGGTTCTGAGCATTGCTTATGCACACTCGCTGAGAAGAGTTTATGGAATCTGATGTTGGCTGAAAACCAAAAGCAGTGTAGATTATCTCATGGCGTAGAGTACCTGCAGCAGCCATATTCTACGATGGCTGCAATATCGACAGGCGCATTCAGGGGTTTCTCGATACATTGGAAATAGGGGTGCGCACTAAATTTCCAAAGAAAGTGATTGGTTGAGGGCAGAGAGGAAGCGGTAAACATTTTTTGTCATCACCATAATCCTATCCAGCCTGAATACACCCACTGCGGGACAAAGGCCTTACCCATATACCTCCGATTACCCCGGTCTTATGCCAGCTGCACTCACTTGATTGCCGCTAACTTCTAACCTAATTCGCCACCTAACTTTATGCCGCCCCTTGCTACGCTAGCCTTTCCTTGAAATGCAGCCTGTTACCCTTAGCAACCATCGATTGTCCTCTCTTCGCATTACTTGCCATACATGTGTTGTTTATTTCTCCTTCTTATTAATCTCGGCTAAATGCCATAAGCTTGTGTTTGTTCTTTAACATATTTGGCACGCTTCCTGTCCTTTAAAGTTACATCTGCCATTTTTCGTTCCATAGCTTTCTGCGTGTTCCTCAATTTAAGTTGACATCTGATTAATGGCCTCCACGGTTCTTCCCCATAGGTCAGTACCTGTAAGATACAGTGGTTATATTCTTTCCTCTTGAGCACCGCCGGGGTGGCGCGGAGGTTACGGCGCTCGACTACTGTTCTCAAGGATGCGGGATCGAATCCCGGCCTCGGCGGCCGCTTTTAGACGGAGGCGAAAAGCACGGCGTCCGTGTGCTGTGCGATGTCAGTGCACGTTAAAGAACCCCAGGTGGTCGAAATTTCCGGAGCCCTCCACTACGGCGTCTCTCACAGCCCGAGTCGCTTTGGGACGTTAAACCCCCACAATCCAATCCAATCCATCCTATTCTCTTGAGGAATATTGGTAACCTACCATTCATGATCTGATAGTACTTGCCAAATGCGCTCCAGCCCAATTTGATTCTTCTAGTGATTTCTCTTTCGTGATCCAGATCTGCGGTTATTACTTGTCCCAAGTAGAAATATTTCCTTTCCCCTTCTAGTGTCTCGCTACCTGCCGCACAAACTGCTATCTTTTCGAGGCTGTTGAATATAAATTTATTCTCCTGCATCTTAATTTTTAGACCCACTGTTCTGTTTCCTCACTTGACCTCCTCGGCAAGGCAATGTCATTAGCGAATCTCAGATTACTGAGGTATTCCCCATAAAGGCTTACCCCTAAAATACATTCAAGTGCTCTCACATATGGCTCATTTACCCCTTTACTGCAACTGGCAAAAGCCACAGTACTCTGCTCGGCGTCGGGAATTCTTCCTCGGTCATGCGGAACATTGATGCGTGTGACAGTTTGGTGAACGGCAGCGTAGGCATCCTGAGGGACACCTTAACGCTATCACCTCCTGTCCTTAAAAGCGAAGCAAATTGCGTCCCCAAACGTTGTTCGCACGTTCAAAAAATATCTGGCGGAGTAGCGAAAAAAAAAAACGATAAAAAAAACAACCAGCTTTTCGAACACCCCCTTTTCGCATTCAGAAACGCAGCGCTAATGCATTGCGCCGCAGATCCTTTCGTTAGACATGGTATTTATTCATTGGTATTAGTATGGTATTAGACATGGTAATATGGAAGGGGTCTTCGCACTGCAATGAATATAATCTGGCTGGTGATGATGATGATTTATAACGCGGAAAATATTCTATATCTACGTGCACTATTTACAGAGGCTTTATGAAAGGTTTGTTGCGTCACAGAACCATCAAGAAAAATAGCGCGCTTAATTGAGCTCTCATTCGTTTTCATAAAATTTCTCCTATTTTTCGCTAGCTGTCGCTGCTCAGTCGTAAGATGTGGAAATCCCGCTAGAATTTGCCCTAAAAGTTTTCTTCGATCGGCCGCTACGTGACGCTACTCAACCGGAACTCAAGAGGCAGTGCCCTACTTTTTGGAGCTAGATCAGGGTGTCTTAGAACACGCAGCTACAAAAAGAAATTTAACAATGGAGATGACGCATGTGCTGTATGTGGAAACTCCAGTGAAACAATTGACCATATTATACTCGAATGTAATGGTATCTATTAGGAAGTTGGTGCAGGCGCAATCACTTTTCCTGAAGCTCTGGGCTTTAGAGATAACAGTGGCCGGGTGAATAAACCGGCGGTGGAAACTAGCAAAAAACGACTGGAAGATTGGTGGCTTAAAAGCAGAGAAGTGACATAATGTTAGTAATGTAGGAACAAAATTTAATAAATAGAATGGTGGTTTAGTTAACCATTCTAAATCAATAATTAAGATATAGGTAGAAAAATGAGCATGATAGCTACTGCTACCACCCCGTTTGAAAGGGGACGCTCCTATATTCCATCCATCCATCCATCCACTGTGGGACTGCACCGGTGGAAGAACGGATGCGCATGCTTCTCGCTCGCGCCACTGAAGATGAGGATGCTAGATTGTCTACGACGTAACGAACTGCACTCAAATTTTGTATTACCGAGCATCGTAAGCGCCGGTTTTTTACGATAACAATCAATACATCCGCACGTCCTCTCCCGGCAGGGTTCTAGTTTTTTTGCGATTGATTTTGATAAATGCGCCCCATTGGTTATATGCCGGCTTTAATTACTCGCTGCGAGCGTACGATAAACGCCAGAAGCAAATTTTTGACATACATCGGAATTAGCTTTGAAAATGCTGCTGATCTACATGCATTTAACAGTATCCTACAATATTCCATAACTGCCTCAAAATATTATACAAAAACGCAGCTCATTGCATTTCCATGGCAATTTAAACTATTCGGTACGAGCGCACGAAAATTTCAAAAGCGAATTTTCGGCACACATCCGAAGCTCGAATATTCGTGTAAAAGCACTCATACGCCCGCCACCAACGACCAAGAATTTTTTCTATCTTATTTGTGCCGTCTCTCTGATTGGCTAAAATGTTTCGTGAGGTAACAACCCCGTGGCCTCGCGCGGGTAATTCAGAGGCTCTATATTGCGTGAGTCTCCTCGACACACCATGACCTCTTGTATAGTGTTCTCAGGCTATACATATATGCGCAACCAGAGCGGATTCGAACCTGTTGAGTTCGAACCCGGTAATCGAGAGTAACCGCTGAGCAACCGCGGCGGGTGCTCTCGTTCGTTATAACCTATTTTAGGTTAGGTAAAACTTTGACATTTGACGCAGCAGCTCCCATATGGCGCCACACGTAGAGTTCAACCCCTCGCCCCTGCGATCAAGAGTTCCATTGCACCGAAGCTGATCACGGAGGCTATGGTTAAACATCCACCATTTGACGCTGCGGCTTTCAAATGATGCCGCATACACAGCTGAAACTGCAGCGCATCAAAAGTTTGTAACCGGTATGTTCTGAAAAGCAGCAATTACACCAAGTTAAAATAGTGAAATGCTAATAAGCACGGGATTTTCGGGCTTTAATCAGTTTAACAATGGTAATCCTCGCCATTTTTTGTGTGTCAACATGCGCGTAATATTATCCTAAACATTCTATTCCCAAGAAATGGTAGTAGCAGTAAATTTCTGTAGCAAGCAATCCATAGAGATGGTTTTTCTGCGTATTCGAGCCTAATCAAAAGCTATGCGTGGAGCCGATAATTTACAAATAATTTCAAAACGTGCTCCTAGCGCTTGCTAGCAAGCGATTTGGCCGACACACTCCATCGCGCAAGGCCTCCGCAATGACGCCATTGGGGCTTTCTGGGCGCACCCGCTCATTGGACGTTCCCAAGTCTCCCGGGCGTCATGGTGGGACGCTATCGTTTCCTATTTTCCTCTCTTTGTTTTTCTTGAGCGCCAGAATGCGATGAGCTGAGGGAAGATAGAAGAAGCATCATTTTCTATTGCCCACGAATTCGGTGACAGTGAAGCTAACTTAAATATTTTTGCGCTGCGGAGAGGTCTTATGGGACGCATATTACTCGTGCAAGTGTTAT
The DNA here is from genome assembly GCF_055883805.1 of Amblyomma maculatum. Classification (NCBI taxonomy): domain Eukaryota; kingdom Metazoa; phylum Arthropoda; class Arachnida; order Ixodida; family Ixodidae; genus Amblyomma; species Amblyomma maculatum. Next base: position 74,378,382 of record NC_139344.1, on the reverse strand, counting down.
AGTTTTAGTAAAAAGCTTCTCATGGGTCCTTCCAGAGGTGTCTTGGAACCTCGGACTTGCACACAGGTAACGGCGGGGAAATGGGGCATACGCAGCTCTCCTACAAATCGCCAGATTGCCGGCAGGTTGCCCAGCCATCAGCGTGCGCACGGCTTGCTATACTAACGTTGTACGGTCGTGTGCTGCAGTATAATCCTGATGTAATAATAACAATGATAATTTCTTAGTTTAATATTATTCCAGAGTAAGGTATGAGCAGTTTCGCGAAGGACTAAATTCTACTGTGGAGTGAACTGGTGCATTTCGGCACTGTAGCTTTCGCTGCATAACGACAAAACATGATGCCTTATAGATCTGTGTGTTCAGCTCGTATTCTTTTTTTTTTTTTGTACTACATGGAACCTGCACTATGCAGGCAAAACACCTAAATATCCCACAGAATGGCATCTGGTTTGAAAATGCGCTCCCGCTAACTATATAGAACGGGCGCAGACGAGTAGTCTGCCTGGCTGCGCATGTCGGCGGATTGAGAGCTTTGCTTTCGTAGTTAGTTCTGTTTTAGCTTTAATGTTCTGAAAAACACCATTTCCTCGTGGAAGTAGATTTAAAGGCGACGCCTGACCGTTGCAGCTTTTGCCAACTTCGCTGCGAGCCATGCTGTCGCGTATAAACCTCTACCTTTGGACTTCCCAGAAAAAAATGGGGTGAAAAAGAGGATTCGTTGCAGCGGATTCTAAACCACGAGTTCCTCGTGTGACCCGACTGCATAATCTGAAATAAAACCTTAACACCGATGTACGTACATCTGCACTGAAAGAGAAATAGCTCACCCAAGAGATGGGAGCTTTCAGCGACGTCAACATTCAGATATAATTCTGAGTACTGCCCACGCTAAGCGTGGTGAGTGCATGTAATACATATTTGTTTACTACACTTTTGAAGAACTATAGTTCTTCAAAAGTGTAAAATTGTAAAGCGTAAGAAAATAATTACAATTGAAGAACTATAGCTCTTCTATTTTATACTATAGTATAAAACGCGTCCACTTCAGCACTTCATCCTTCGCAATATATAATGCATTGTGTGTGACAGCAAAGCTACAGAAAGTGTTTGTGGAAAGGAAAGTGCCCATCTTTAGGTTTCGAGATTAGCATAAAACTGCGTTCAATATTATGAGCTAGTTGAGCCCTCTATTGATTCTTCGAAGTGAATAGCAGCCAGATCCACATGCACCTAAGGCTTGATTTGGTGGCACAGTAGTACGTCATTGTCATCGCCTGTTGATAAATGAGGACAAGTAATTGACGTACAATGTAAGAATGGCAGGTGGCATAGTAATTATTTCTTGTAATATTTTTAGCACAGTTAGAAGAGTTTTATGTGTGAGAGCCAATAATTAAGAGCATTGATTTATGGTTTAGGGTGCTTAACGCCTCAGGCTATGAGAGGCCGGTTTGGAGGGCTCCAAAAATTTCAGCCGTCTGGGGTTCTTTAGCCTGCACTGGCATCCAACAGCCCACGGGTGCCTTGCTTTTCGCCTCCACCGAAATGTGGTAGCTGCGGCAGGGATTCGATCCCTCATCCTTGGGAATAGTGGTCGGACGCCGTAACCACTGCACTACCACGGCGAGGCAATTATAGAGCATTGGCGGATGCTGTTGTGGTCAGTGCCGTTGATACAAAAGTGAATGAGTGCAAACTTCAAAAAACAAAGTTACTGTGCATTGTCTCCTGCACATGACAAAATCTGGGGCAGGCATTATTTTAATGGCGAGTTGTTCGGGTCTACATTCATGCTCTCTCCCCTCCTTCACATCAGTGCATCCGCGGCGACCAAATATCGTCGTGCTGAATTTCGCAAGCCAATAAGAAAGAAAAAAGACTCGGTGATGCATACATTAGAGACATATACGCTTTAAAAGAATCAATTAATCGAGAAGTAGAGCACATTTATAACAAGCAAGTTGTTCTGACTCGAATAATAAAGAAAAAAAGTCCACACAATCGCCAGAGATTTGATCGTGTATGCGGAAAGAAATATTGCAGATACTTGATAGAGACATGCGAACAATTAGGCACCAACGCTCGAGCATATTAAAAAGAAAAAGCGCTTTTCGTGCTTCTGTAGCGACGTATCGCCTTTCAAAACAAGCAGCGAGCGATCGCTTTATAGCCGCTCTGTGTTTTCGAATCCTACTCCCTTGTTATGCCACTTCCCCTCCGTGGCTCGCGCTATAGCATATTGTAAATAAATAAAATAAAATATTAAATAAATAGATAAAAATAAATAAATAGATGAATAAGTACATAGATAAAAATAAACAAATAAACGCATGTTGCTTGGTGAGCTACCTCCCTCTCAGCGTTTCCGACAAAAAACTGCATATTGGCCGTTGACTGTCTCGGTTAGTCATCTGGACATTCGCCACATCCACGCTAGAATGCCATATGCATCGGCCTTCACTCTGCTATTTTTGGCTGCGATTTCTCCCTTTTCATACCGTAATAATTCACGCACACGCACGTGCCGTGCTTAATGGTCGTTCGGTTAAGCGCGAAGCTCGGGCTCATCCGCGCTCACACAAGCGCGCTTCATGCGACGTTCTTATAGATTTGCGCAAATAACGGCGGCGCGTATAAATCGCATTTTATTTATGGTACGACAGGCGAATTCTTGCTATGTACAGTATCAAAATAACACGCAAACCAGAAGCAAAAGGATCTACCGTACTCGTCCTGCTGCGTGAATAAAGCTCTGCCGCTGTTCTTTCTGTGCGGCCATGACAGAAACAAGTGCACAGCCATGTTCTTATAGTAGCCTAATGCTTGCGAATGCAGCAGCGAGCCTTCGGTTTCGGTGGTTATTCGGTCGCCATCTACCGCCTCCAGCCGTGGTAGAGTGCGCCACCGACTCGTCAAACTCCAGGGCAGGCTTACTATTATGATGGATAACTGCCTGTGCCGGAACTTGGGATCCTGGCTGCACGGTTATCCAGGAGCCACCGACCTCTCCACAATTTTGAATGCTCATGTCGCCTTTTATCCGAGAACCGGATGCAAGGAAGGGTCGCTAAACGACATGCTGGAATGCGGGAACGACGTGCTAATAAGGGCCATACGGAGGCTGTTGCGAGGATGGCGAGGGTTCTGAGAACAGGAACAAAGGACCCGAGGTGACAAGAAAAGCCACAGAGGGATATAGGAGAGACACGAGAGACGCGCTAGAGCAGGTCTACTCAGCCTCGCCTCCCGAGGGACGGCTGCCTGAAAATACGAAAACGGCTTGCTAGTCCTGCGGCGCGTATATTGAGCTCGCCGTGTAAACCGTCATCACCAACGCTGCCTGCAGCTATGTCATCATCTCCCACCTCAAGAACCGGATCACCGCAGTGACGTCCAAAACCAGCCTCAAGACCGTCGGGTGAGTGCGGGCATTCAGCTATGATTAAATCTGTTACTGGCCCTATTTCTTGTAATTCCTGTTCTCCCCCCTAAACAGACCCCTATAACAGGGACATCACACTATACAGCATGCCCAGTATGCGTCGCCGCGCTGTAGCGCTGATAGAGCATTGCACGGGTCTAAATTTGAGGCCCGAACCGGCCCGAGTCCGGCCCGAGTCCTGCCTGAACTCGGCACAAGCCCGGCCAAGAATGTGCACGCTGAGTTATCGCTCTACTAAGCCCGGCCCGGCCCGCAAAGTTGGGAGTGTGGCCCAGCCCATCACACAGTAACACATAAGGTGCATTGCTCACTGTGAGCAAGTAGCCTTACTGCACAAAGAGCGGGTCGACAAAAAAGCTCAAATGGCGTAATTACTTGAATATATATATATATATATATATATATATATATATATATATATATATATATATATATATATATATATATATATATATATATATATATATATATATATAGATATATGTTACCAATTCCTCCACCTGTCGTTAAGCTCAAGAACCGCCTGAAAGTGTTAGTGAGTGGTGTTTATCTTATGGTCTTAGTGGATACTGTTGCTACAGTGTCCGTGATGAGCTTAGATTTTAAGAATCGCCTCGGGCGTAAAATTATTTTTGGTTGTGATCGAGCTGTCATATTTCGTGGCGCAGGGGGCAATCGTTGATTCCATTTGGTATTTGGTATGTAAATGTAGCGATTGCTGGCCACGTGTTTAGATCTGAATTTACGGGGCTCCCTCGGTCTACGCACGACATTGTTCTAGGCGTTGACGTTTTACAACAGTTTGGTGCAACTCTCGACTTTAAAGGGGCACATTGACGTGCGTAAAGCCGTTAATTCTAGCCAACCTCTAGGTTCTTTGCACTGTGCTGATGTTGTTGGGATCGCCACCTTTGAACTTAATAGTGGTGCCCTCTAAGCTGAAGCGCAGTTAGGGGTTTGTAATAAATCACTTTGTGTTTGGTTCTGGAGCGGCGTGGATGCTTGGCTCTCTCTTTCGGCCTCCCGGCACGACAGCACGGGAACGCCCACGCAACGATGTCAGTAAAAAAAGAATTACAAAAGTCAGCGCACGGAAACAAAAATTATTCGGTTTATAAAATTCTAAATACAAGAGAAAAAAACAGCGCGTCTGAGCGGGTGCGAAGGGAGCCCCTCTCCCATTTCGCTCGCCCAGCGCTCGACTCGGGCGGAACCTACCAGAAGCGCCGCTTTCTGCTGACGTATCGGAAGCTATCCGCCATGGTTGCCTGTGCAATCCAACCTGCAGCCGCACTTTTTGGCAGCGTCGTTACCATGGTAACAACGCTGCGAAGCACAGCTATGAGGACCGGCTTCTTCGTCTGCTCCCCTGGTCTTCTCAAAGTTAGCCTAGCCCACCAAATGCTGCTCCAAACCATCTCTGCCATCTAAGTGTAGTGCTCACCCTATCGTTCACGGTTCAATAATGACAATAAATGTTTTCCAACCTAATCCGCCTTTCGCACGAGTTTTCTGCGCATGCGCGAGGTCGTATCGGCGACCCACGGAAACACATTGGACGGCGTCGACGGCGTTTCTCGGCGCCGCCAGTGCACGGAGGCCGGCGGCACCGGGCGGCAGGGTGACCGTCACAGGTTTGGCAAAGCGATGCCAACCACATCTTCCGCGTGCGGTTGCCACTCTCTAGGCGTGCCGGGATGCAAGACGCGGTTTTTCAGGTTTCCTTCAGCGAGCCGCGGCCAACAACGACGTGAAACTTCAATTAGGGCCACCAAGCGTCAAGATGTGAATGGCCGACCTGAGCAACCGACTGAGTACTCGCCACTGTGCGAAAAACACTTCGTTACAGGTATGTATGCATCTAAAGGAAATGTGCATGCTGAAAAGTAACTACTGGAGCTTGTACGAAGCCTGTAACCAACCAGTGATAGCCGCAAGGAGCATTTTTTTCGGCGCGTGTTTGCTTTATGTACGAAGGAGCCTGATGGCGATGTATTTTGTTGTTTGTTTTCTTTATGTGCGATTAAGCCGGGTAGCGCAGATATCACAGGTGACTGTGTGCGCTAGACCGTAAGATTTAGCATGTTTTATCGCGACTGCCGCCTGACTAAAAAGGAAAAAAAGAATGGGCGCTTGTGATGTAACGCCGTTCGCGAGCCGAGTGGTTGAGCTGGTCATGCGGCTCGCGAACGGTAGTGCATTACAGCAAACGCCGTATTTGTTTTTCGTGTTAGTCAGGTGCCGGTCACGATAAAACATGCTAAATATTACGGCCTAGCGCACACAGCCGCCTGTGATATCTAAGCTACCTAGCCCTTTCGCACATAAACAAAAGAAACGACAAAATGCATCGCCATCAGGCCCCGGCGCAACTAAAGCAAACACGCACCGAAGATATCCTCACAGCTATCACTGGTGCGTTACAGGCTGAGTGCAAACTCCAGTAGGTACATTTCGTAATGCATATTTCCTTCAGATGCATACATACCTGTAGTAGCTGTTTTTGCCGCTCGGAGCATATGACGACACTCTTGCACGATGCACAGTTTTTTTTTACCTTACAGGCTCGCCTTCATTCTCGCCAAAGCATTCGGATTTTGTTCCTTCGGTTTACGCAATCAGGTGCACTTCGTTAGGGATCTTGATAATCGTCGGCTTCGTCCAACCGTTTGCAACGGCAAGGAATCCGCCCGGCACAAATGAGTCTCCTGGAGGGCTTATGCTCGCGCAGAGGGGATCACTCTGGACGTAGAACAGCGTCGGTTCCTGACCGAGATGCGCATCCGATATGTAGGAGATGCACATGTGTCACCAAGTCGTTGATTCTGCAGAAATCGCGGCGGAGGCAGATATGTTGTGGATCCTTTCACAACAGAATGACCATTCTCTGTGCACTGAGAACCTTTTCATCACTGTGACCACATCCGTTCTGAGGGCAGAAACCGGCTACAGCGCTGAATCATCCGTTGCCATAAAAATGCCGCGCGTTGCCTGCACGTGTGCATTCCGGCCGGGACAATGCCCTTTGCAGGGGGTGTGTGTAAGTGCCTCTCTGCCAAGCTTCGTAGATGAAATCCTATAGCTGCACGCATTTAGATGACGCGATGAGGAAGCGACGCCCATTGCACCATGCCGGCGCCGCAGTGACCGCATTGTGCTCGGTAACTCAAGACACCCCGCACATATGCGCCGCTCGTGTCACACGAGACGATTCCACCTAGCTCTGCAGCATCAACAAACCCCTGGCTGCTTTGCCCTTTGAGATCCTTCTCTCTCTGCCTCCGCACTCTCCTGTATGACGAACCTGCACGCTGAGAGCGTCTCATAATCTCGTTCTGTCACGTCGAACATGGCCCGCGCTACACGCTCTTACAATACGAAGACAGTATATGCGTGCGTTATGAGTAGATTGTGAAAACGCGGTAACATTCCCCCATACTGCGTGAACATGATATACTGCAATCACTGTCACTACTTTCCGCCCCGAGGCCAAAAAAGGGGGGAGCTTTCGCTTTCTACCTGCGTTAGCGTGGCCATTTCGTATGGTGCGCTTTCGCGTCGTCTGCTACACTGCCGTCCAATGAGTTTCTCGCCCGCTCTCGTATGATGGCGCCACATCTTCCCGCAAAAGGCGGATTGCGGGGGTGTCATGAGGTGGACCCGACGGTCAGCAAATCTGCTTCGCCGTTTTGGTGTTCCTCCGGCGTCCATTACTGCTGCTGTCACGGATGACTCGAGCGCTACTTGAGCGAAAGTTCGAGAACGAATGAAATGCCGTCATATGCAGGGGCAGCCGCCCCGTCAAGCTGCTCTTCGAAGCAGCTTTTTAGCGGCTGCTCCTTTCCTTTCCTTGTAGTAAAGGAAATAAAGTATTATTATTATTATTATTGTTATTATTATTATTATTATTATTATTATTATTATTATTATTATTATTATTATTATTATTATTATTATTATTATTATTATTATTATTATTATTATAAAGGCAAAGACGGGAGAATGGCGTACACGAGCTAAAGCGAAGCCGGCCCTGTATCTGTACAGGGTAGGGAAGCGAACGTGCTTCACGAAAGATTTCCACACAACTAGCGCCATCTGTGGGGCGTCGGCAGAAACATTCAACCACGTGATTTTGGCTTTTCCAGCGATTTTGCCGACCTCTGAGATCCAAACGCTGTCAGCTGCCTTGGGATGCTTGTGACCGTAGAGCCTGGACAGCGTATTGGCGCACTTTTTTTATCTCTGTTCTTTTTTTTTTTTTAAGTTTTGCCTCCGCTGTGCCAAGAGGCAGCGGCGACCCGCTACTAAGGGCAAAGCCACCATTATCACAGCAAGCAGACGCTCCATCGCGCTAGTTGACAACACCGCATTTATCTGAGTTTACAGTCCTCATTTTTACAAGTACTCCACGAACACACACGGAATTAAAACACCATTTCTTTGTTTTCTGCGTAATAACTTGAAGAACATTCGAATGTAAAATCTAAAGTGCGTGCCCAACCAATCAGCGAAGCAGGGCCCTAGAGAAGGAAACGTCATATCCGTTAACGAACTTCGCCATCGTGTGCCGCTCACATCGGTGCCAAAACGCTAATTATTGAAGCGGATTAAAATATTACGCGCTGCAATTTCGCCGTTATGATCGGGCTTTGGGGCATCGGGAAGGTGTAAAAACTATAGCGGCCGACTGGAATCAGTGGTCTGGCGAACGTTACGCCGCCCCTTTAACAGTGGCGGGATATCAATAAGCCCTATAGCCTTCAATCGGCCCTCATAGAAGAATCGCCACAGGCTCCCCCAGCATTCTCAGTCTTTGAAGATACTGTCGGTCCGGCGATGTCCGCCATCTTTGTGCCAGTTGTGTCCTCGGAGGCGGCTTCTGATGCCATCGACGCTCTGGTGGAACCTGCTTCCATTGCCGGCGTGAAAAAGAGTGTACTGGTGCTCCGCAGTGTTGTTCGAGGGAACGAGGGCCATGCCACGCTTTGGACTGTCAATCATTGCAACGAACCTACCATATTTACGCGTGGTTTGAAACTCGCCGACTTTGAAGAACGCCCTTTTGTGTCAATTGCCCCGTTCAGGGACGGCGTTGCTCCTCCTACTAGATGTTCCATCTGGCCGATTCCCAATTTCTGTCCATGATAAACAAATCGCTACCCACCAACGACCCCCGGATATTGATGGAAGTTCTTTTGAGACATGTGGACGTGCTCGACTTTGCTCGAGATCAGCCACCACCGATTCCGCCTTCCCACACCCATCACATGATCAACACCGGGTCTGCACACCCGATTCGATAGACGCCATACCGTGTCTCACCTTCAGAACGTAATATAATTGACGACCAGGTCCTCGATATGTTGGAACAAGGAATTATTCAGGAATTCTCGTGAAAAAGGAAGATGCACATGGCGATTTTGTGTCGACCATCGCCGCCTCAACACGGTCACAAAGAAGGATGTTTACCCGCTCCCACGCGTTGATGATGTCGTTGACTGCCTCCATTCAGCTTCTTACGTTTCCTCTGTTGATTTATGGTTCGGATACTGGCAGATCCCCATGCATCCGAAAAACAAAGAGACAACTGCGTTCGTGACTCCAGATGGGCTATATGAATTTAATGTGATGCCTTTCGGCCTATGCAAGGCTAAGGATACCTTTGAAAGATTTATGAACACCCTTTTGCGTGGACTGAAGTGGCAAATTTGCATGTGTTACCTAGACGACGTAGTGATTTTCGGGAGGATCTTCGCCGAGCATAACAGCATGGAGAAGGCCGCGGTCTCATGCTGAACGCTAAGTGCCGCTTCGGAGAACGCCAAATCGTTTTACTTGGGCATCTGGTTGACGGTGTTAGGCCAGACCCACAGAAGATTGAAGCTGTCAACTGCGTTAAAGAACCCAAGTCTTTGAAAGAACTCGGGAGCTTCTTGTGACTTTGCTCCTTCTTACGGCGCCGGTACATTTGCCAGCGATGCCAAACCCGATATGTTAAAATCATTCCAGTGCACAAAATAGGGCACATAGGCATCCAGAACAATAGTTGCAAGTCGTGAGAGCAGGAAGCAAGCTCTAATGGTCAAGAAGTTGTAATTGTTAGAGCAACAGCAAATGGCCTGTACACATCTAAGCATGAAGCCCAAACATTATGAATGCGATCACGACATAATAAGTAAAAATGTTTCAAAGGTTTCCGGTACTCCGTAGTAAGAGGTAGCTAGTTCGAAGCGCGCTAGTGCTGCTGTTTCTCTTATGCCTAGTTTCATTTCTTTTTATTTTTTTAGGTTTTTCTTAATGTAGTTGAGATGCTTCGTTACTTTTCAGCGTTTACTTTTTATCCGAGCCGTTTTTTTTCTCCGGGCGACCAGTTCCACCAGAGCGACGCGTGCCAGTATGCCGCGTCCGAGTACGCCCAGTCTCCAGCGTAATACTAGGCCAATAATCAGGTAGTGCACTGGGGCGCTGGGACCCAGCGCCACTGGGTTTTGCAATAGGAATGCGGCAGTGGAATATGCTATCATAACTTTCATATGTGCGTTGATCCACAACAGTATATTCACAATATTGCTTTGCATGGTTATGCTCTAGGGGCGACTATACGGGAAGCTTGACGCAGTCGACAGTCGAGGCTCGCAGCCGCTGGTGGAAACCCTCCTTCCGAAAGGGAACTTCCCAAATTCGCTCGTGGTCAATAAAAAAAATTATTAGAGACATGCCGACTGCTTGTCCGCGAATTTTTTCGCGCGAATAATCGTATTTTTGCTTAGGACATTATATTCTTTCACAATGGGCGTTTATATATTGCTAGAAAATAGCTCTGCAAGGTGCATAGAAGCTGCTCTCAGAATACAACATACTGAATTCAGCAATTATTGCAGTTTTCATTGCCCATTAGCATGGTCGGCGTGAACTTGTACCTTTTCACAGAAGCGCCCCACTGCGCTCGGACCTTTTTGCCTTGCGGGAACTTATGGAAACTGACATCGTCGCGGTCGAAGGTGCTCGTACACCCGAAGGCACAGCAGTACCGCATGTTGGGATGGGTGGTCAACTCAAGCGACACGTTGAACTTCCGCAACTTCGAAACGCGAGCAACAACACCGGCTAAAAACCCACTCGGGCTGCTGGGAGCGCCTGGCCTATCCTCACGGTGACGTCACGCACGCCGGAACCGGGTGAGGTTTCTCTCTTCACTCTCCTCTCCTCTTGCACCGTCACGGGCCGCGGGAACTTGAACGACGCGCTTTCAATCGGCGATTGCTGTGTTTTCGCAATAATCGTAAAAATAACTTCACAGACCTGACCAACAATGATTCTACTTCAGTACAGTGTAACGTGAGAAAGTTTTAAAACCACTGCAGTGTCCCTTTAATTTCAACACAATGTCCCCTAAACAACTGACCATAAAATCCACAATTACGGACTGGGACAAATTCAGACAACTGAGGGATTAAACCGCCCCAGCGAACATAACGAACCTGAAATACTGGATCAGCACACTTATTAATGACGTTCACAGCACCACAGCCGAAACACAAACCACAGATCAGAACAACACAACCACGGACGCGAGGCTACTGCACGTATGGGAGGCTCACGCTATTTTACTTCGCCATTGGAAAAGCAGCGTTTAAACAGAAGGCTGCGATGGCGCATTGCACTACTAGACAGGCAGATCGAGGCATATGCCAGCGATCTGGAGAAACAACAGTAGGGGTACACCTGCGATGGAGTGAACGGGCAGCTCGGCAGTAAGAAAACCTGGCTCTTGCTCCGACACCCGCTCGACCCAACGCAGACAAAATCTGCTGCGCGGGATCACCTAACACTATGAAGGTACGAATGTGAAGCTACAAAATGAACTCTGCCAAATGTATCTAAACAGGACACTTAGTACTAGCCCATTCCCTATGTATGGAGGACTCCCCAATGAACAGTTGGACGATGACTTTACAGAATCGGAGATGTGGTACCCGATAAGACAACTACGGACAACCTCGGCGGCGGGACCGTACGGCGTCTCAAACAAAATCCTCAGAAACCTAGACATCGGCTCAGTGATGACCCTAACAGACCTCATGAACACCTACTGGAGGAAAGGAGAAGTGCCACAGGAATGGAAACACGCCAAAGTGACATTCATACCGAAACCAGGGAACAAGCTTTACATAGAATCCATAAGGCCCATTTCGTTAACGTCGTGCCTCTGAAAACTAATGGAACATGTCGTTCTCAACAGGCTTCAAAGTTATGTCGAAAACAACGACCTCATCCCCCCAACCATAATTCAGACCCAACCTCTGGACGCAGGATGTCATGATGATCCACGATGTCATGATCCAGCTGTCGAGGGATGTTCTGGATCACACAGAGAGCGAGAGATATATATTTTAATGACAACAGGAATCAACAGGTAATGTAATGGCAACAGGTGATCGCAGGTACTGCCATGGAACGAGGGAAATACTGGGGCTTAATTTCTGTAAAGCCTTCGATAACGTCTCGCACGAGGCGATATTCAAAACCTCTTGCTTTGGAATCCTGGAGAGAGTCTTTGGGTACGTCCGGTCCTTCCTTTCGAACAGGACGGCCGAGCTCACTCGGGCGCTATAAAATCAGACCACCTATCTCTGGCCGGAAGGGGAACACCACAAGGCTCTGTGATGTTGCCGTCCCTCTTCAACATAGCACGGATAATGAATCAATCAATCAATCAGTCAATCAATCAATGAGTTTAATTTCGCATACTATGTACAGCGAAAAATGGTGACAGGAGAAAAAGTTGCTTTTATTGCAGCTTGACTGAGCTCCAGTCACCCAGCAGCATTGACGAAAGATGCACTAGTTACATTTATGCATAATTTGACTACATTAATTATACATAATACAGAAAAATGAGCATGCAAGATACATAAGTAAAAAGGTTTAGATGATCAAAGACTGCAATTACTAGGACACACATAGTATATTATACCCCAATACATTATATACGGGAGGAGTAAACGACACTATATAAACAGTTCAGCAGTATCCTTTTGCGACAGTGCGATACCAACCTGAAGCGCATCGTACTGATTTAGTAGTGCCCCCCAGACTCGCCGCCATCGAGGGGCTACAGCATATGTTTTACGCTGATGACATTACCCTGTGGGTGAACAGGGGAAGTGATGCCCAAATAGAAAGTATGCTTCAGGAAGCAATCGACACCATCGAGATTTATGCTCTAAGGCCGGATGTTGAATGTTCCCACTCTCATTGTAGTCGAAGAAGGCCCCAATCGAAAAAGCAGACCTCCGACTCTTGCAATTAGGGTAGAGCTGAAAAGACTACCAGTCAAATAAGTAGACACCAACCGAATCCTAGGCGTATTTATTCAGAGTAACCACAGATACTTAGCAACATTAGATAAACTGCCCACAACAGGCACCCAAACAGCCAGACTAATCAAGCGAATAGCCAACACGAGGAGGAGAATGAAAGAACGCGACACCTGTCGACTTATTCAGGCTTTCATCATCACCAGGCTAGTCTACACCCTGCCCTATCTGTACCTTTACCAAGGCGAAAAGAAGGAGGTTGAGTGTATTATGCGGCAAGCTTATAAGACAGCACTAGAACTATCGAGGAACACTCAACCGATAGGCTCCTAGCGCTTTGAATGCACAACACAATTGATGAGCTCAAGAAAATGCATTTAATATCGCAGTACTCCAGACTGGCATGCACCAAAGCAAAGCCGGAAGGCTGCTCTTGCTAAGGCTAGGCATCAATGCCGAACGCATGGCGGATGATCTCAGGCAAATACCCGCAGCAATTAAGAAGGAGCATATTATCAAGCCCCTCCCTAAGAATATGCACCCCATTCACCACGAAGGCAGGCAACTAGCACTGTGATGGCTAATTGCCTATGCCGCAACTTGGGATCCAGGTTGCGCGGGGATCCGGAAGCCACCGGGATCTCACCAAAATTTTGTCTGCTCGTGTCGCCTTTTACCCGAAAACCGAATGTGAAGAAGGGCAGCTGAACGAGACGGAATGCGGGGACGACGTGCTGATGACGGCTGCACGTACGCTGTTGCGAGGATGGCGAGGGTTCTAAGAACGGTAACAAGGAACGGTGACAAGGAAAGCCGCCGAAGGACGGCGGGCAGAGAGGAATGAGATACGCGCCAGAGCAGGTCGACCCAGGCTCGTCTTCCGAGGGACGACAGCCTGAAAATACGAAAATGGCTTGCTAGTCCTGGCGGTGGGTATATTGGCCTCGCCGTTTAAACCGTCATCATCAGCGTTGCCTGCAGCTATGGCCATCATCTCCCACCTCAAGCACCGGATCACCGCAGTGGCGTCCAGACGCAGCCTCAAGACCGTCGGGTGAACGGGGGCATCCAGCTCTGATTAAATCTGTTACTGGCCCTATTTCATGTGATTCCTGCTATCCACCCAGAAAAGAGCCCTATAACCGGGACATCAGCACGCGCATGTGCACTTCATATGAAATACAAAGGAAACCAGTCGGTTTCTTACGTAGATGCCGCCGAATATGAAGAGACGGACCGAGGTTTCGCGATTTGTGCGGTGACTGGGGCCCGTGAGTCCACGTTTTCGAAAAGCTTAGCTGCAGCTACTGTACGCTCCAGCACCTCCGAGGCTGCAGAGGAAGCAGCCATCGCGCTGGCCGTCACTTCTCGCCAAGCAGATGTTATAGTCAGTGACTTTAACACAGCCATACGGAATTCCTGGAGGGGCAGCCTATCGGCTACCGCCAGGAATATCCTTTGAAAGCTACCGTCCAGTATCTGGTAGGTCCATAAAAATGGTATGGGCTCCGGCTCACTCGGGCAATCCCAGGAATGAGAAGACTCACAAATATGCCCGAGATTTCGTCGGCCGGGCGGTGAGTCCCTCGTCTTCCGCAGGCGCGAGGGAGGGCTTGCTCTCGTTCCATGATATAACTCACCATTTTAGCCTGGGAAGTCGTATCTTTCCTCCCCCCCCCCCCCCCTCCAAAAAAAAAATTCATTAAGCAAGGCCCAGGAGATACTCTGGCGCCATCTACAAATACACTCCTTCCCCTGCCCTAAAGTATATTCTTACATATTCAAAGAGCAGGTTGACCCCAAATGTAAAGAGTGTGGCGACGATGCCACTTTAGACCACATTAGATGAGGGTGCGCGGCCTATCCGCCATCCGCCGATTTGCTGCCAGCTCCATCTATGGAGGAGTGGGAGGCCGTGTTGTGCTGCTCGGACCCGGACATCCAGGCTCGGGTCACTGAGTGGGCCGAAGAGATCGCCGACAGGCTGCAATTGGCGGCCATTTGGCGCGGCCACCAATCCAACTTAACCCTCACCTATAAAACTAACGAAAATAAAAGTTTTTGCCTCCATCCATATGGCGCGAAGAAGAGGAAACGCAGGGCAAGCGCGTCGAAGGGAGGCCGTGACAGAAGAGAACGATGAAGTCGGTGATGGGCCAGTGACTTTGTCTGCTTCTGTGACTGTGTTGTGCGAACTTTCCCCTCTTTCATCTGTAGATACCCATCATCATCATCACTCGCCGCTGGTCGGAGCATCTCGCGCTGTGTGCCAGGTGATCCTGCAAGAACAGACATTCATTGAAGTGCTGTTTAAAAACTATATATATATATATATATATATATATATATATATATATATATATATATATATATATGAAAAAGAGGCAAGCACATGAGTTATATACGCATAACCATGAACAAGATTCCGTCATTCACGTATCTACATTATAATAGATTCACAATATACACAGGAAGTAAAAGAAAGACGTTCTAATACATCACTTTCTCGTGGTTTTCAGTGCAGATTTGCTAGGAAGCTCAACAAATATTTGGGTGGTGGACTGTGTCGCCACCTGCTGGTCTAAACATTTCCAATAAAGCACAGCTCGCGAAGAAACAAAAAACGCAAACCTGTATTATTCGTGCAAAAGTATTCCTGGAGTGTGAGTTGATGCTTGCGGCGAGTTGCTGTGGAAGTGCTATATTTATGCAGTCCAACGATGCGTATGCAAATCACAGAGTGCATCATTAAATACCTGCCAATGAACTTTGGATTCTGGTCCTTTGAATTCCCATTTTGCTGTTGTAATGCAGTTGCAGTTGGAATACCATCGAAGGTGCTAAAAGACAACATTGACATTCTTTGCACCCCCTTATGCAACATAATTAACCATGCGATGGTTAGCTCCCAGTATCCAATAAACTTGAAGATTGTGAAAGTTGTGCCAGTCTACAAGATAGGAGATCCCTATGACCCCAGTAGTTACAGACCCATCTCTGTACTTAGTATAATCAATACTGTCTTTGAAAAATTAATATCCCTACAATTGAACAAGTTTTGCTTGATAATAATGTAATCTGTGCGGAGCAGCATGGCTTTATCTCAGCCAAATCAACCGCCACCGCTGTAACATCACTTTCTCACCATATTAACACTGCTATTCACAAAAAGGAAAATGCAATAGTGATATTCCTCGACATTAAAATGGCATTTTAGTGCGTCTGTCACTCAGAGTTATTGGAAAAATAAAAGCATGTGGTATTAATAATGCCTCTCTCCAGTTCTTTGATAGCTACCTTTCCGCCAGAAAACAAAAAGTAGTGCTGAGTGACAGACACTCCACTATACTACCCGTGACTTGCGGGGTCTCGCAAGGATCTGTATTGGGTCCTGTTTTGTTTTCTATTTTCGTGAACGACCTACCGCAGGCCGTTCAATTTTCAAAAGTCTTTATGTATGCAGATGACACTGCTCTTTTGTTCACATCTGAGTCGCTCTTGGGCCTAGAAAACACGATAACGTCCGAACTGTTTAATGTTTCACAATGGTTTCGAGCTAATAAACTAACAATAAATGTAGATAAAACTAAATATGTAGTATTTCACTCCAAGAGAAGAAAGTTTGACCCTAGTACGATTCACATATCTGTAAACAACGATTGTGTTCAGCAAGTTTCTTTTTTCAAGTACCTTGGTGTCATCTTTGACCAACACTTGCACTGGCAAGATCAGATATATACGTTATCTAAAAAGCTAGCTTTCAGTTGCTACGCGCTTACCAAGGCGAAAAGGTATTTCCCGTACACCATACTACGTTCCCTGCATTTTTCGTTATTTCACTGCCACATCAGCTACTGCTGTGAATCTTGGGGACAAACGTACAAAACTTATCTACTTCCCTTGCAGAGACTGCAGAAGAGAGCATTGTGTATAATATATCACGTATCTTCCAACTGCAGCAACAATAATTTATTTCCAGAAAGTCGAGCACTTTCATTGGAATCCATGCTTAAATACAAAATCTGTGTATTGGTAAATAACATCAATAATGCTAGTATTCCGTAGCCATTTGGTATTTTCTTGATACCATCTCGCAATACAAGACACGAATTAAATGGCAATTTCAACCTCCCTGCCTGCCACAATGTGTACGGAGAACGTTTAGTGCAATTTTCTGGAGCAAAACTACAGAACACGTTGCCTATTAGTGTGAAACTTGCTGTTAACTTTAAAATGAGTTGCAAAATGTTCTTTATTAACAGCCAAGAAGAGTCATGATCCCCTCCCAGTCCCCCCCCCCCCCCTTTTTGTGTGCGCTAGCGTTTTGTATTACTCGCCTATGAATTGTTTGCTGAAATGTATTTTCCTCCGTGCGTGTTGATTCTTTTTGTTTGTTTGTTTTATTCTTTGTGTGTGTGTATGTGTGTTTTTGTGCGCGTGTGTGTGTGTTTTTGTGCGCGCGTGTGTGTGTGTGTGTGTGTGTGTGTGTGTGTGTGTGTGTGTGTGTGTGTGTGTGTGTGTGTGTGTGTGTGTGTGTGTGTGTGTGTGTGTGTGTGTGTGTGTGTGTGTGTGTGTGTGTGTGTGTGTGTGTGTGTGTGTGTGTGCGTGTGCGTGTGTGTGTGTGTGCGTGTGTGCGTGTGCGTGTGTGCGTGTGTGCTCATTACGGCTGCCTGATCAAGTTTATTCGGTACTGGACCGTCTACTAGCCCCACGGCTATCGGTCCAAATATTATTTATGTATTTCTTGCATATAAATGAAGATCACTTTGATTAAAAAAAGCATGCATTCTGTCGTAGTGACAAGTATTTTCGCACTTGTTGCCCTTCATAGAAATAGAAAGAAAGAAAACAAAAATTTTAATTGTGCAAAAAATTATTCTTTCTTTTAAAGACTCTGGGGGTTGTAAGCTCAGAACCACTTCTAGTTGGCCACACAGTTTATCCGGCGTTCTCCACACAAGAGCACCCTCTCGCAATCCGATGAAAGCGGCTGCATCTATATGCTCGCCGAAAACTTCAACACCTGACGATATATATATATATATATATATATATATATATATATATATATTTATATATATATATATATATATATATATATATATATATATATATATATATATATATATATATATATTTGAAAACGTGGATATGAGTACTGTGGTTCACGTTTTCCCATTTGTTTTTTTTCAACGCAAGGCAAGGAAAGTACACACACGGAGAACAGAAGTGGAGGCTACCACTGCTGTATAGTGATGTTTCCTTCCTAGCAGTCCTTGTCTGAACTTTCTCAGCTTTGCTTTCAGTAGAAAAATTGGCACCCGCCAACCTGCCTCATTGCTACTGATGACAAGGTGGCGGGATCAAATTCTGCGGATAGTACCCGCGTTTTTTTTTAAGAAAAGATATAAAAACCTGCCGTTCATTGTGCGTTGTCGATGACCTTTAATTAGCCTCCTACTTTGTTTATTTATTTATTCAAGGATTCCTGCTGTACCGAAGGCATTAATGCAGGGGGAACGTACAACGAAATCCAGCATTACAAGTGTCCCCTATTCGAACAACATGGACCAAATAAATCAGCAGATCTATACTACGGCGGAGATTATATCCTAGGTGCTGCTTCAGGACGTCAAACCTTGTGTGCCGCATACCAATGGCAGTAGCATGCTACTGAATGAGCTACCATAGCACCTTCCTTCCTTCTTAACGCAAGGTGAATCCAAAAGAACGGTAGATTCATCCGCCAAAAATAAGATGTTTTAGTGATTTACTTTGTCTAAAAAGACGAAGGCACGCCATCAGTTAATAAGGCAAATCGCTCGTGATA
Organism: Amblyomma maculatum; assembly: GCF_055883805.1. Lineage (NCBI taxonomy): Eukaryota > Metazoa > Arthropoda > Arachnida > Ixodida > Ixodidae > Amblyomma > Amblyomma maculatum. The sequence goes on along the minus strand of NC_139344.1, from coordinate 74,359,784 downwards.
GTTTAATATCATTAACGCTATCTGGTATTTTTCAGTGGGTACGAAAGGCGTTTTCGTCGTTCGATATGCGGCGATGTTTTTTGTGTACATCGGGTGCCTTTTCACTAACATGCTCGAGCGCAAACAAACTTGTTCCTAAACGAATAAAACACTTCAGCTATCGATTACTGTGAAGGACCTCTTAGCGTTTTTTTTTCTAATGACAAAAGAAAGACAAATATGTTTAGTCGCGACGTGTAGGAATATGGTAGCAACTTGGTTTTCACGTTATGAAATTTTCTTGAGAGGTTCCTGTGACAGTCGTTCACCCCCTCGTAGCTCAATCTGGAATTGAGTTAAGGTTTTTGACAATGCTAACGTTTAGTGATTTTGTATTAAGTCAGCTTATCTAAATCATGGATGTGGAAAAAATATTCTAACAATGTATGGTGGTGAAAGGCTATCTCTTGCACTATCCTCATGCACAGGGAAATACTTGTCTGGCGAGTGACGACCAAGGACTACATGAGAAAATTTTTGAGAACTTCGTGCTTGGCTAGTTGCTGTATACTGGATGTTGCACACCATAACACACCAGTGTCTTTATTTGTACGCGAACCAATAGCGACCGAAGCGCACAACAAATTTCCTGAGCTACACCGTGATAGCCACGGCGAAATCGCCCGCGAGCGGCTCCCACTAGAGTCACTGGAAAAAAACTTTCAGAGTACCGCATTCGTTTTCCTCGCGCCGCCGCTCGCCTACTGGCTGATCCGCTTCACGTGACTTCGTGTCACCATATCCCTTCCAAGCGCGTGCGCGGAATACGTGTCTTGCGCAGGAGTTCCTCTTTTTCCGATCGTTTCTCCCAGTGTATATGTGAGAAATTCTGCTATGTCTCTGGTGCGGCACCAGGCCGGAGTCTAGAAATACGTTTTTTCTGTGTCTGGACGAAAAGAGTGATCTGCAACAGTGGTAAGTGTGGCTTCACAGAACCGAGCAGGAAAAATTCGTGCCATCAAGGAACAACTTGCGCGAAATAGGCTGGTTCATTGGTTTAAAATTTTGTTCGTTTAGCCGCGAAAGAAGCGCACGAAGTATTCAACGCGAATATGGTTCGCCTAATGGCAACATGTGTTTACCGTCCAACGCCGTGTGCTACACGTGCGCAGTAATATGCAGCGTCCATTTTACTTGCGGAAGTTTGCAAAAGCTACTTTCAAATTAAGTTAAATATCCAGCCAGCCGGCATCAGATGCATCTAGATTCAGTTCTGCCAAATCACACACACTCTGCATTTTCGTGTGCGGATCGGATTGACGACCGCCGCAGCTCTCCCTATTTTATTTTTATTGTTAATGGACATGCACATAAAGCTCTATGCACAGATTTATTAGTTATTTATTTCTAGTTGTACGGTAAAGAAACCCAGGTGTTGGAAATTTCCGGAGCTCTCCACTACGGTGTCTGATTGTGTGAGCCGCTTTGGGATGTTAAACCCCATAACTAAACCAACAAACCATACTTGTGTATTCGCAGCTGGATGCTTTTGGCAAATGTGTGTCAACCAGAGATGCCATCAATGTGCGATGTCATTTTAATTTTGAAGGCAGTTATTGAGCGACGTTCTAGCAAATTGGCGGCACGAGGTGTATACTGATGAAACATAAAGAGATAACATTGCACAATGAAAAGTACAATATTCACAACCGCGCGGTGATAGCAATGACATAGTAGGCCATGTTTTTTTTTTTTCAGGGTGAAAATGGGTGCGAGCAGCGCGTTACTTTTCCTTCACTTAATGACGGCGCGGCAAAAGAATTAAGTTCACGCAAAATGCTTCAACAAAGCCTTCTTGGCGTTCTTGGAGCAGCGACGGCGATACTAAATTGTATGTTAGTCTATTTACGCTGTCTCGGCGATCCTGCCGCTTCACTTTGTGTTGCTTATACAAAACGATTCATCATGTCAGAGCGCAATAAACTCCGCACCTCGCCCTCCGTGTCTTTACCGCGTCTAGCACAGCGGCGCTAGCAGACGGCATTCTCAGCACTATACGCACACGCTCCTGCGATCTTCGCAGACATGCTATTTCACAGTTCGTCACTTTATAACGTTGTAACACATGCAACACCACTGCACTGCCCGTAAAACACGAGTTGATCGAAATAGCCGGCGATATACAAGAGCAGGCGCCCTGAAGTGTTCACCGGTTCACCCACACACTTCATCTTTTTCCGTCGATTGCGGACTAAAGTAATAGAGTTAGTGACCACATAATCACTGGTGGTACTGGTCTGAATAAACGTGCCGAAATTGTTCAGTTTTGCTACTTTAAAAACATGTTAGAAGACTTCGAATGCTGTCACTCGCCGCTCAGACGGCGGCTGGGTCCGGCGGTCTGGAAGAAAATGGCGCCCGTGGGCACCTTTGCGGTACTCTGAAAATTTTCCAGTGACTCGAGCTCCCACGGGAAGCTAGCGCCGCCTCGAGTGGTGCTTTCATCGTAGCCGGACCAGGCGCTTTGTAGAGGTGGTTCGTGTCATACTTTTTTGCCTGTTGCATCTATAACTCCCTTCCATCGACCTTTGTTAAACGCTGCTGGTGGCTCGGCCTGACACCCACTCGGCAAAAAATTCATAGCAGGTGAAGCGCGAAGACTGCGCGCACACACACTTACATATGCCCGCACACGCTTCAGCAAGGACAAACGAATGGCCGCTGCTTCCTCGCCGGGCGGCTACCCCGACGCGCTGACGCACGAATATCCTGAGTCCTATATTGTGTGCAAGCCACGTGCAGCGTTGTGTGACGCCGCCGGAAAGCACATGCGGAACCGTCTAAGAAAAGGCAGGCCGTTTTGGCTTGATGTAGCGATAAGGATGCAGTCGACTTTGGCGTCTGCGAGAGGCGGGCGCTCTTGGCTGATTGTCCATTAATAAATACTAAATGTTACTCTCATCAATAAGAGTGATAAGCGGTGTCTGGGAGGTTCTGCTTCTCACGCAGTAAGTGATCACACGCTAAGTGTGTTACACTATTTGGTCTGGTGTACGCGAGATAAAAGAATGGACATCCTTGATCTATGGACACTTGTTTAGTAGAGCTGAAATTACGCCGGTAATTTTACACGAAGACTACAACAGAATGGGAGCCCGTTGAGGCTCGTGGCAAAGAGCATGCAGCATGTCCCCGTTATTATGACGCGATGATTGAAAACAAAAGACTAAGAATCCATAAATGTTTAAAAAATAAGCTTAAAGCAACATCGGCATGCATACCCGACTTAATATCTATTACGATGATATATTACGAAAAGGAAATAACTAGTAGAATAAGGTTGGAGTGCATTTGGAAGGTTCTCAAGCATTATGGCTTGCAGCTTACCGGTATCACTCAAAAGGAAAGTGTATAACAGTTTCATCCTACCGCTACTCACCTGTGGGGCTGAAACATGGAGGTTAACGAAAAAGGTTCTACTTAAGTTGAGGAGAGTTAACGCAGAGAGCTATGGGAGGGAAAATGGTAGGTGTAACGTTGATGGGAAGCGCACAGAGTGGGTTAAAAAGAATCACTCAAGTTACTGACATTCTAGTCGAAACTATGAAGAAATGGGCATGGGCAGGACATGTAGCGCGATGAGAGGACAACCGATGGTCTCTGAGAGTAACCAATTGGATCCCAAGGGAAGGTAAGCGTAGCAAGGGGCGCTAGAGAATTAGCTGGGTGGATGAAATTAAAAAATTCGCAGGGGTCAATTGGATGCAGCTAGCACAGGACCGGGTTAATAGGAATAAAATGGGAGAGGCCTTCGCCCTCCAGTGGGTATAGTCAGGATGATAATGATGATGATAATGATAATGATGCAATAGGCTTATAAACTCTATCATTCAATTTGATGAAAATATCATACAATTGTCGCACATTTCCATCAAACATCACACAAAATGTAGTACAATGCATGACATTGTGATATATTTGTATGATTTTGTATGATGAAGCCTGCGTATGGTTATTGCATCGTACAACATTTTTCAATAGGGCATGCATAGTCAATAATCACCGTGCAAAGGACCACGTTTACTGTTTGCGCGGCCTTAATCCCCAAGGTGTTCTAAAAGTGAACGAGGTTTAAATATATTACTTATGAGCAACATTTAGGGAAAGAGTAATATAAATTAAAAGAAAAAAGCATAAAAAGAATAAAAATAAAAAATCAAAAGAGAAAATTAGTGTAATAAAAAATTTGTAAACGCCACTCACACACCCAAAATACGTTATCAAAAAAAAAAAAAAAACTCGGCTCTCATGGCAGACAGCTGATTTAAATGGAACATTTGATTGGAGAACAGCTAAAATGTGGTGTATCGTAGTAGAGAAAACTTTAAAATCGTTGGTACTGAGAAAATGTGTCTCGACCTAATTCGTAAACGAAGATATATGTCACTACAGTTGACAGGATCAGTCAAATAAGAACCATTCATGACTACCGTACCGTTCATGACTAGCCTCTTGGCGCAACTATTTGTTCATCAGTTCATTTACTATGGAACGGTGCCACGAGTCTCAGGTGAGGTCTGTCTGGAGCATGCAAGAAACGTGATCCGGAAATTTCGACCACCTGGGGTTCTTTAACGTGCACTGACATAGCGCAATACATGGGCGCCTTGCTTTTCGCCTCTATCGAAAAGCGGCCGCCGCGGCCGGGACTCGATCCCGCAACCTTGAGCACAGTAGTCGAGCGCCTTAACCACTGCACCACCACGGCGAAACCCTGTATTGTAAAATACGTTTTAATGCGAAAGCATCTCTTGGCTCATGAGTGTCATTGGCAGGGTCTGAGGACTGGATTTATGGACAGGATCTGGAGGAATGGGATTGTGGGCAAAGCCTGTCCGCACGAACTGCCAATAGAGAAATTTTGCCGCCGCTGGGTTTGGCATCCGCGTTAGAACGAACAGATCAGCTTCCTTGTACAGGCACGACGGCACTATCGCCTCATCCGGTCACGTCTCGTGTAAACCTGCAACACACTCTCGTACTGTGCAGTGAACATTGTCGTCTTCATGAAGTTAACACTGCAACACACCCTCACGCTGTGCAGTAAGCATCGTCGTCTTCATCAAGCTCCGACTAACTGCGAAGTCCTCTCGCGCTATTCAGTAAGCATCTTCGTCTTCATGAACTTCATTCTGCGCCGATCCTTCATTTCGACTAGACAAATACGCCATACACATAAGCCATCTAGGCGAGCCCGGTCGACGTTCGCTAGCGCGTAGTGTCGGGTGTATCCACCAGCTGACGTGACATGCAGGACTCGCAATGTTTTCGCATTACTGCACCTAACGAGACTTAAGTGCACCCCTGGAATTTTTCTGTCTGTCTGTCTGTCTGTCTGTCTGTCTGTCTGTCTGTCTGTCTGTCTGTCTGTCTGTCTGTCTGTCTGTCCGTCCGTCCGTCCGTCCGTCCGTCCGTCCGTCCGTCCGTCCGTCCGTCCGTCCGTCCGTCCGTCCGTCCGTCCGTCTGTCTGTCTGTCTGTCTGTCTGTCTGTCTGTCTGTCTGTCTGTCTGTCTGTCTGTCTGTCTGTCTGTCTGTCTGTCCGTCCGTCCGTCCGTCCGTCCGTCCGTCCGTCTGTCCGTCTGTCCGTCCGCCCGTGATTGACCGACGCAAAGAATCAGCGGGCAAAACATCGGCGACAGTGCAAATCAACGGATCATAAGGTGGGTGCTCAGCGGGCCAAAGGAATGCAAAACCAGTGCAAGGAGTATTATTACTACATGATATGCCGTGCTTACTCATGCAAAAGCAGCCGTCAAATTCTTGACGGCTGTTTGACGAATGTTTTTATTAAGGAGAAAGTCTTTTATGGCTCGTGCTCGCGGCCACGATCATATCCGTTCGTCCGTCCGTACCGCTTTCGTTATGTAGGAACTAATAAAGACAGAAAGAATAAAATGGTTGCATCAGATAGAATATGAAAAATGAACTTAGAAGCCAAGTTTGATGACTGCAGAGTAATTAGTCATTTAATTATGGTCATGATATAGCATCAAAGTAGCGCGAAGGTCAGCCACGTGAACGGTGTGACGTCACATCCACCGGAAGTCGTCTCCGGCCATGTCTATAATAACCGCAATCGACGTCATGATGACGTAACATATCACCATGACGTCACAACTGGTTATGACATCACTAGGCGATTCACGGATATACGAATTTGACCCGCCGGGGTGATGCAGTGGTAAGACGCCCGACTACTGTCCGGAGTGCCTGAGTTCGAACCAGACCTCGGCGGCTGCGTTTCGATGCAGGCGAAACGAAGAGGCGTCCGTGTGCTGTGCGTTGTCAGCGCACGTTAAAGATCCCCAGGTGGTCGAAATTACTCCGTAGCCCTCCACTACGGCTCCTCTTTCTCTCTTTCCACTTTCACTCCCACCGTCCTTCCTTCTCTTACGGCGCGGTTCAGGTATCCACAGAAACAAATGTGACAGATACTGCGCCTTTCCCTTCCTGTGAACCAACTATTATTATTACGAATTTGACCCCGCCGGGCGTCCGATCAAGGCGTCCGTGCGGCTCATTTCATTTGACGCTTCCTCGAACGAATCACCAAACATCATACAGAAGCAACCAATTGCAGCAGGCATCAGCGGCATTTCAAATTCGTTTACAGGAAAGAAAAGGCTCAGTATCTGTCACAGTTCTCCGCGGACACCTTAACCTTACCGTGAGGAAAAGGAGGAAGGTGGAAGTGCAAAAGGAGAGAAGAGGTGTCGTAGTGGACTGCTTCGGACCACTGCGCGTATAATACGATTTTCGACTCATCTCTGCTGAACGGTCCAAAGTGCCCCCTAGAATTTTTTTTCACCCGAATTCTGCGAAGTAACTGCCGCGCGAAAGGGACATGAACGGCGAAGAAACATTTATATGACACGCACAAGTACATGCTTTCGACTTTATTTTTTTAAGTAAGACAAGACGGTATTTATAAGCGGTCTCAACCCTTGGCACTTTTGATGTACTGGTGTTTGTGATTACACTGTAAGGGAGCCGCCAAGATGTATACATGCCTGTATTGCTTCCTGAACTAAAGGGAAATTTCTGGCCTTGCGTGTGCCAAAACTGTTTCTTCACCGTCCGGCGACTTTTGTATAAGGCGATTTTTCGATGCTCCCAGATATCAACGAAATTTCTATCCGGAGTTCTTCTGAACATCAATATTATGCATGCCAAGCAGTATAGTCAAGCACGCTTTAGTTCTTTCGCAAAGTAATTTGAAAGATAGCATCCCGGGACTTGCGACTCACGCTGACAAACAGGAAATATTTACAGCCAACACTTAGCTTGATGACGTCACGCTCGTGGAGAAGCGTCGAGCAGATGACGGCGACAATGCAGCGGCCCTACTGTGAGCGGCTTGTTCGGGGTGGGGTCACCTGTATAAACTCTTGTTCGCAGCTTATATCCTAACATGCACGATACTAACCTCCCATCATTAGTCCTATCAAACAACGGCCCTCAGTAACCAGCGGCTGCGGAACAACTGACCACGGCGGCGGTCAGACCTGTGACGCAGCAGGGGGTGCTAAGAATTCCTGGCTCTGCTGGACAGGCCGCCATTGGAAACTGACCCTGGCAACGTTTAACGATAGAACCCTAGCTAGTGAAGCTAGTTGAGCAGTGCTGTTAGAGGAACTAGAGGGTATGAAATGGGATGTCATAGGGCTTAGTGAGGTTAGGAGGCCGAATGAAGCATATAGTGTACTGAAGCATGAGCATGTACTGTGTTATCGAGGTTTACTGGAGAGACGAGAACTAGGAGTAGGTTTCCTTGTCAATACGCCTGTAGCGGGTAATATACATGCATTCTATAGTGTTAATGAGAGAGTGGCAGACATCATAGTTAGGCTTAACAAGCAGTATAAATTGAAGGTTTTACAGGCATATGCACCTACATGTAGTTATGATGACCAGGCAGTTAAAGCTTCTACGAAGATGTAGAATCGGCAATGCGAAAAGTGAAGACGCAGTATACGGTACTAATGGGCGACTTCAATGCCAAGGTAGGGAAAAAGCAGGGAGGAGACCAGGCAGTAGGTGACTATGGCATTGGTTCTATGAATAGCAGGGGGGAGTTACTAGTTGAGTTTGCCGAGTGCAATAACGTAAGAATCATGAATATCTTCTCCAGCAAACGGAAGAACTAGAAATGGACATGGAAAAGTCCTAACGGGGAGACTAAAAATGAAATTGACTTCATACTGTGTTCAACCCTCGCCATTATGCAAGATTTAGAGGTAATCGGGAAAGTACGATGCAGTGACCACCGGATCGGGAGGTCTCGAATTAGTCTAAATCTGAAGAAGAAACGCAACAGATTAGTAAGAAAGAAGTCCATCAACAAATTAGCGGTGAGGGGGAGGGCAGAACAGTTCGGGATCTCGCTACAGAATAGATATTCAGCTCTAACTGAGGATGGCGACATTACTTTAGAAGAAATGGAGAATAATTTCAGAGATACCATTACTAAGTGCGCTGTAGAAGTAGGCGGTCGCATAGTCAGAGAGGATACAGGTAAGCTGTCTAATGATACGAAAGATTTGGTTAAGAAACGCCAGAGTATGAAAGCTTCCAATCCAACAGACCCGATCGAATTGGCCGAGATATCAAAGCTAATCAATAAGCGCAAGGTGGACGATATGAGGAAGTATAACATGGAGAAAATTGAGCATGCTGTAAAGAACGGGGGAAGCCTTAAAGCGGTAAAGAAGAAATTGGGCATAGGCAAAAACCAGATGTATGCGATAAGGGACAAGGTGGGCAACGTCATCACTAATATGGACAAGATAGTCAAAGTATCTGGGGAGATCTATATAGATCTCCACAGTAGCCAAAGCAATCAGGACCGTAATGAGATTGGCGGTAGGGAAAAACAGTCAAACGTTTCACCAGTGACGAAGGACGAGGTTAAGAAAGCAATAGAAACTATGAAAAGGGAGAAAGCAGCTGGAGAGGATCAGATAACTATACATTTGTCGAAGGACGGGGTGGATATCATGCTAGAAAAACTGGCCACCCTGCATACGCAGTGCCTGGTGCCATTGACGGCACCGGAACCATGGAAGTATGCAAGCATTATCCTTATTCATAAGAAAGGGGACGCTAAGGCCCTTAAAAATTACAGGGCAATCAGCTTACTACCTGTTACGTATAAGGTATTTACTAAGTAATCGCTAATAGAATCAGGATAACCTTAGACTGCAGTCAATCACAGGATCAAGCACGTTTTTGGAAATGGTACTCCACTATCGATCATATCCATATCGTCAACCAGGTCATAGAAAAATGCTCATAACCAGCCCTTGTATATAGCATTCATTGATTACGAAAAAGCATTTGACTCGGTAGAAACCTCGGCGGTGATGAAGGCATTACACGAGCCGTACGTGAGTGTCCTGGAAGATATATAGTCGCTGCACAACAACCATAGTTCTGCATAAAGAAAGTAACAATTTCCCATAAAGAAAGGTGTTAGGCAAGGAGACACGATCTCCTCAGTACTATTCACAGCTTGCTTAGAGGAAGTATTCAGAGACTTGGAATGGGAGCAGTTAGGGATAAGGGTTGATGGAGAATACCTCAGTAATCTGCGATTTGATGAAGACATTGCCTTGCTAAGTAACTAGGGGGATGAACTGCAAATAATGATTGATTACCTAGACAGGAAAAGTAGAAAGGTAAGCTTGAAAATCAATATGCAGAAGACTAAGGAAATGTTCAACAGCCTCGGGAAGGAACAGCAATTCACAATAGGTAGCGAAGCACTGGAAAGTGGTAGGCGAATATGTCTACTTTGGACAAGTAGTAACCGCAGATCCGGACCATAAAAAGAAAATAAGAAGAAGAAGAAGATTGGGATGGAGCGCATTAGGCAAGCACTCGCAGATTATGACTAGCAGCTTACCGGTATCGCTGAAGAGGAAAGTCTACAACCGTTGCATCTCACCTGTACTCACCTATGGGGCTGAAACGTGGAGGCTAACCAAGAGGGTTCTACTTAAGCTGAGGACAACGCAGAGGGCTATGAAAAGAAAAATGGTAGGGGTAACATTAAGAGATAGGAAGCGTGCAGAGTGGGTCGGAGAAATAACTCGTTACTGACATTCTAGTGAAAACCAAGAAGAAGAGATGGGCATGGGCAGGACATGTAGCGCGAAGAGAGGATAACCAATGGTCGCTTAGGGTAAGAAACTGGATTCCAAGGAAAGGAAAGCGTAGCAGGGGGCGGCAGAAAATTAGGTGGGCGGATGAGGTTAAGAAGTTCGCAGGGGTCAAGTGGGTGCAACCAGCACAGAACCGGATTAATTGGAGAAATATGGGAGAGGCTTTCGCCCTGTAGTGGGTATATTCAGGCTTATGATAATGATGGTGGTGTTGATGATGATGATGATGATGCACTATCTTAAGCGGTGCTCCTAGTACGGGGCGGGTGACGGCAGCACTAATTGGAAGCAGCTTGACACACTGCAGACACGGTCGACAGCTTGCTTGCAAACAGCATCGATCGGATAGAGAATCACCGTCTTGCAGTTTCAGCTCATACTTGATGCTTTCCTTGCAGCAATAGGCGTAGAAATTGTTGTGCTGTTGAATGCACGAATTATTCCACAAAAAATACCACAGTGGTTTACAACCGACTTCTCATGGAGAAGGAACTTCGCGAAAAATTTAATCTTGCGATCCGGCGCCCCAACTATTGGGTCCCCGAACCTGAGAACGCGTGTGTGCTCACATTTCACTCGTGTCTGCCACCAAGACAGGATGCTTGTGATCGCGGAATGATTTAACCGATGCCGTGCTGATGATCTTCCCTCATGCGACACAAGCTAAACCGCTTGCCGCCTACCGCTGTCCGCCTGGGCCGACACGCCAATTATTTGCGCCACCGTCCGAAAACCGTGCTAAAATCTCTTGAAATCTTGTATATTACGCCCTTGGATAAAGGAATGTGAAAAAATAACCCTTGCGTAAGATCGTTGATCTAGGAGTGACAACTTCGTACAAGCAAATTTCTGCTCGCACCTCAGTTTGCTGCCGGTGTGACACAGCTAATCAATCTTGTACTCTACCTCCACTGCTACGTCGTGGCAGAAATTACATCTTTCTTTTACTGTTAGACAGTTGGGCTGAGTGTACGACAGTTCCACGAATAGACCATTTACTATAGATCTTTGCATAAAATGAGGGGCTGTAGGAATTCCTCCTCTCTGGACCGTCGTAAATCGGTTTCGCTGCAGCTCCATGCAGTGCTTGTGCGGGATGCACCCGACTGACCAGTGAACAATATGGCAGCATCTAGGGAGCCCAAAATGCAAAGGATCGATTTAAAAGCGCCATCCGCTATGGCGTCGATGTACTAGGGCGTAGCACACGGCCAGAACGCTATCATTCGCCGCTCTCGCGGTCAGCGCCATTGCGATAAGCTCGCAGCATCCGGTGCGCCAAGTGTTGCGCATTTATCTTCTACTTTCTTGTTGGGGCTGGGGTGGGGCATTTTCTAGCGTACTACTATCATTACATGGTGTACGTTACATATGCTGTGTCGTCGGGCGATACACGAAGGCTGTATAAAAGCGCCGTCAGATGGCACACTAGACATTGCCTATTTTACGTGTTGCTCAGCGTGCGAAGTGTACGTAATGGAGGAAACTGGCCGGTTCGTGCGCGTTTTGGTACCGGGCGCGGACGTGCAGCTTGCGTGCCCTTCCGTAACCAAACGCCGAAACAGCTGCTGAACTTCGTAATAAATAGCCGTGATCCACAGGTTGGTTACGAAGCATGCAAGACATGAATATGAATTTGAAAGATACTTTCGGTCAGAGCGCAAGTATTTTCTTAACATATTGAAGGCGCACCAAAATGTGTGTATGCTTCAATATTTATCAATCGCAGTTACCATAATAGCATAAAATTTCTTAATTATAGGCAATGGTTGTCTAGCAGCGCGAAGAAAAAAAAATTACAATAAATTGATCAAATGCCGTCTGGTGGGATAGACATTAAATTTCCCGTGTGGTAGGGGTATTAAGGCGAAATTTTGTAATGGCTCATTGTTGTCGTCAGAGAAAGTATCACGCTTTTGCGGCGGCTCTGATACTTAAAAGATAAATTAATAAACCTTGTCTCCCACAGGTAATCGAACCTCCATCCCTTGGATCCCCAGCCCAGCGCTTTACAACGACACCAGGCCCGGATCGTGAAATGCTCTTCATAATTCCCCTTGCCTACAGTGAGAATGATAGCGAGATTCCGCGAGGGACAGGTACTGCACCTTTCCTTTCCTTTCCTGCAGACGAATTATAGAACGCCGGTGAAGTTTAATGCGTTCAATGAAATGCTGGTTGTGTTCGACAAGGGGCTCGCGATGTACCGTCACGACAGGTCACGACGTCACAAGGCGATTAATGTATATACGAAGCTGACCATACCGGGCGTCCGTGCGCTCCTTCATTTGCCGCTTCCTCGAACGTCGCACCACACAGAAACAGAAGCAGACCCAGATGTCTAGGAGGCGTTAGTATACAGCAGGCATCAGCGGCGTTTGAAAATGATTCACAGGATAGAAACGGCGCAGTGTCTGTCACAATTCCCCACGTGCACATGCACCATGCCATAAAAAAGGAGGAATGTTAAACAGTAGTCACCCTCTTTACTTGAAGCATCATTCAACGCCATATTCGCAACAAATTCGTAGCAGAATGCGGCACTCAGGATTTCGCCTTTCACCACTTTAGTCGCCAAAGCACCTCATAATTTTTGCGGATGTGGAACGATAATGTCACTAGCGGCGAGGCGGCCTTTGGGCCGGTATCGAGGCAAGAATGGGAATGTGGGCTAGCGTAACGATCGGTCGCTCCTCATATATGCCGGCCACTTGCATCAGGGTGTGTGACTGTCAGTGCATAAATGGATTTCAGACTCGTAGCGAATGTTTCCTATGGCTGTAATCTAGCCGCTTTTAATATCGCTCGATCGTGCCGTCCCCATTGGTCATACACGCCGAGTACTGCTTTTTTTTTTTTTTTTCAGTTGCAACTGAATGACGAGACCTGGCTGTTACTGCCCGGTGGCATCGAGGACGACACACGGACAGCAAATATATTCCGCATGATGCCGTAACAGCGACTGGCATTCGCACCTCCCCCCCCCCCCCTTTCGCACGCACGCCTTTGCCGATAATTTCAACCTGCGTAGGGGGCGCTTAATTGTCCGAAATTTGACGGTATGGTCCGACAAGGCTTCGGGGTTCAGAATTAATACCGTCGCCTTCATGCAGTTTCGCCGCCATACTTTTATGCTAGACGGCTTTTGTTGTACGTTGAGCCATTAGCCTCCGCAAAAGACAGACCTTGTTCTTGTCTTGGCTTCATCAGAAGGCCGCATATCCAGCTGACTTCTACGCCACCGTGTACGCACTGGGGGATGGTAACAATAGTGGGTCGGACATCGCGCTGGACGGTATCGTTGCGACAGCGTGGCAAATTTCTTGGCATTATGTCCGGAATTCGTGCTTACGAAGTAGGCGCTCGCCACCTAGCGCAATATTTAACACATTAAGAAAGAAGCAAACGAACAATGTGCTGCAAAACGCCGCATTTACTAAGCTACTCGGAAGCCCGAAACGGATTAGGACGCGAAACTATAAGTGGCGCAGTCGAATATTCAAGACCGCTGGGCCAGAGTAAACGCACGGATCTCTTCTGCGTATCGGAAACGAACGTTTCGTAACAGGCTGAAAGACTTGATGACAGGGAGCACAGCTATGTCGACAGTGAGTATACAAATGCACTTGAAGCTTCAAATTCCCTCACATTACGGAGACCAGGGCGACTATAGTTTGCAAGGAAGGTCATGACGGGCCGATCGACGTGCTGCGCTTGTTCATCGTTGTGTCGAAATCTGTCGAAAACCGGAACAAAGAAAGCCACCAAACTTCGACAAGGAGCATTTCTTGTGGCGATTGGTAGATGAGGCATGGTTCACACTCCCTTTTGTATCATATTAAGCAATGTTTCCAGCTTAAGGAGAAACTTTTCTAGGCATCATTTGGAGTAGCTTTTGCGACAAATTTCGCTAAAGCGACTAGCATGTAACACCGTGGCTTTCGTAAGCAAGCCAGTGTGACGTTGTTCCCAGCCGGAACCATCTGACGACATTCCTTCTCTTTCCTGGATTTACTCATCGCAATTTCAATGCGCGGAGCGTGCCATTTGCCTGCATTTCTGAGTATGGAGCAACTCCTCGAAGCATGGTGGTAGAATGGAGCTTGCGCATTGGACAATGCTGTTATTGTCCGGCGAGTTCTCGCCCCAGCTGTGTGCGAAACACAACTGTAGTCCATTGCGAGCCCCACCTACCTCCTCGAAGAATTAGCACTTGCGCTACGTGCACAGCCTATCGAGGAGGGAAAAGGCGCAACGCATGCGGGAACAGGCACGTGCTGTTAAGTTCACATAAGTTGAGTCACAAGTGGCTGAGCAGTCGGAGCGTTGGCAGTGCTGTTCTCTGCCCTGCCTCCCTCCTCAAGATTGCGGCATTTCGCCTTCGCACCGATCGAACCTATCAGGGTGGACGGGCAACCGACAGGTTCGCCCATTGTTCATACTCGTTCCGCGGCCTCAACACTGGAAGGGGAGACCGCTAATACAAGGCTGTTGGGACAGTGAAATCGGTGCGAACTTCTCGCGCTGGCGCCAAGGTCAGCTGTGGAGCGTAACAACCACGCGCCAAATACTCTTATTGCAGCCAGCTTGTTTGGAAGCAAGACTAGAACGCGCGAAAGTTTCCATTCATTGAACAGCTCTTCAAAGGATTTCTGTATTGTTATGTCCGGCATTTACTCAAGAAGTGCTATGCACACATTTTTCTCCATGCATACCAAGGTGCATCGCTGGTCCTGGACTCCGAGCCTGAAGGTTAGCTTACGACGCAGTAAGTCTAAATACATACGCATGGATTGCGGTCTGTAATATCTGCTCTTTTACGGCAAGGCTAAAAGAACGGCAGCAGTCTTCGGCACTTTCCTAGTGTCTGTTGCTAATAATAAAGGCAATGAGGTCTGATGGGAAATTCTGGATCGGAATTCTCAGAGGCTTAATAAAACGCTCGAAAATGACGTCAATTTTTCCGGGCTTGTCGATGTAAAAAAATAAAAATACTGTCTTTGAGTCTTTCTTTGGTATTGACAGGGTCAGTTTTGAAGTATTATATTCAAGAGAGAAAGAAACGGGAAATAAAAGGCAAGTCACACACGCGCCGTAGACGACTCGATGGTTATTTCAGTTACATAAAAAGTGTCCCATTACTGTTAAGACTAACTAGACGCGACGCATGAAAAAAAAAAAAAAAAAAAAGATCAAACTGTACACGCGTCATATAATTGCACGGGACAAGTTTTGACAAATACTATGCTATTCTTTCATATTTTTGCTTTTTTGCTTGTATGCAGTTAGTCTGGAATAGTTTATTAAATTATTGGCAACGAAGGCTTGTTTCCTCTGCATATTGTTCTGACATGTGCACATTATTTGCTTTACACGCGACTGCCACTCCTTAGCAGGAGCAACATCCTGCTACACTGTGTGATATTAGCCTTCGTGTCATTTCTTGTACTTTGTTACAGTAAAACAAAACTACATTCGCACAATCAATGCTGCATTGCGTGTAAGATAGATACTAGATGGCCATGAAAGTCACCATGCAGGTTTCTTGGACTCGCCATAAAAAAAAAAAAAAAAGTTACAGGATTTGAATTTCACGCTGATTTACGGTGCTATCATAACGTTAATGGCAAAAGTAAACCGATGAGAAGAAGTTTCAACGTCTCAGCTACACTGTAAAATCTGACGCTGCAGCTAAAAAAACATAATAACGAAGGCCATACTTTGGTCTGGGATTTTATTCCGTGCTTCTTTAATCGAGGCTTCTCCCGCGTTGTCCCAGTGCGTTTTCAGCATGAAAGGAGGAGAAGAGGGGTGTCACAGCACGGAAAAGCCCTTTCTGTAGCACACTCTGCGTTTCAGAAAACTTGTTATGCTTTGAAATAATCTCAATAATGTAAACTATTTTGTGATTATTCTTCGCCTTTGTGTGGAATTTCAGAATGTTCAACGTATCCTGATCTTTAAAAGATATAGCACCCTCAATTAAATAAAGCAGAATTCTGATTCCAGCGCTGACGTTGCATATTTGAAGAAAACTTAACTTGAAATCGCGCCATTACCGTCATAGCGAAAAAAGTAGTCCTCAGTCACGATGGTGGCAGTGTACATCTTCGCCTGGACTACTACAAAACAAACGTCGTGACCCTGTCTGTAATCAAGGAAAGCCGCAAAAAAGGTGAACACAACCTCCCCGTTGCTTTTTAACATCGCTGAGTGTAAGTTCCGGAGTATTATGGTGTGATTTCCTGCAGTGACTGCCAAGATAATCAAGAAAAGCGGGGCAACGGTTTCCATATCAATAATTAGTGCTAAGCTAACGTCGAATGATAGCACCGCTGCGGCATTGGGCGCATCTCCACACCTTCGAGGAGCGGCGTCGCGCGCGGTTGCTTTCGCTCGATTCACAAGTCAATCTTTCTAAGACATTTTTTATCGTGAGTCGACTGCGGGATATTGTAAGATACTGTTATGCAAACGTCGATAGCGATGGTCAAAGCTTCCGACGCTGTTCAAAACTTTGCATTTAAAATATTTTTATTTGCTCGAATTGAATATCGACAGAAAAAAGTAACGGGCTGCTTCTTAAAAACAATTTTAAGGCAATTGTTGAGCACTAGAACTTATTCTGTGAACTTATTGATAGAAACATCATCATCAGCCTGACTATACTAATTATAGGGCAAATGCCTCTCCGATATTCATCCAGTTAACTCGGTCTTGTGATAGCGGCATGCACTTGATCACTACGAACTTCTTAACCTCATCCATTCACCTGACTTTTTGCCGCCCCCTTCTACGCTTTCCTTCCCTTGGTATCCAATTTGCTACCCTTTTCGACCATCGGTTATTCTCTCTTCGCAATGCATGCCCTGCTCATGTCCATTTTAGGAACGATACGTAACAAACCTTTAACTTCTGAAGTTATTCCCGTGCTCATGGCGTGTAAATAAGACTACAACAGAGAAGTAATGGGGTAAGTTTTTGAAAATAAATAGCAGGAAACTACAAGTTTGTCTAGGGAAGATCTGTGGACGTATTGGTTGCCATGGTGCAGTTATGCATTGGGCTGAAAGATTACGTTTAAAAATTCTTGCGCATTTGTTCAATATGTCTTGGTATACCGAAGCTTCGAAAGCCAAGAAAATTGTGGAGGAGCCGTTTACGAATCACCCAAAACTAATTGCGCGAAAATTGATACTCATATTTGCTATTTGGTCTTAATAGTCGCTTGCCTGTAGCTTTTGCTTCCCCTCACTGTAGGGCAGACTTTAGCATCGGCCTGATGCGCTCGTGACGAATCTGTTTCGCCTGCTAATGCCCTGCAGACGTGAGTGCACATTCGATCATTATAGCTCAGTCAGCATTCATCGGGTGCATGTACTTTGTCGTGACGCTGGGGCTACGTCGACCCGGCCTTCACTTGGTAGCGTGCAGAGACTCGGGGTTGAAGAAGGACTGAATCTTCGAAGTTGGTGAAATATATACCAGCAGGTTTAATGGCACTTTGTGAAACTTATTTACAAGATTATTTACATAAAAAAGAAGGGTGCATCAGCAAAATGGCAAGCGTTAAGAGTTCATAGCGAGAAGCGTCTTGGATGAGCCGTTTACCCAGGGCTCAGAGCGACATTTCGTGCTCTGCAGCGTCCTTAAAAACCCCCTATGTCCAGCCCCTCTCTGAAGATGCTGACCAACCAAATCCAGGGCACGCCCCTCAGGTATCGGCATCCAATCGAACACATCACTGCACTGATGGTCTGAAGCACTGACTGGTCCGGCATTCATTCGTTGGGCGTGATCACTTGTTGGCGGGAAAAGCTTGGGAACGGCGAGGAGAGGAGGTACATTTCTATTCTTCAGCAAAGAAACCACAGGCTGGTTCTGACAAGGGGTTTTACTTCTCAGAAACCCGAGTGCACGTGGCGCCGCATAGTGCTCCCAACATGGTCCCTTTTCGACAATTGCAAATCTTTCCTGCATTCCCGGGAAATCACTTAATGGCCGTATGAGTCATGCTCCTTTCTGGTCCTGCACGTCAGCGGACATGTCACTCTGTCGTCTCCTTTGGATAGGAGGCATTCATCACTGGAGGATAGCACTTCTCGACTGGAAGGGTGAACAAAAGAAAGAAAGCACTTCCTGCTATTTCCCTCAGGGGGACGTTTCTTTGTGTTTTTCCAGACGTTCTCTTGACAGGGTCAATTTGGCATTTGCAGGTTGTCCACAAAGCAAAACATGCTTACAAAACAGGATTCCTGGAAACAGGCTCACTTAGAGCCATTGGACCATCACCACATATTCACAAAACTTATCCATGCCCACAGGCGAACAATAGAGCGCGCAATTGCGGATGCTTGGTCGTAACAGCCTCCTCCCCCGCCAGAAGAGTCTCGGAGGGCAGCAGTCCCAGCTGCTGCATGAAGAGACGACTTAATGGCCTGCACGTGAACGCTTGAAGCTCGCTGTTGCTTGTCGCGTTGTCTTGATTGTTGTAGGCCAAATTGATCGAGCTGTCTGAAACTCAACCACATGTCGAAGCAAGCACTCGGCTCCCGTCTGAAGAGACCAGGTCAAAGAAAACTGCCATTGTTGTTCGAGAAAAGCCCACTCTCAAGACGTTCAGGACCCACGTATTCCTAGAAAACCAAACGTGCTGCTTTACATAGTCACACATATACAAGCGCACGAAAAAAAAAACAACCTGATTATCAATTTGGATACATGGTGAGGAACATCTCGGACCGCTTAGAAAGACCGGCTAAGCGCGTCCGCATTCCCATTTAACTTCCCCTTTTTGTATCTTATTTCAAAATTGTACTGCTGTAAAATCAAGCTCCACCTAAGAAGGCGACTGTTCTTCGATGTCGCAGTTTGCAGCCAAGCCAGGGGACAATGGTCCGTCTCTACGGTGAATTTGGCCCCTCCAAGATAGCACTGCAATTTTTGAATGGCCCATACAATGCAAGCGCACTCTTTCTCTGACGCGCAATAAGCCCTCTCTCTAGAACTCAGTTTTCTGCTCAAGTAGAGCACGGGGTGCTCATTACCGTCGTCATCTCTCTGGCAGAGAACAGCACCTAACCCTCGATCACTGGCATCACACTGGACCGTGAATTCTCGGCCATAGTCTGGAGCTCGCAATACCGGACGGCTAATCAGCACAGCCTTCAGGTTTACGAAGGAGGCTTCCTTTTGTTCGTCCCAGACTACATTTGTCGGTTCTGTCTTGCGGAGAGCGTCGGTCAGAGGGCTAGCCAAAGCTGAATAGTTAGGGATGTAGTGATTGTAGTACCCAGTCAGACCCAGGAATGCTCGAATTTCCGTCTTCGTGCTCGGCCGCGGGTAGTCTGCTACCGCAGAAATCTTAATCTCGCTGGGTTTCCTGAAACCTTGACCTACATTGTGACCCAAGTAGTCCACGGTCGCCCTTGCCAGGCAACATTTCTCGGCCTTTACGGTTAGTCCAGCTTGACGCAAAAGGCTCAGTACAGCTCTTAGATGTACCATATGGTCCGCCCATGAGTCGGAAAAAACCGCAATGTCGTCTAAATAAGGCACCGCGAATGTTTCACACCCCTTTAAAATCCTATCCATGAGTCGGGAAAAACAAAATGGAGCATTTTTGAGCCCGAAACTCATCATTGTTGGCTGGTAGCTGCCCGTCGGAGTGACGAAAGCCGCGTATCTGCTGGCGCGTTCAGTGAGCGGTACTTGCCAGTATCCTCGAGTAAGGTCCAGCGTAGTCACATATGCCGCTCTACTGACCTGTTCTACTCTCTCCTCAATATTCGGAATAGGATACACTTGATCCCTGGTGAGAGAATTTAGCTTTCGGTAGTCTACCACAGGCCTAGGGTCTTTACCTGGAGCTTCTACTAAGATCATAGGCGAAGCATAATCGCTTTCCGAGGGTTTTATTACTCCCAATTCCAGCATGCGAGTTACTTCCCTATCCAGAATTTCTCTTTGCCTTGGAGAAAATCGGTAGCACCTTGATCGCACTGGCACGTCTGAAGTCAGCTCAATATCGTGCTCAGTCAAATCAGTTCTGCCTGGCCTGTCCACGAAGCAGGCCTCAAACTCTGTTATTATCTCGCCCAGATCGGACAGCTGGGATTTCTTTAGTTCTCCTCTCTGCTCCGTCTTTTTGAGAAGCTCCTGAGCGTTGCTTCCTTTTCCGCTGAGGCAAATCAAGTTGTCCCCCATCTCCTCGGGAAGGTTTAACGTTAGATTTACCACGGCTTCCCTCTGCACATAAGGCTTCATAAGATTGCAATGATAAATGCGCACTTCTTTACGCCTACCGGGAATTTTCACTGCGTAGTTAGTGTTAGAAAGCTTTGCAACGACTTCAGCCGGTCCTTCCCACTGTACTTCGAGCCTATTCTGCCTTGAACTTCTCAGCAACATCACCTGGTCCCCGATACAAAACGTCCTTTGACGGGCTGTCTTATCATAGTACACCTTGGAACGAGCCTGGGCTGACTTCATGCTGGCCTCAACGAGTTCCTTAGTGTTATGTAAGCGATTCAAGAGGTTCAGAATGAATTCTACTACTGTTGGGTCTTCTCCGCGCCCCTCCCAGGCTTCGCGCACCATTCGCAAAGGTGAGCGCAGTGACCTTCCGTACACCAACTCGGCTGGGCTAAATCCAGTGGATTCGTGCGGCACTGACCGCAAAGCGAAAAGCGCTGCAGGCAGGCAGGTATCCCATTCGCGCTTGTTTTCATAGCACAGTCCCCTCAGGACTCGTTTGAGAACAGAGTGCCATCTTTCTACGCTGTTGCTCTGCGGATGATGGATCGAGCTATGCACTACCTTAATGCCGCATCGCTCGAGAAATGAGGTGGTGAGGACACTCGTGAAAACGCTACCCTGATCACTTTGGACCTCGGAAGGGAATCCAACTCGTGCAAACACTGACAGCAGCGAATCCACTACACTCTCGGACGTCACCTCGCGCAGCGGAACAGCCTCTGGAAATTTCGTGGCTGGGCATAACATAGTGAGGATATAACGGTACCCTGACTCTGTCACAGGAAGTGGCCCAACTACATCTATTACTAACCGGTGAAACGGCTCGGTAATGATTGGTACTAACACCATCGGAGCTTTCCACTTATCTTGCGCCTTTCCAACCCGCTGGCACGTGTCGCATGACCGTACAAAATTTTCCGTGTCCTTAAAACATCCAGGCCAATAGTATTCTTGCAACAGCCTCTGCTTTGTTTTCTTTATTCCAAGGTGACATGACCACGAGCTGCCATGGGAAAGTCGCAGTAAGTCTCCGCGATACTTTTGGGGAACGACTAATTGGTCCCGCTCTACTCCGCGCTTATCCTTGAATAAGCGATACAGCACTCCCTTTCTCATCTCGAAAGAAATATTGTTTGCTGTCTTAGTGGCGCGGTGGCGCTCCCTTATCTCCTGTATCTTGGGATCATTGGCTTGCTCTATAGCTAAGTCCTCTCGGGTTCCACTTAAAAGTCTCGTGAGATTACTAGACACTGGCGGCAAGAGGTTACTCTCAAGAACGTCCTCATTCCGCGTCTCATCAAGCTCCCTTTCAAGTTGACATATCTGAGATGCCTCGCTCTCAAAGTTTTCTGACCTGCTATCTTCCGCATTTACCACTGTTTTAACTGCCGTTTCCTCCGCTGTGGATTTTTCTGGAATGAGCAGTGTAGCTAGTTCTCGCGCCTTTGAACGTGTTAAGGCTTGCACAACTCTGTCTCCGAAAAGGATGCCCCTCTTTCGCAGCAGCATGTCCGATTTGTTGGAGAACAAATACGGATAGCACTTAGGAAGCTTTCCTGAAACGGCAGCCTCGGTTGTTAATTCGCCGAAAGGGCCCTCGATGACCACGTTCGCGATCGGCAAGCACACACTCTGTTCCTCAACTACCTGTCGGATCCATGCACACTGTCCTGTATAGTCGGAAGGCGATACATACGCCGGATGGACAACATCCATCGTTGCGGCCGAATCGCGCAGTACCTTGCAAGGCTTCCCGTTGACTACTAGGTCATGCAGGTAGGGTTCTAAAAGCTGCATATTTTCATCGCAGTCCCTGACATACGAGAAAGCAATCTTTTCTTTCCGGCAGTTGACGGCAATGTGACCCTGCTCATTACACCTAAAGCATGTGAGCGGCTTCCTAGCCTCAAGCTTATTCTTTGTGTTCTGCACGTTGGTCACTTCCCCACTTTTCTCACTGCCGTCCTTTCTAGGGAATTTGCCTGAAGAAACCTTCATTTCTTCGTTTCCAACTCTAGCAAAGTGCCTTTCCTGACGGTTTTTCACACTGAACTTGGGATTGCGGGGCCTATCCACTGCTGGGTTGCTGAATTGTCGGCGCGAAGCATACTCCTCAATAAGTTCGGCAGCTTCAGTTGCCGACTTAATTTCGCCTCGGTCCTGTAACCAATTTCTTTCTTTTTCTGGGAGGCAGTTATAAAACTGCTCCAAAAGAATTCGCTCGACTACAGCGTCCCTATCACTGTAGGAATCTGTGCTCTTTAGCCACTCGCCCAAATTGACTCTTAAATTGTACAGGAATTCAGGGTAACTCTCGTCCCTGGACTTAGTAGCGTTCCGAAAACGTTGTCTGAACGCCTCGGCGCTAAGCCTATACTTTCTCAGAAGGCAAGCTTTGACCTTCTCGTAGTTGTCCGCGTCCTCCTTGCTTAGCCGCGCGACAACCTCCGCTGCCTCGCAGGGCAGAACCGTCAATAATCTCTGAGACCAAGTGTCTCGCTGGAAGGACAGTTTTTCGCAGGTTCGCTCAAAGTTAGCCAGATACAGACCGATATCCCCTGATATCACATATGGCTGCATGTACTTTGACATCTTGAAATCTGCCTCCTTGTTGAGAAGAGGCACCGCTAGCTGGGGACCATTGCCCGACCTCTTGCTCAACTCTAAGTCTAATTTCCGGAGCTCAATTTCTTGGTCCAGCTTTTTTGCTTCTCTTTCACGCTTCTTTTCCTCTTTTTCCCACTCTTTCTGCTGTCTGAGCTGTTCCTTTTTTTGACCGACGAGGTTCCATGCTTCACTGAGCTCCTCATCATCGGTTCCCAGATCAGTGATTGCCTTTATAATCAAGGGTTTTCGTGCCAAACCACTTGTATCAATTCCCAATTCCTCACACAATAGCAACAGGTCCGGTTTCTGCAGCTTTTGTAGGTCCATGATCGCTCCGAGTGTCGGCTACTTCCAAAACAACAGTGCAAACTACCAAACCTAAAGGCGTTTCAACACTTTTTACCAGTTCTAAATTCTAACCCTGTTCTAGAACCTGGTCCACATCAGAAGAAAGCCAAGCACTCACCCACACATGCGATCGATGTTCCGAGCTGCTCTCTTGTTGGCCGATTGTTGCTCCTGCTTGTTGCTTGAGATGCCACCTCCGATCACCAGATGTTGTGGCTTGTAGCTTCAGATCCACCTCCAATCACCAGATGTTGTGGCTTGTAGATTCAGATCCCACCGCTGCCACCAGTTGTCGTGACGCTGGGGCTACGTCGACCCGGCCTTCACTTGGTAGCGTGCAGAGACTCGGGGTTGAAGAAGGACTGAATCTTCGAAGTTGGTGAAATATATACCAGCAGGTTTAATGGCACTTTGTGAAACTTATTTACAAGATTATTTACATAAAAAAGAAGGGTGCATCAGCAAAATGGCAAGCGTTAAGAGTTCATAGCGAGAAGCGTCTTGGATGAGCCGTTTACCCAGGGCTCAGAGCGACATTTCGTGCTCTGCAGCGTCCTTAAAAACCCCCTATGTCCAGCCCCTCTCTGAAGATGCTGACCAACCAAATCCAGGGCACGCCCCTCAGGTATCGGCATCCAATCGAACACATCACTGCACTGATGGTCTGAAGCACTGACTGGTCCGGCATTCATTCGTTGGGCGTGATCACTTGTTGGCGGGAAAAGCTTGGGAACGGCGAGGAGAGGAGGTACATTTCTATTCTTCAGCAAAGAAACCACAGGCTGGTTCTGACAAGGGGTTTTACTTCTCAGAAACCCGAGTGCACGTGGCGCCGCATAGTGCTCCCAACATGGTCCCTTTTCGACAATTGCAAATCTTTCCTGCATTCCCGGGAAATCACTTAATGGCCGTATGAGTCATGCTCCTTTCTGGTCCTGCACGTCAGCGGACATGTCACTCTGTCGTCTCCTTTGGATAGGAGGCATTCATCACTGGAGGATAGCACTTCTCGACTGGAAGGGTGAACAAAAGAAAGAAAGCACTTCCTGCTATTTCCCTCAGGGGGACGTTTCTTTGTGTTTTTCCAGACGTTCTCTTGACAG
Source organism: Amblyomma maculatum (assembly GCF_055883805.1). Lineage (NCBI taxonomy): Eukaryota > Metazoa > Arthropoda > Arachnida > Ixodida > Ixodidae > Amblyomma > Amblyomma maculatum. Next base: position 74,335,267 of record NC_139344.1, on the reverse strand, counting down.
GGTCAATTTGGCATTTGCAGGTTGTCCACAAAGCAAAACATGCTTACAAAACAGGATTCCTGGAAACAGGCTCACTTAGAGCCATTGGACCATCACCACATATTCACAAAACTTATCCATGCCCACAGGCGAACAATAGAGCGCGCAATTGCGGATGCTTGGTCGTAACAACTTACACAGGCGGGAAACAGAGAGCGAGAGAAGAGGATTGAATGCTTCTGGAGATTTTCAGCTGTAAGATGTCACATCCTCTTTACTGTTGCAGAGGTCGATGGCTGACCGCAATCTACAGGTATCGCAGAAAACTAACGGCCACTGAGGTATCCTTTGCGACGCGGCTTGCGCCACCTGTATCAGAAAATATCTCTACGACACCCAGTTACTAAGTATAAGCTCCCTACACAGCTACACACCTATATAAATCCACATACATGCCCTTGATGTAAACGTAGTAGAAGACCGGAAAGATGGAAAGTGAATTCATTCATTCATTTTTGAATTATTGAATCAAGGCAAGGTCGCGGTTCAAGCAAGTACCTTATCGTACTGTCTTCAGGCGTATTTTACTTCTTTCGACTGCATGACTCCTGGCTAGCTCGTTCTGTACACTTCAATTTTAAACAAATAGCGATGCGCACTTTAGCGTTCACTTTTAAGTGATAGGCCTTACACATTTCTGACAGTACATTTGCGCATGCGCTGTAGAACACTCTTCGACTGTCGCTCTAATTAGCTTTAGCCTAGATTTGTTTTCAAGTGTAGATATGGCATAAACTACTGCGGATTTTTTAAAGTGAACTGCAGTTAACATAAGAACGATTCCAAAATGAATGAACGAATGAATGAATAACTTAATGAAATAAATTATTATAATTAATAATTATTTATTAATTAATGCGTAAAGGTGGGGCATACATTAGGGTTTTTTTACCTAATGAATCAGTAGTACCCCTAGGGCTCAATATTAATCCCCTTGCTTTCTTATATATACGTGAGCGATCTAACCGATGCAGTAGGCAGTTATATCTATACGTCGACAATACGGCTATTGTATCCTGTGCAAGTAATTACTCTGATGCAATCAGCTGCTTGCAAACCAAGGTAATTAAAGTTATGGACTGGTTCACTGCTAACTCAATCGACATCAACCTTAATAAAACAAGACTGGTATGTTTCCATAACGCGATGAAAAAAATATATTTTCCATTGAAATCATTGTTCCTTCACACATCATACTGCGATACATGCACTGGGCATCCAAATAAATACGCATCATCAGTAAAACACCTGGGATTACTTTTTGACAGTTACCTTTTGTGGCACTCGCTTTTGTCTTACTTGTGTAAAAGGGTGCGCACAGTTTGGATTGTGCAATGTGTGATATCGCATGCCAATCTCCGCGCGAAAAAGTATTATCTATGACAGGTCATTCTAATGTTAAATGGATGTCTAGAATTTCTTTAATTTTGAATTCCTTCTTGTGAAGATCAGTATATGATTTGTGTGTAAACAAAAATGCAGATGTTTTAAAGCTGATGAACTCATGGAACTTCAACTTCTTGATGGTTGACGCTATTGAATACTTTTGGAACTGCAATTGTATGACACGGTATGTTCCAGCCCGCTGCTTAAGACCCAAAGAACCGTACGTGGTCCCTAATACTGCTACCAAATGCGGAACAACAACACATCAATATTATGTTCCTGCCATAATAAATAAACTGCCGGCGTCCGTCTTAGATGCCAACACAAGATATGAGATTGAGCAAGCAATCAGAGCTTCAAAAGTTTAAAATAATGTTTGTTTTACCTTTTTCGCTAAAGCTTTGCGCAGGTTTCTGTAACCTGACTGTCAGGCACTGTCAGACAAGCACACTGAGGCTTTGGCAGGCCTGCTATCTGTATTTTGTATCCATTATTTCATAATAAAGAATATATTGTATTGTATTGTATTGTGTTTATTAGGTTGTATTTTATCCTACTGTATTGTGTTCATTTGTTCATTCATTTTGTCAAGTAAGATCTTCGGATCACAGTATCCTACTGCTGATAGATGACGTAGTAAAGTGGCTTACTCCATCTCTAGTAGTAGCGAGCCAAAATGGAGCGGGCGTGATTACCTCCCGGGGCAACATACAGAGGATCGCGCTTGTTGATGGGCCGACAACGCGAAAAGTGATTAGGTGGTCGCTGCGTACTGCGCGTGCAATACGCATTAATGTCGGCCGCAGCTCTTCGCTCTCCGCACGGCCTGATGAAGTCTTGGCGAGTCTATCATCCCGCAAATACATATCCGTAAGAGTGTGGAGAGCAGCTAACGCCGTAACGATGTTTTAATGAGCCATGTGCGGCCCTCAATTTGCGGTCACTCGGGCTCTCTGAATAAGGCGCCCCTCAAAGGCGATACAAGGACGATCTCTCCACGAGCTCCGCCCGGCCTACTCCCGCACCGTGGGGCACGCGAAACGTTTTCATAGATGGCACCACCCCCCGTGGTGATGCACTCCTTTCATCAAAAAAGGAGCAGAAGCTCTCACCATGACCGTCGCAGCGATCCAAGAAGCGAAACACCACCCTATGCCGGAAAGATGCGCAAAGCTGGTACGTGGAGCCCGAAGAGATTGACGTATACGCCGCTAAGTTATGGTGACCTTTAATCTGTGACGGCTAAAAATGGCAGTTTATTTCGCATTAGTATGAAATTTTGGTGTTGATGTTTGTCGTACAGTATGAGAGGCAGACAGAGGACAAAGACACAAAGGTACAAAGGGTAACCAGACATACGCCCGGGTGGCAGCCGTACACGTGGGATATAAATGAAATAAAATGAATATAAATGATGAAAAACCTAAAGTTCTGTTCATTGGACATGGCCAAGGTCACGGCCGTAGGCAAGGTCGCAGTTTGAATAAGCACCTTATCGTACTCTCTTCACGCGCATTTTGCGCCTTTCAACCGCAAGACTCATGGCTATCTCGATCACTTTAAGTTTAAACAAACAGCGATCCACACTTTAGGGTTCGCTTTTAAGTGATAGGCCTTACACCTTTCGAACAGCATATTTACGCCACGTGCCGTAGAACACTCTTCGACTGTCACTCTAATTAGCTCTATGCTAGACTTGTTTTAAAATGTGGATCATGCAAGGACTACTGCGCATTTTTTTAGAATTGGACCGTAGTTAACGTAAGAAATATTCCAAAACTTCGGAGTGTTTTTAAAGATACTTCGGGGGCTGCTTTACTCCATGGAGTACTTGTCGGTGTTGACTGCATGCGCTGCACTTTTCTTCGAATATACTTCCTCGGCCCTCTCCATGAATAACAAGCAGCGCATCATCGTACATGCATGCCGTAGTGATACCTGCTATCATACAGAGATACACAAAACTTTTCTCCATCGAAATTTACCTGTCAGTCATGTGTGAAACGGGATGTTTGTTAAGAAAGAGCCCCTCCTACTTCGTATCTTTATAGCCCAGACGAATCCTCATTCCCCCCTTTTTATTTCTAAATATGTGCAAAGGCGCCTGAGAAGAACTGAGCAGGCATGGCTGTGCAAGAGCTTTACTGGAAACATCCTGTTCCCATGCTCTCTTTGCACTCCTGGCAACAGAAATGTCGCGCATTATCACCTTACTGGTCTCCTAGCTTGTTAGCGTCCAAACATTTATATAGCAGCCCTCCTAAGATACATATTTTACCTTAAGAGTGTTTTTTACCTTTTGTATATTTAGCAAAACTCTGACTACTATGCATGAACGCATACAGGAGACCGCTCTGATGTTCCATACACCGATTCTTCTTGGACTAGTTTGAGGCAGCGGCGCCGCAGCTTGATCCAGAAATCGTTAAAATCACGAATACACCGCAATGATGTAGTTTGTTCAAAACCTCTAAAAGGAACTAGCCTTGAAGTATCCGCACATTCCAACCCGAACCGGCAACAGTGTCTCAAGGGCGAGAGTTCGTACCTCATCTTCACTGTAAATGCCGCGCGGGTCGGGTGGACCGAGGCTCGAGCGCAGGCTGACAGCGATTATCGTGTGCAGAACATCGATCGTTCACCAGAGAGCACCCATTAGACTTGGCAAGGTCGAAATTGCCGACTAGGCTATATTCCGCTAGAATGGCCACCCGAGTGGCGAAGACCTCGAAAAGTTTGCACCAAGAGCATCGTGGCGAAAATGGGAAAACGCGCGAAAAAACATTGTGCGAACTACCGACCGCCCAGACGTCGACCTACACCTTCTACATATCTGGGAAGCCCTCCAGGTAGATGAAAAAGATGAGAAATCGAACACTCAAACAGCGCATAACCAACGTCACTAAGCAGGCAGAAAAATATACGCGGAACAACTCAGCAGGCAGAAATAGAAGTAGGTCAGCGACCACCTCCAGGGCACCCTTAGGAACCGCAGGTGACATGCGAAATATTTTTTACTTTAATTTCTAATGAGTTATAATTCACGCAAAATAATAATGGTTCTAATTTTCCGTCGGCCTATACCACAAATAAAGATGAGACATATTCTTATATGATTTCCTTTATTTCAGTTGGCTTCCTCTGTATGGCTTGAATTTCATCAAAGTGTGCTACCCCTGAACAGCCGCAATACAGTAGTTGGCTGAATTTATCGTTCACTGTCATCTTATTGCACCGAGTTTTGTTCGCATAGAAATAATGTTTGATATATTGACAACAGAAAACAAAAACATAATAATATGTGGTGACATAAATATTAATATTCTTGACCGTAGCAGTTCATCCTGCTCAGAATATGTGCAACGTATGCTGCATTTTGGCATTTCTTCTCTAATGCTTTCTCCTACTCGTTCTGATTTTTTATGTTCAAATACATTAATTGACCACATATTGACTAATACGAATGCAGATGACACAGCAGGAGTAATAGAGTATACAAATACAGATCATAACCCCATTTGTTTATCTCTAGAGTTGAAAAAGAAGAAGGCCGTAAATAACCATACCAAAGCATCATTTAACTATGAAGAATTTACCGGTTTAATTCATAAAATATATTGGAGCTCCGAAATCGGGGGGGGGGGGGGGGGGGAGGGGAGGAGGAATGCTTAAATAAGGCGTTTGAGCAGTTTTCGACAAAGAATGCCTCCTGCATCGATCAATGCACCAAGTTTATCCCTACCATGCGGTAGTTTCGAACACCACGAAATCCTTGGATTACCATTGCCCTAGTCCATTCTATTAACAAGAAAAATAATTTGCACAGAAAGCTGAAAACACAGCCTTTTATTACTGCTTTGAGATGTAGAGTGCGAAAATATTTCAACGTACCTTCCTCAGCGCTGAAACCTGCAAAGCGTAACTACTATTATGACCGCATTTTAAAAAACGGAAACGACTGCAGGCGCAGCTGGCAACTTATTAAACAATTTCTCAACAACGAAACTCGCGAAGCAGGCACAACAAAAATAACATGTGAAAATAGCACCTATAATAACCCCAGCGAAATTGTCAATGCTTTTAACCAGCACTTCAGCTTTTCTATCAGTTCACAGGCCGTAACCACTTTACCCTCTTTGACACGTTGCTCCCACACTTTTTACTTTCGTGCTACATCTGCAGAAGAAGTCCACCAAATGATTAAATCACTCAATACAACCGGTGTTGGATTAGACTCTATTCATCTCTCTAAAGTTAAGCTTATCTCCGAAGACATATGCGCAATTCTGGCAATTAATAAACAAGATATTTAAAGCAGAAGTTTTTTAAGATTGCCTTAAGGTTGGTAAAATACCCATTTTCAAGAAAGGCGATCGAACAACTTGTATCAACAATTACCGTCCCACCTGCATCCTTTCTTTTTTCAGCAAAGTCATCGAGAGGCGTTTTTTACACACGGCTAATGAATTACCTAAGTACGTTTAAACTTTTATCTCGTCGACAATTTGGATTCCGACCAGGCTATTCTACCGAATTAGCACTCATAAAGTTTATTGAAAGCCTGAAGCAAGCCATTGACAACGGTTTATTTATTTATTTATTTATTTATTTATTCAGTGATTGTGTTGGATCCATTTTTATTGATCTAACAAAAGCTTTCGACTCAATTAAACAACACATTCTTGTTCATTAACTAGAATTGTTTGAAATCTCCGGCCCACCCTTCGAGTTTATCCGCAGCTATTTAAGCAAGTCGAACTCACGTTGTTCTTGTAAATAATACTTTTTTTACAATTCAGGCTGTAAACGAAGGTGTTCCGCAAGCATCGATACTTGGCCCTCTACTCTTCTAAATGTTCATTAATGATCTGCCCGTTGCACTAGATTATACAAATTGTATGTTATATGCGGACGATACAACCATTTATGCTTCTCACAGATCCACCGCCACACTTCAGCATATGCTTAACATAGGTCTTAATAACATTACCAAGTGGTGCAAAAATAACAAGTTACAAATAAATCGCCAAAATACGACTTTCGTGCTATTTCACTCTCCTTTCACTTTCATAAATATTCTTCCTAGAATAACGATTGATAACCCCGCGCTGCCTATTTCAGACACTTCCAAGATTTTGGGCGTAATTATCTACAATCATTAAAAGTTCGATCACCATGCTCAATCGCTCATGCATAAAGTTTCGTTCGGCATTCACATCATAATAAAAATCCGTGAATATTTTCAACCTCCCATAATACGTTCACTATATTATGCCTATACATCCATAGTCCCCTTAACTACTCTTTGTCTTGCTGGGGAAATATATATTACACGCATATTGAAAGTCTTCAACGCCTCCAGAATCAAGTCATCAGGCTCATGTCATTCAGTTCATTCCAATCACTCTCTACCGCACACCACAGCTTGAACATACTTCAACTTCAACATTCATTCAGCCTAAAATTGTCCATAATTATGTATAAACAAATAAATCATCATTCTCATATTGATCGCATTACCAACTAGATTGTAAATACTAATCCTACCAGATTTAAACAGCCCAATAATCTTCTTTGGTCAAACGTCAGGACTAGTTACGGAAAATGTACTACCTAGTTTGCCGGCATATCCTACTGGAATTCTTTACCTCCAGAAATTGAAGCATCGCATACTGTTCACTCATTCCATTTCCGCATGAAATAATATTTAATAAACATGTTACATAGTTAATTTTCTTCAACCGTTATAGCTCACTTTTGAATGTGCTATTTTGTCTGTTCTATGCACTGAAGTTTATTTTGTGTATATTTATCTTCTTTATTTTTATTGGTATATATTCTAGACGTTGTTTTGTAGGTTGTACTTTTATACTGATTACTTGTTACACTGCTTCCTTTTTTTTTTTTTACATTTTCACCTCACTTGCTTTGTTCAGTCTTGTATACTACGGGACCTTCTTCTGTACAACTCTTACTGTTCTCTTTTCTTTTTTTATTTTAAAATATAAAATAAATTTGACACTTGAACTTTATATACGTCGTAAAGAGTCCTTTATGAATGGATCCCTTTTCTACTATAGTTAGAATGATCACAGATCGCCACCTGCGGCGTTTGCATAAATACACGGTACAGTTAAAAAATATTTTCTGCGGCGAATAAAAAAAATGTTGGAGTATTAACACACTTAAAGTGGGTTGGACGGGCGGAAGCTTTTGCGCCCAGAGGAAAATTATCGAGACGAAAACGTGCAATACACAGCGTGAGCGCGTTTTGCAGCCTGCACGCGATGCGATCGAATGCGGCGATAGCTACGACGTTCCTTACTCGTTTCCCACTAGAAATATCGGGGGTTGAACCCACTCCGCTTTGAAGGTATTTTTTAACGTAAAAGCCTACAGGCGGACATACCAGTGGTAGATAATTTTGCTGGGCCCTATCCGAGGTTAAACCTGGATACACCGATGATATCGTGTTCAAACGCAGTTTCGTTTAGTTTGGTTCATGGGGTTTAACGTCCCAAAGTGACTCAGACTATGAGAGACGCTGTTGTAGAAGACTCCGGAAATTTTGACCACCCGGGGTTCTTTAACATGCACTCACATCACACAGCCCCCCTAACAGTTTGAATTACCAGTACCGGGACACGTGGACTTTTACATCACGATCTGGAGTGCCCATCAAGAAATAAAATACAGTATATCTGATCCCAGATAGAGCACACTTTGCACATACCGAGCAGTGCATAACCCGTAATGCTGAAGGGACGTTATTTCATATTTGCTCTCAGTACTGCATCTACCATAACGCAGCATATAGGGCGAGTCAGCAAATATATGTGATGAAAGGGAGCCAGCGGACAGAAGCAATATTCCGAAGAAGCAGACAGGACACTGTGATCCCGCGTGCTACTTTGAAATTTGTTTTGCGTCATCTGACGCCACCTACAGTGCATCGTTATAAATAGTTCTACTATAATTTTTCAGACTAGAAAGCAAGAAAAATTTCCGAATCTCGGCCGCTGACATGAGACGGCTATTAATTGAAAATAAGGACTTTTGCAGCAGCAGGAAGTTGTCTTTTCGCGAGCAAAAAGACGATTACCTATAATGAATTAATACTGATAGGTCAAAAGAATAACTGCAACAGAAGCATACAAGATAAACCATGCCCTCTTTGATCACTGTAAGCGCTTATTGAGTGCATAGTCCATGAACTTATCTCTATTACGTTCCTTCAGAAAATCTTATGGAGCTCACGTAACAACCCATAGAACTTTTCGAACCAAATTTATCTAGAGCGAGATGCAGACGTTTTCTCGGTGCAATTATACTCACGCATGTATTTCTCCTCGCAGGCATGAATTGAGAAAGTATCCTTAAAACGCTCGAAAAGGCACTCTTTGCCACTGGCTCTCTCATGGAAAAGGAGACGGCTTTGTTTTCTTTCATTGGACAAGCAAGGCATGAGTTGGACAACATAGACCAAAAACCTTGATTATAATATTTTAAAGCTGTATACGGTTAAGAGCTCGGGGAGAATAAGCCGCGTTACAACGTACCTGCCGTCACTCTAGCGCATTTGACCATTCTGGCAGACGCCAGTAATGGAGACTAATGCAGGGCTGCGATCGAAGCTTCACTGCTAAACCTGCTGTGACAGCTGCTGTCTCCAGTGTTGTCAGATCATACTGCGTCTGGAGAGGACGCGCGCCATGCTCTGAGCGGCTACGTGGCCCAAAGAAAAGAAAGTGCCGTTCTCCTAGACAACAGCAGATAAAAACAGCTGACGCAGATATCAAGGAGAATATATTTACCCTTGAAGCGTGCCTATATCGTTGAATGCAGTCGGAAAAAAAAAAAAAAAAAGAAAAGAGAGGAAGAAAATATTCTGAAAGCGCTAGTAACCTTAGGTCTGACAAAGCCAGTGAGGATAGCGAGCGTGCAGAGCTTCAAAAAAGAATTCCACTACTTGGCAAGCCAACCCAAAGCATTGGGATGAGAGTCATGCGTCTTGACGTAAAGGACCGGAGAGCCGTCGCCCTACAATGGGAAACCACTTATCTCTAATGCGAAGCAGCAGCGCATCGTCCCGCTTGCAGCGCAATTATACACGCGAAATGAACCGGCCCGTACAACACGCCCCTAGCAGTTAGTAGCCCTTACAACGGCTCTGCGAACAGTGGGCCGCCGAGTGTGGCTGACCAGAATAGAGGCGAGCCGCTCAGTGAGCACCGCGTCAGCTTCCTAGTTGAGCTAGCTAGAAAGCGAAGCGACTCGCGGCTGTGCACATCCTTGCCTATAAAATGCCAGCGATGAGCTTTAGCCAACGCCTAATGATGCTTCCGTGCATCATGAGACTCAACAGCGACAGTGGTTCGACTGCCTCGGAGGTTTTCGCGAAGATGGCGCTATAGGTATACACCCTCGCGTTGGCGGCCTCGACAGGTGTTTGAAAGGATTCAACCGACGGCAACACAATCATCTGGCGGATCGGCGTTGTATGATGCTTCGAGGAGTCTAATCTTTGCGTAGGCGCGAATATCTTGACTTGAAGTGACTTCAACGGCGCAAGGTTTTTGTTGCCCCGGCCCTGAAGTCAGGCACCTGCCGTCGAACTGGTTTTCGGAGCGTTTCCTTTAAGCGGCCGGCCTTTGATAAGCAGAAAACAGCGCCCCAACAAAAACTCCCGCGGTGCGCTAGTAGTTCATCCAGATTAGATTAAGCCGTTGATCGCGGATTTCATCGCTATATGCTCCGGACTAACCGCTGTAGACGCGGCGACGTGAATGCGTGATAAGTCTCGCGACATTTCCGTTTTGTACAGGCGCTCTGCATAATGGCTTATTTTGCCTTCAATCGCGGCAGACTGCGCTCCCGGCAGGGAAAACATAACACACGTATGACGCGTTTCCTTCGTCAGGTCACCGGAATTTGCGTTGCAGTAAACACTGTACATACACGTCCTCTAGCAGCACCAGTTTCGTGAAGTAAGAGGCTCGAAATGAGGCGCACTCAAAGCTTCGATTCCTGAGCGAATAAATAACATGTTGCAAATTTCTGCTTGGCAAGGCCTAAGGCTTGAGACCTTCTATAGGTAATGCACGCAAACCACTTCAGATACTGCAGCATGCCGCACGATCGGTTCGGGAACTTAAAGGTAGCTGTTGTACTAAAATGTGCCTCGAGTGCCCAGTGGAATAAACGCATGATTTCCCGAATAAACCGGCCATTGTCCTTTGCAATGGTCTTCTGCAAGGTCTTGCTTGATTTAATGAATCGCTTGGTCCTGTCATATCAGGCTAAAAGCAGTTTCCCTAAATCAGAATTTGCAGCCTCGTTTTCTCAAATTAATGAGGAGAGCATCGTGTGAACATTTGCTTCTGCACTTGATTGTCCATTGCCTACGAATTTTTCCTCACGACTGCAAAGACGTCAGTTACATCGGCGCCGGGACTCTCCGGATCCTGTCTTAAAATACCAGATTTCCGAGTCGTACATAAGACAAGAGTGCACTGTATAGGAACGATTAGATGCTGACGATAGAAAACTGCGTGAAAGTTAGCTCTGTTCCGCTTAATAAGAGCCGTTAGGCACCTGGGTACATGGATAAAAGAAGGGCATTTATTATTTAGCGGTACAAATTTCAGCAGTAGTAATCCCAATCTAATGAACGAAAACATGGTGCTTGAGCGGACAATTGAAGGGGACTGATAGCCTATAAACGATGCAGATTTTTAGGCATCAGCTTGCTTACTGTATGTCCAGTAATTTACAATAATGTACAAAATGCGGTAGAATCCTATCCACCCAAGCTGAACGAAAGAAATAAATTCTTTTGAAACTTTGAATAATGCGATTTGAATGTAACATAGCTGGGGCGGGAAACAAGGCCAGCGAGGAAGAAGTAATGGTGACACATATTGGTGAATATTCGATATTAAGGAACAAAAGTATCACTTATTAAAGGTGCAAGTCTTTGTTTGCACCAGCTTTCATACGTAAACCCTTAATTCAATACTCTTGCTGTTCACAAGTCACCATAGCGCTCACTTTTATGTTCAGGCATCGAAAACGAAGGCATCTTTTAGCACTTTAAAAGCCCTGCAACATTTATTTTATTAAATCAATCGATCTGCATTCAAAGAAAGAAAGAGAGAATTTTAGCACGCAAAGCACATATACTAAATGTCGAGAAGAAAATACAATCCTCTGCCTTGTGTGAAAAAAAAAAAGAAATCTGTAATAGCAATAGTAATTACATGCACTAAAAATGCAATAATGAGAGAAACTCCCGCATTTTTAAGGAACCAACATGTCTATATTCAATGTGCAATCATAACGCTCTTTTTATAAGGTGAATGTTTTAAGAAGTAGAGGCTCCAGAACTACTTCTTTGCCAGTGCTAAAGGTCAATAACGCGTAAAAATACCTTTATCTTCAATTATAGAGTCATTTATTGACAATGAAGGAACTGAAAGTTGATCTTCATCCAGAAGGACGAAGACTAGCCTTGACAATATCTCTCGTTCAACACCAGAATCAAGTTTACCCCGACCCTCTTGTTCTAGTGAATGGCTCAGTACCCCATGGCTCGCTGCCACCAAAACCATAAAACGGTATAAAAACAGCCCCGCTATCGACCCTGTTATTTGTGAAGAAATTTGAATATAAGGAACGGTCCCATAAGCAAGAACAGCACACAGCCATTCCCCTCACTTTCACATGCGATTCGCTGACGATCACCGATTCTTCCTTCGGCATTTCTTTTTTTTTTTTCGTATTGGCTCCTTTGAGCTACCAATTGTTTATTTTCTTTCTTAATATTCAGTGGCATTTAATATCTTTGAGCCTCGCAATAATTCTTCATTCTTTCGTTATTAACGGCGATACGTTGAATGCCACGTTCACCAGAAAGTCTGGCGTCATGAGCGAAAAATTGCGAGGATGACTGTAGCCAGTAGTATAGTTGCTTTATGACATTTCAAAGGCTAATTCAAATGCGCGTTCGTTGTTGGCGCACGAACATGTTAACAGGAGCTGCCAACTCGGGTGTCTCCTTCGAGATTTCAAGGTAAGGTAGACTCTCCGGGTCCTTGTGTCCCGAGTCAGGCAGACCACTCAGATACGTTCGCACGGCGTCTTTAAAGCTGCGCTTATTGTTGGGTGGTCTTTAGCATAATGTGGCAGCTTATAATTGTATGCTCAAGGGTATGGTGAGATAACAGATGAAGAAATCAAGGAATTCGGGGCTAAGCGAGCAAGAAAGTGCACGTACGAGGACCCTCAGGGGAAGTCGCACACGGGAGCCAATAGCGCTGTCCCATCATTCCGTTAAATTGGTGCAGCTTAAGAGTCACCTAAATTTCCTTGGCCCCCATTAGCAATACTGTGTTGCGTAGAACTCTCTGCCCTAATTAGCATGCACCCACACGATAACAGTCTATGTAGATAACTTGGGTGGCGCACAACCATTCCGGACCATGTGTAGACAACAATATTTCGACTACTGCAATTTATCACATCAACAAAAGCTCCAACTAGATTACAGAACTTTATATTAACATATTCATGGCCATTTAAGTCAGTGTTAAATGTTATCAACTTATTACTGACTGATTCAAAATTTATTTTTGTGTCAGTTATCCAATTAATGGCTGTTATTGCACAGGGTGTGCCTACCTAAGGAAACTTAGAAAGTAAGTTATGCACCTGTGTCAATGTTTGTCAGTGCATGACTGATTGATGTTGTCGAAGTGTTTATGAGTGTCGAGGAATTAATGAAATTCTTGAAGTTGTATGCCTGAAGTAGATGTGTATAAACAGTGGTACATTCGTGTAAATTGCGTCATTGCTAATGTCCCCAACGATTGTACCTTAATTTTAGAGCATCAGCTCTGCTACTCGAGGCGCAACTTCGGATTTCGCCCCTCTGGGTACGAACTGCCTGGAGTGGGAGAGAGACTGCAAATTACTTTCCCCAAAATTAACTGAAGCAAACAAAAACATTTGAAAAGTCGCGCATTATGAAAGGCCGTTGTGAGCCTGAACTAAATAGGTGTCCACAAAAATTGAGACGAATACTGCGCTTTCCTCTCCCCAAAAGTCAACTTGGGCACAAAATATAAAAAAAAATGACGTGAAATAAATAGGTGGAGTTGAAGGCGCCATCGCGTCTACTCTTAAGGCGAAGGTTGAGCGCCCCTCTAGTTCAAACCGTCAAACCATTTCCAACCTTGCTAAACCATGAAAAACTAAGCTAAGCAGAGCTTTAGGTCGCATAAGTGGTACATCTAAGTCATGCTTAAGCTCCTCCCCACATTCATTTTTGTAGTTCCTGGCTAAGGATAACAAAACTATTTCCAATTTACCGAAACAAAAAATGGTGAAACTTGAGCTCGGAGGTCGGTAGACAATTCCATTCCCTAAATGATTATTGCCAACACAGCTGACACGAAAACGCGATTTTCGTAGCTGCGATATTGTCGTATGACTAGAAATTTTTATTTTCTCGAACTTTCTAATCCCGTTTCAGAGGTCACTAGGATATCAAAAGACTCTGCTTGTTCCATGCCGCGAACACCGTTTACAGAGACCGTTGATGCACCTCGCGCTGTTCTGCTGTCCCACTTTACACCCGCCTCTAGACCTTCATCTTCACTATGGAGCCTGCATCAACCCCGTGTGCTTCTTTCAGTTTCCGGCATCAGAAAAACGGTCGAGAGCTATCGCCGACAGAACTAAAACAAGTAACTCTCGAATACTTCCATTAGCACCATGCAAACCATTTGCACGTCTACACCGACGGTTCAGTAAATACCGTGAGTTCTTCAGGCTCCATGGTCATCCCCGCTAGGACTACAGAAATAAAAGTTGGAACAGTTCACCGGACTTCAACAGCCGCGGAGCAGACCGCTCTTCGTGTCGCAATTAGGCATATCAGTCAGCAGAGCCCCCAGCCGTCGTCTATTTTCACTGACTCCAAAGCTGCCCTGCAAGCCTTACAAGCGGCTCTTTGCCGTGGAGCCCACGAGTAACTCGTCGCGGAAATACGAGAACTTCATCACTATGCATAAATGGAGGACATGACATCATCTACCAATGGCTTCCAGGACACAGCGGCATAGCGGGCAAACTCCGTGCACACGAGGTCGCGCGAACCACCCACCAAGACAGCGATTGTATGTTGATCCCCTCTTCCAGGGCAGACGCAGCGGGCAGGCTTCGCGCACTTGCGCGGGAGCACACGCTCGCCTTGTAGAATTCTGGCCTGTTTGCGAACTGCAGCTTAAAATCCCTGGACCCTGACCTGAAGCTCCGGCTTCCACCTGGCCAACCCCGACGTGAAGAAACTTTGCTATGTCGCCTGTGAGTTTGTGCAGCGTTCACAAACTCTTATGCTTTTGTGATAGGTATGGCAAATAGCCCTGCTTGTGCAACATGCGGGTGCGACGAGACTATAGGCCACATTCTTTGTGAGTGCCCTATTTACAGTGCCGAAAGACAGTGTCTCTGCCGTGCGCTGGACCGTCTAGATGGACGCCCACTGACAGAAATCAAGTTTCTAGGTCACTGGCCGCGGCGATCGTCGGCGGTGAAGGCCTCCTATGCACCGCTCCGCTACACGAAAACCGCGGGCCTGATCGATAGGCGTGATTTTGCTGTTATGTGGCGTGATATGACTGTGACGTGATGTGATGTGACGTGATATGGCTTTGATGTGACTATACCGACTTCATCCATCCCTCTTTTACTCATCACTTTTATATCCACTGAACCCTTTCCCTCAGTGCAGAGTAACAAACCAGTTTCTATTGCCGCTTAACCTCCCTGCCTTTCCTCCTCCTCATATTCCTCCTCCTTCCGCTTGTTCCACAATTATTGAAAGTAAGAAACTCAAGTTTTTTGTTTATCTTGTGAACGTTGCTATAAAATATGAATATGGTTCCTTTTCTTTTCTTGTGGAGGCCATTGAAATCTCTAACCGGTGTAACTATTATTGTTATATTATTTCGCGCTATAAGGCGCTGGTTATTTCTTCTACATCAGCTTCGTAGGTCACATGGGCCGCTTTTGATTTTTTCGTTTTCTAAATAAATACTTCTCTATCGGACACCCATTGAACTTCCAGCGGTTGGAGCGTTAGAGGTGGATTGCCTTCCCCCAAATTATCTTATCTTCCAGGAATATATGTTCTTTGGCAAGTGTAGGATTGCCGTTCCTACAGACACAAGCCTCTAGACGTTCACTGGGGTGTTTTTTTGCATTAAGCAGGAATCTGTATAACTTAGACCGTGAGGTAAACCGGATGACCACATGTAGCTACATAATATGCAACTTCAATGACATGGCTGGACAGTTATGCGGACAAACACGCAGCGATTGTTTCAACAGCTTTATTAGGAACATCACCGTCAGGAACAGCTTCGTTAGCTTTATGTAAGCAATTCCATCAGGCTGTTTCATGGCCTTCAGGTCATGGTGTCTTTCAGTTTGGGGTTGTTCCCATATACTATAGTGTTTCAGCTCATACTTAGAAACGGATTCTCTTTCTGGCACTTATGACCCAGTTGTTTTTCATCACACCATCGAGCGCAAGACCACTCTGTAACTCTGTAATGTTCACAACATGGTTGCGCAAAAACACTTGGTAGTGGTTGGTTGGTTGGTTTGTGGGGTTTAACGTCCCAAAGCGACTAAGGCTATGAGAGACGCCGTAGGGGAGGACTCCGGAAATTTCGACCACCTGGGGTTCTTTAACGTGCACTGACATAGCACAGCACACGGACGCCACTCCGTTTCGCCTTCATCGCCGAGGCCGGGATTCGATCCCGCATCCTTGGGCACAGTAGTCGAGCGCCTTAACCGCTGCGCCACTCCGGCGGGGCAAAACACTTGGTAATGTTGATCTGCAACTTTCATACATTGTAATGCTTGTATCTCGTCGAAGTCTGAAAAAAAGGTGTTTTAGTTTCCCTTTATTACGCAGCCGGACAAAACCGTTGGGCTTCCGAGCGCCGAAGATCAAGTCAGCATTACTACTAGTAATAGCTAGTGCTATCGCCGCTTCCTCTGACTTGATCTTCAGCGATTCCAAAACAGCCATCCGAAATTTGGCGAGGGGCAGAATATCTGTCACAGCGGCGCGATTGCTGAATCGGGCCACGGGGCGAGGGACTACGGAGGCGGAAATTGTCTGGGTACCAGCACACTTTGGGAATCCTGGGAACGAGACGGCTCACATGAATGCTCGAGGTTTCGTCAGCCGAGTAGGTGAGCCGGACGTTCCGGGAAGGTCTAGGAGAGATGGGCTGGTATCCTTTCATGACATTACTAGTCATTTAAAACTTGAGCGGAGGATTTACCCACCCCCGGACAAGCAATTGGTGAAGGCGCAGGAATGCGTCTGGCGACGATTGCAGACTAGATGTTTCTTCAACCCATACGTGTTGAGCAAAATCTACCCGGACATTCAGCCGGAGTGCAAATGGTGTCGGGAATTGGCAACCTATGACCACATATTATGGAGCTGTAGCATAGCACCGCCACCGGCGGATATTACGCGTGATCCTTCCCTCGAGCAGTGGGAGGCCGTGTTGGCCAGCTCAGACCCGGTCGTCCAGACCAGGGCCGTGGAGTGGGCCACCCAGGTCGCCGTCAGCCATGGGTTGATGGCCATCTAACACGGAACCATCCATACATGCTCTCTGACGAAAATAAAGTTTTTCCATCCATCCATCCATCCGAGCGCTGGAGGTAGGCGGCGACGTCGAAGTTGTTCTCGTCGTCGACATTTGGCGACATGACATAGAACATGATGGTAGCCTCCACACCGCGGACGAGTCTAAGCGGTGTCATTTCTGTTGTCAACTGCACTGCGGTGTTGTACGCGGAGACCACGTAAGGCAGGATGACGTCCCACGTCTTGTGCTTTGTGTCGACGTATATGGTAAGCATGTCGGAAATGTTCTTATTAAGGCTTTTCTTGAGGTCGCTTGTCTGCAGATAGTGTGCAATTGTCCTCAAGTAGCTTTTCTAATCGTAGTGCAGGACGTCAAAGAAAACCGAACAAAGTTTAAAGGGGAGCCTAAGTTCGCAAGCAAACGCTTTGACAAGAAGACGTATCCTCTTCTGGACGGCGTGGTGATCACTGGTGGTGTTAGCGTTTGCTTCCGAAGAAGAAAAGCAAGAGAGACGAAAGAAACTAAGTAAAGATAGGAATCAAAATATGTTTCTTTGCAGGATGGCTTGATTCAGTTTCGCATTGAACGCTATTCCCTCGTTTTTTATTCTACAACGCTGACGCCGTGTCTAGCAGAATCATTCCAACTTCGGCTGTTGTGCCATTCAGGAAGGTCTTTGATTCCGCGTACCGACTGAGGTATTCAGACACCACTATTATTCACTTATTTCGGGACGTCAATGTCAGAGGAGGACCGAGTTAGCCCAAGCTATAGCACGATGAAATTGTCTTGTTTGTCGTGCGAATACCTTCAGAAACCCTGCCGGCTTGGTCGGTGGCGTCTCGCATCGCTGACACTTTCGTTAAGATTTTGTATGCTGTGTGACATCAGCGAATAGTCACGATCAGTAATATTTGTCTTGAATGTGGCGTCTGGTGACGGTAAAGCGGAGATGCTCAGCTGTCGGTTCGCCGTGCGAATCCTGCGGATTTGTTTTTATTGCGTTAGCAATACTACGCCAAGTTTCAGCCCGCCGCCTAGTCTCGGGAAGGGCCACGTTTGACCTTGAGCCGCAGCCGAGCTGAATACGGCTTTAACAAAGCAGTGAACGTGCCTCAGTGGCCTATAGGGGTAACGTGAATGCCAGTATCCTGGCAGGCTGATACTGATAACCGTCTCATGTGAAACGAAAGACCCAAGTTGGCAGCTCCTGCCAGCCCATATATAAAGTTAACCAAGCCGTGTGAACGTGCCTTGGTGGCCTATGGGGTAACGTGAATGCCAGTATCCTGGCAGGCTGATACTGATACCCGTCTCATGTGAAACGAAAGACCCAAGTTGGCAGCTCCTGCCAGCCCACATATAAAGTTAATCAAGCCGTGTGAACGTGCCTTGGTGGCCTATAGAGGTAACGTGAATGCCAGTATCCTGGCAGGCTGATACTGATAACCGTCTCATGTGAAACGAAAGACCCAAGTTGGCAGCTCCTGCCAGCCCATATATAAAGTTAACCAAGCCGTGTGAACGTGCCTTGGTGGCCTATGGGGTAACGTGAATGCCAGTATCCTGGCAGGCTGATACTGATACCCGTCTCATGTGAAACGAAAGACCCAAGTTGGCAGCTCCTGCCAGCCCACATATAAAGTTAATCAAGCCGTGTGAACGTGCCTTGGTGGCCTATAGAGGTAACGTGAATGCCAGTATCCTGGCAGGCTGATACTGATAACCGTCTCATGTGAAACGAAAGACCCAAGTTGGCAGCTCCTGCCAGCCCATATATAAAGTTAACCAAGCCGTGTGAACGTGCCTTGGTGGCCTATGGGGTAACGTGAATGCCAGTATCCTGGCAGGCTGATACTGATACCCGTCTCATGTGAAACGAAAGACCCAAGTTGGCAGCTCCTGCCAGCCCACATATAAAGTTAATCAAGCCGTGTGAACGTGCCTTGGTGGCCTATAGAGGTAACGTGAATGCCAGTATCCTGGCAGGCTGATACTGATAACCGTCTCATGTGAAACGAAAGACCCAAGTTGGCAGCTCCTGCCAGCCCACATATAAAGTTAATCAAGCCATGTGAACGTGCCTTGGTGGCCTATAGAGGTAACGTGAATGCCAGTATCCTGGCAGGCTGATACTAATAACCGTCTCATGTGAAACGAAAGACCCAAGTTGGCAGCTCCTGCCAGCCCATATATAAAGTTAACCAAGCCGTGTGAACGTGCCTTGGTGGCCTATGGGGTAACGTGAATGCCAGTATCCTGGCAGGCTGATACTGATACCCGTCTCATGTGAAACGAAAGACCCAAGTTTTCAGCTCCTGCCAGCCCACATATAAAGTTAATCAAGCCGTGTGAACGTGCCTTGGTGGCCTATAGAGGTAACGTGAATGCCAGTATCCTGGCAGGCTGATACGGATAACCGTCTCATGTGAAACGAAAGACCCAAGTTGGCAGCTCCTGCCAGCCCACATATAAAGTTAATCAAGCCGTGTGAACGTGCCTTGGTGGCCTATAGAGGTAACGTGAATGCCAGTATCCTGGCAGGCTGATACTGATAACCGTCTCATGTGAAACGAAAGACCCAAGTTGGCAGCTCCTGCCAGCCCATATATAAAGTTAACCAAGCCGTGTGAACGTGCCTTGGTGGCCTATGGGGTAACGTGAATGCCAGTATCCTGGCAGGCTGATACTGATACCCGTCTCATGTGAAACGAAAGACCCAAGTTGGCAGCTCCTGCCAGCCCACATATAAAGTTAATCAAGCCGTGTGAACGTGCCTTGGTGGCCTATAGAGGTAACGTGAATGCCAGTATCCTGGCAGGCTGATACTGATAACCGTCTCATGTGAAACGAAAGACCCAAGTTGGCAGCTCCTGCCAGCCCAAGCCGTGTGAACGTGCCTTGGTGGCCTATAGGGGTAACGTGAATGCCAGGGTCCTGACAGGCTGATTCTGACATAACCGTCCCGTGTGAAACGAGAGACCTACGTTGGCAGCTCCTGCCAGGGGACCACGGACACGGACACCATAAGTGCAGTCGTGGAGGTATTGCTAACCTAATTCAACCCGGTTTAAGAAGAGTTAAACCACAGCCAATTTTATTTCTCCATGCTTGCTAGAAATGACGAGACGGTGAACGGCGTTGTTTCACACGAAGTTCTTAGCGACTATCCTATTTTGCGGACACTAGCAGGATAACCATGCTTGGACAGTGCAGAAGGGAGGGGAGGAGGGAGGGGGGAGGAGGGAGGGGGCGAAAACATCTAGCCTTATAGGTATAGAGTGATGTGGAGTATAGGTAGAGGTCGGTGAATTGCTGCTGCGCGAAAGGGCTGGTGCGAAAGGCGTCGTCATCCTGAGAATGTGCATTCCAATCAGCGCTAGAGTTCCCGCGGCCAGGCTTCTAAACGTGATTCTTGTCGCAAGCTTCGGCGAGCGAACCAGCCCGAGTGATCTTTCAGGTTAGCGTATGCTTCCCTGGTGAAAGCAGATTCGCGGTAAGATGTGGAGTAGCAGCGGGAAAGCTAAGACGGGTGTGTCGTCTTAGCTTTCGTCTTAGCTTTGAAGGCAAGATGCCTAAAGTAACTATAACAACTACCTAGAATCAGTTACGCGTTGCGGCGATCATTCCAGATAATCCTGGTCGCAACTCGCGCCACAAAGTGATAACGCCGAGTGTCCGTGGGCTTTGATCATTAACAAATAAACACTACGAAGATTTGCCGTCAAACCGCATTAAACATTCCAGATATAAGAGGTCACAAGAACTACTCTCTCGATCTTTATTTAACCAGAAGCGAAAACTATAGGAGATCGAGCAATTGATTTGAACCATGTCTCTCGATATCACGGCGTTCTTCTAAGTCCTGCACAGAATCACTCCTTTCCACTACGCACGCCTTCGATTAGGGCACGCGAGTCCATGACGCAACCTAAACGTGCTCAGCAAACGAACGACGCGGTTTGCTTTATCGCACCTGCAAGCTCCTCGAAGTGGGAACACTTCGAACGTGTAGGCAGAACTAGGACGGGAAAAATAGTATGCACGTAGGAAATGTAACTAGATTCTTCGAGAGTGAATAGCGGAAAAATAGCCAATTCTCGCTTGTTAAATGCGCGGTTTCCTGTTTCTCGGACGCAAGCATAGAGACCCGGTTTAACGTGAGAAGAAAATTCGCGCGCCAGCAATGACAGCCGGCGCAAGATCTTACGTCGAATGAATTCCTAAATGACCCGTGTGAAACGCTCTGGCCGACAGATGTGATGAAACCGTTGCCTATAGGTGTTCTGTTTACTCTCCAAGAGTGGTTCTTTGTGCGATGTTTGGATTTCAAACTGTATTGGCACCAGACGATCTTGCCAGAATACAGAGCTCTTTGGTGACGACCTTAGTGACGATCCGCTGGGAAGATATATCAAGGCCGAGCTACGTACGCATCACACGGAAAGTCTGTCCGCGCGCAAGGTTATTTTTGTACTACCGCGTACTAATACGAGTAAGAGCTACGATCACGTCGGACATGCGATTACATCTGCTCGAGTTTGAGAATGCATCACATATTTTCAGTCCGGATACCCACTGTCAAGCAGAGCTTCTCTAGAACAAAAAGAAAAAAAAAAGTTTCGCGCGCGTAAAAGGGATAAGTTTGAAAGGGCGTATCAGACATGCACATAGCAATCCTACCTTAATCGCCGATGCAGGTAACTTTCCTTAACGCGCTCATTTAAGATATCCCCGGTTCGTTTTCGAAACGTTCTCTTTAATATTCACTGTAGAATGCAGAAGCAAGTCTGGAAAAACTACTTTGTTTATTCATTTTTTTTAAAACAGTTACTTTAGTAACCTGTTCTAAGGCAGCTGCATCTGACTGCCTAGGGGAATTCGATGAGCACCTTGCATTCTGTTTACAAGGAGCTTGCGGGAGCTATTCAAATATTTCTAGGCAACGCCGGTAGCCTTTCTTTAGAAATCCTGCACAACAGACGAACAAGTGAAGATATGAGATAACTCATTTGTTGATGAGATACGCACTTTCCTTGGCAGGTATCTAGTGCATGAATGCATGATACGATCCGGCTAGGACTTCAGGCCTTGAGGAAACAGCGGCTGATCTATTAAAAGCACTCGAATGATATGATGCTGTGTCTCGATTGGGACAGACTAGCGACTCTGCGAAGGGGCACTAACCCCACTTTTGTCAGAGATACCGTTTCGTTCTGCTTGCATGGCTCTTGTCTCAGCAGGGGGAAGGAATGTGCCGGGATGCGTGAGAGCAGCTTCAGTGCGACACAGAAAACACCTTCTGATGGTCGGCCAATATCACACCATTGTTTCGCTCCTGGAAGCGAGGAGCAATGAAAAATTGAGCGGACGCTTAAGCTCTCCGTTTTTAACGGTAATAATCGCTACAGCGGAAATGACTCCCGTTTGCCGGTTCCCCTTAACTTCGTCCGCGTACATGCATTTTACTGCTCGCTTAGTGTCTAGTTAATTAGTTCTTTCATTCATCAACTAAGCATAAAATTGAAGGCAAAATGGGGGGCTCATGCGAATGTACTCAGGTAGGCCACTGACGTAGGTTACACGAACGAAAGCATAGGAAAATTATTTTGGAGGTTGGTCACTTTGAAATATCGTAATATTAAGTCATAGTGGATTCGACATTTTAAAAAACAAAAAATCAACAACCACATTTCGCCGGTGCGATTAGAAGGCCGTGGGTTCGTACCCTATTGGTGGCAAGTAATAGTTTTTTTTAATCATTTATCTCCAGATATCACCTGATGTATATGAAAAGCCCCGCTTTAACCATAGTGTGCGAACGTGCCTACGTGGCCTAATAGGGGTGTTTTTTTTTTTTTTTTTTTGCGGGAAACCGAAGAATCCCGCGGAGTTTAATGCCCATCTTAATCCCTCATCTCAATGGAGAAGCACTAGTTGGCAGCTCCTGCCATGTCATGTGGTCTCCTGACGTCACCCCAGCCACAAACCAATCCCCGCATTTTCATGTCACCTGCAAGCTACCACCTGCAGAGCTATGCCCGTGATTTTCCGCGAAAACACCTCATTTTCTGCAAAGCGAGGCCTTTAAGCTATCGCTTTAAAATGTTTAGTACATTTTTAACAGGTTCGTGAGGGTAAGCAGAGTGTTTTGTGACGTCACTACCTTGAGCAAGGGTGGCAGACTCGATTCCCTACCACCGCTGTCGGAACTAATTCGGAGTGTTGCACTAGGGTGTTTTATGTTACCCCGTGTATAGAGCTTTGGGGCAAAAACTGAAAATATACTTCCTCAAATAAAGTAAACTTCAGCCATGCAGTCCTCATCGCCCGCGTATTAGGAGCTCAGCTGTAAATGGCACTCCACCCTGATGTCCTGCCATTTATGAACAGCCTCATTAACAAGACACGGACCGGACGGAACAGGAATTTTAATTGCTGTGAGGGTGGGCTTGGCATGCGGTGCCGTCGTAGGTCATTTGATCAAAAAAAAGTCATTGAATACGTTTGAACTGCGGACAGGCCTGATTATCTTAAATACGCTATCGTGTGGAGAAAAAACAGAAGCGCAGAGCTACCTTAGGCGGACCTTGCACTATCGCGCGGGCGTGCAAGCGTCTCGCCGAAGGAAAGAAAAAAAAATGAGGTCGTTCCTGTCCGGCACTTCCTTACGCAACGTGGCGATTACTATCAAGCGAAAGTGGCGGAGAAAGCGAAGCGTTCGGCGACGGCCTTACGCATATGACCGAGAGCCGCACACAGCTCCTTTCGAGCGCGGAAACAGCTCATACTGACGATACTGATCGGCCGCGCGATAAGATCTGGCCACCTTCACGCTCCTTAGAGACTCCCGAGCCTTCGACTGGTACCGATCCGATGGCCGTGTCAATTGGCCTGGCAGTACTGGCTTGCACCAAGTTACCGCCTCTAATGGCACATTTCTGAGCATTTATTCACTGGTGGTCATTCTTGGCTTCTTGCTCCTTGTCTACGTCTGAAGGAAATGCTGCGCGACTGCAGTGAAGAATGGAATTGGATGCCGTGGAGGTGAGCTGACAAGTAATAATCACCGCAGTCCCCTCACCCTCCTTCGCCAAGGTCAAGATGTAAGCTAGCAAACAATTTGGCCGGGCGTTGTGCTCACAAGCCGCTCAGGGCTCGCTATGATGCAACGTAGTTTTATTTACGATATATAGTCGCGTCGAGTGCGCAAGTCGAAGCTCTGATTGAGCACATTGTACTCATCGCGGATGAGAGAACGGGGCCTTGTCTTTCTTAATACCCCTGGACTCGCATGCTTTGCTCTCGGTTGACGCACTGGTTAGTGCGCAGCCGGACTGCGCAGGAACGTAGCCCAAGTGTGCAGTAAATAGTAATCAACTGACATAGCGCAAAACTTTGTTTTACGTTTAAAAACTCGACGAAAGTGCGCCAACTGATCATACAGAGAATACTGTGTGATTTGAATACTCCCATAAATGTTACAATTTTACAGACTTTGAAAACGCTTTACTAATTTATCGGTGATGTGAGAATTAGCGACGCGATTTCCGCTAAATTCGAAGTTTTTCCGCATGCGAAAGTAACGCACACACACACAAAATCTGGCAGCACACCCTCCAATGAAGACCATAATACGGCCCCATAAAAAAAATTACTCTTCAAACGCTGGACAACTAAGGAATGCACCTTTTGCACAAGTACGTAATTAAAAATAGAACTGCAAAAAAAAAACATTGTCGACGATTACGTTACTTCCTAATGCGAAATTTTAGCGCACTCATCAGATTTTTAAGCTTTTCGGTAGGTTGAGGCAAAGAATTCGAGCAAGACATATATGTACAATTGCAGACAACTTTTTATTTTTCATACATATTCCATACCAATTAGTTCCTTTTCCGCGAGTGACAGATACTGGGCCTTTCCTTTTCTGTAAACCAATAAACTGGCTCTAATTAAGTTTCGATGGAGGCGAAAAGAAGAGGCGTTCGCATGCTGTGCGATGTCAGTGCACATTAAAGTTCCTCAGGTGGTCGAAATTACTACGCGCATTTCACTCTTTCAGCTTTCACTCCCACTTTCCTCTCTTTCTTTACGGCGCTGTTAAGGTGTCCATAAAACAGGTGTGACAGACATTGCGCCTTTCCTTTTCTGCGAACGAATTATTAATGTTATTCGCTCTACTTAATTACTCCATTTTGTTACCATTTTGTTACCATTTTGTTACTTGCACACCTTTCCTTGACACTCTATCCTATGATACCATTATTTTTCCGATATACCAACTAGTTTCTCTGTTATAGCGCCGACAAAGCCCTGCATACCTTTTCTTGGCGCTCTATCCTAAGGTGCCATTCTTTTTTGGCAGCGGAGTTGGTTACGAGGGACGACGGCGACGCCAACGATTACGTTACTAGTAACTCCTTATTTTTTCGACGCTCTATCCTATGGTCCCATTCTTTTTTGCCTTCGGAGCTGATTATGAGGGACAACGGCGATGCTGCGAAACGCAGGAACGGGCGTCAAAGAGCTGCGCTCTGAAACGGACAGGACTGAATCGAGTCTGCTATGCACTGCGGCCGCTACTCCCTTGGCGTTGCTTTTCCGAGCAACGGACGCGCTTGAGAACGCTTCTTGTCGCTTCGCTTTACACGGAGCCTTCTTCAGCGCTCATATGTTGGTCCCTGTTAAGCTCACGCCGAGCAGTGGCAGTGACAGCGGCGGCGTCTTGGCCGCTTCCCGTGCGTTTCCCACGGGAGCGGCACGGGGCAACGCGTTCAGATTGATTCCACCACGTGCCGCTAATGTATGTTTCGCGCATGCGCAGACAACTCACGTAAAAGTTGGATTAATGTTTCAACCTTCAAAAAAACCCAAGCATCCCCCCCTTCCACGCTTGAAAAAATTGCAGTGCTCACACAAGGCTGCAGCAATTCAGAATGCGTTTTCAAAAGAAACCGAACATGAAGTACACATAAGAAAGTAGACAAAGGTGGCAACAAAACAATATAGGCAGATGGCGGCTGGTGAGCGTAGGGAAGTAATTTTATTGCATAGTATGGTTATGAAATGGATATCAAAGTGGTAAACTATGAAAAAAATAAAAAATAAAAGAGAGTGAGCCGTCGTCACCACCTACACCCCATGAGTAAAAAAAAAAAGAAGAAAAAAGGAGCAGTGAAATGAACGTTCAAAATGAAATGCTATTGCCGCGTCGGACCACTGGACTATGAAGTCATTTCCGACGGAATGTCAGCATCACAACGGCGACGCGCACGGCCAGAAATTGTACATGTTGTACGACTGAAGCCATATTACGCACGTTAAAGAATCTGTGGTGTTTAAACTTTGCATTGTTTATGTTTAAGTTGCTTTGTTTTGGAACATCGAGGCGATGTTTATTTTTTTAAGAGGGGAGTAATGCCGCGAAACCTTCAAAACTGTATTTGTTGTTTTTTATCAGCCGCCGGAATACAGGCTTATCACTCTGATTCTGGATCGCGTATCAGCTCCGTAATCCTTGTTACTGCTCGATGTCGCTACTCACATCTTTATCAGTTTCGTTGTAGCGCAAGATGCACCGAGATCTGTCTCGAAGGTTCCGGCCACTCGGGTGTCTTTCCACAATGTTCCAGGTTGTGCTGGTAGCAGTTTGCGGCGTCATCCAGATTGTTCTGAGCAGCCTTTAAATTGAGCGTTGACGTGTGTGACGGGCATTCTTTGTTCGACGATCGACGAGCACGTTTGTTGCTATCGCCGCCGCCGCGTTGCTTAGTTCTTTTGCGGGCGCAAGTCAGCCCAATAAAGAGTTTCTTCAGTTCAATCATCGACCCTTCATTTGTTTCATCGACTTCGTCACCAATACGCAACACTATATTTTGGCAGAAATCGGCACTCAGGCTCATGTTCAAGCCTCTATTACTTACTGGCTTGAAGGTATGCCCGCTGTCGTTTAATGACAATGCCTTGGGCTGCTGCGCTGAACACAGAATGAACATCTGTGCATGAGTGAAATCACTTGTATCTCACGATACGTGTGCATTCCTTTAAGTATTGCCTTCAAGCGTCCTAAAAATACCAAGATGAAGCTGTAAGCATACAGTCAAACGCACTTTTGCTTTCTTTTTGTGTAAAAATGGCCTAATTATTAATTAATATGACTTCAGCAAAAAAAAAAAAAAGAAAAACAAGCAGGGGCAATTTCTCTTGAACCTTTCTATTCTAGCACACACCAACGTTTTGAAGAATGTTTATGTTCGTGGTGTTGAAAAATATAAGAAAGGGAATGCACTATAAACTGAAAGTATAAAGTAACTAGAAAGGCTCCAAGAAAAGCCCATAGACATCGCTTATGAGGGATGGTATTCACGTGGGAAAGGCTGCTCCGGAGCCCTGGCTCGAGGCCAAGTTCGCAATCGGTTCAGAGAACATATCGCTCTCCAATTTCCGAAGGTGAAGTTTACTCAAGCGCAGGCCCGCGTTGCCAATGAAAACGCCGCTTGGTTCACCCACACAATGACGCCGTCTGGGAACCGATCTTCAAGGATAGCGAATAGCGAGGGAATGCCCACGAGTGAAAAACTGGCACACGGTTCAGCGGACGCGTGCATCCTGCAATAAACGCAAGAGGGCCGGCGCCACTGTATAATTAGCAGAGGGTAAGCTTCGCCATACAACCTTTTCCCCCACTAGGTTCTTGGCGGAAACAAGCTTAATTGGTCGAGCACAGTCAAAAAGGCGTCGCCGGGGGATCACTGAGACGCTGCATTGAGCATGTCTCGAAACGTGAACGCAACTGAGGAAACGAAATAAGCTGTTTTATTCTGCGTGAAAGCAACGGAAACATCAGTGCATCCATAATCTGCAGCCTATCCTTGCGTGAGCCTGCTCGGCCTGGTCAAGCGCCAGCTTTTAAGACAGATGTGCTGCGGCTCATTAATGGCGTGGCATCTCCGGGTCCTAATTTTCTTCTCTGCGAAGCAGAAACACAAGAGAAACAGACGGTATTGTGGTGAAAGCTAATTAATCGGATGCTTCCAAGACCGAATCCATATCGTGGCTGCCGCATGTTGGTGGGGTGGATTGGGAAACGTCCAGGGGAGGCGCGGGGTGAGCACATCTTAAGGAATCCCAGGTGGCCGACATTAATGGGAAGACAGCCTGTATTGAGACTCTTGCTCTCTCCTTCCTATTAGGCTCTTTCATTTTTCATTACTACCCGATTCAAGGGCTATATTCAGGATGGCTCGGGTCAGGCAAAACCCGGGATCTCCCCAAGCTCTGGCGACGACCTCACGTGAATGAACGCGTGCATTATACCAAATGTGAAATTAAACCCTATGGACACCTCCAGTTTCACTGCGTTTTCTATAGGCTTACTCTGGGTTAAACTCACCTCCCATTTCTCAGTTCTTTCTTTAGTTTCTTCATTGTTCCATGGAGTGCATCACTTGTGCAAGTAAGTTGTGCAAAAAAAATTTCTAGAGCATTTTTACTGCACAATTTAGTGTGCAGCCTCAGCACCTTATAATGTAGCAAATGTGAAACGAATGCGTTTTAGACTAATTTCTAATTTATTATATTTTGAATTGGGTCGCAAAAGAAAGCTACGGCCACGCGATCAGCTGGTGAGGCTGTGACTTAACGCTAAAAATGTCACGAAGGGCGGACCCTCCTCGTGCGCGTGGCCTGGCAGACTGCGCGAGTGATTTGAATCAAGCGGTAACTCTGAAATGTTAGCTTTGAACATTCATGAGCGGACAACGGTGCGTCACCGTCTACAAGGGGTGGAAAAATGGCGAATGCTAGTCTGCTTCGGCACGGCTAGCTGCAGCTCTATTCGTTTTACCAACGGCTACACTCAAACTCGGTAATTCCTAACACTGGCGACTTTTGCACATTCCATCGGTGCGCAAGAAACATGGCGAAGGGAACTTGATGATTTTACCCCGGACAGTATATCATCATCATCATTGTCATCATCATCTTCATCGTCAGATAGACTATACTCAAAGCAAAGGCCTCTCCCGTACTTCTCCAATTAACCCGGTCCTGTGCTAGCTACGTCCACTTGACCCCTGCGAACTTCTTAAACTCACCCGCCCACCTTATTTTTCTGTCGCCCCCTGCTACGCTTCCCTTCCCTTGGAATACAATTGGTAAGTGACCATCGGTTATCTTCTCTTGGCACATGTCGTGCCCATGTTCATTTCTCTTCTTGATTTCCACTAGAATGCATATATTAATTTCACCCCCTAAACTCCAAATGTCACAATACACTCGTTATTTTGTGACCATTAACTTACTCTTTTTCGCCCTTTTTTTGCCATTTCAGTTGCAAGGTTGGGAGCTTACGCCTCGTGTATGTTAAAAGTTTTCAAGTACACTAAATGAAATCGCGTACTAAATGAAATGCAGCGGTACTACAAACCGTTTTGTACGTAATGTGGAATCGGTGATAGTTGTAGCTGGGAGCTAGCTCACTTCCGCCTTCCTTTTTTTTAAAATGCACATTTTGCTCTAATGCACAAAAGTGTTTCAACATTAAGTAAAACAATAACTCGTACCAAGAGCAATCGGGTTTCAGAGAACTGATTGCGGTGTTACTAGAAAATGATTTGTAGGTAATGTTGGATCGGCGATAGTTGTAGCTGGGAGCTATCTCATTTCCGCTTTCCTTTCTTTTGAATGCACATTTCGCTCTAATGCAAAACGTATTTCAACATTACGTAAAACAATAACCCGTGCCAAAAGCAATCGGGTTTCAAAGAACTGATTGCAGTGTTAGTAGAAACCGCTTTGTACATAATCAGGGATCGGCGATAGTTGCAGCTGGGAGCTAGCTCACTTCCGCCTTCCTTTTTTTGAATGCACATTTTGCTCTAATGCACAAAAGTGTTTCAACATTACGTAAAACAATAACCCGTACCAAAAGCAATCAGGTTTCAAAGAACTGATTGCAGCGTTACTAGAAACCGTTTTGTACGTAATGAGGGATCGCCGATAGTTGTAGCTGGGAGCTAGCTCACTTCGGCCTTTCTTTTTTTTTTTGAAAGCGCATTCAGCTGTAATGCAGAAAAGTGATTCAACATTACGTAAAACAATAACCCGTACCAAAAGCAATCGGGTTTCAGAGAACTGATTGCGGTGTTACTAGAAAATGTTTTGTAGGTAATGTGGGATCGCCAATAGTTGTAGCTGGGAGCTAGCTCACTTCCGCCTTTCTTTTTTTTCTTGAAAGCGCATTCAGCTGTAATGCAGAAAAGTATTTCAACATTACGTAAAACAATAACCCGTACCAAAAGCAGTCGGGTTTCAAGAACTGATTGCAGTGTTACTAGAAATCCAAAAACAATCGAGTTTCCGAGAACTGTTTGCAGTGTTACTAGAAAATGTTTTGTACGTAATGTTGGATCGGCGATAGTTGTAGCTGGGAGCTAGCTCACCTCCGCCTTCCTTTTTTTAATGCACATTGTGCTCTAATGCAGAAAAGTTTTTCAACATTACGTAAAACAATAACCCGTACCAAAAGCAATGGGGTTTCAAGGAACTGATTGCAGTGTTACCAGAAACCGTTTTGTACTTAATGAGGGACCGGCGATAGTTGTAGCTGGGAGCTAGCTCACTTTCGGCTTTCTTCTTTTTTTGATAGCGCATTCAGCTGTAATGCAGAAAAGTGATTCAACATTACGTAAAACAATAACCCGTACCAAAAGCAATCGGGTTTCAGAGAACTGATTGCAGTGTTACTAGAAACCGTTTTGCACGTAATGTGGGATCGGCGATAGTTGTAGCTGGGAGCTAGCTCACTTCCGCCTTTCCTTTATTTTAAAGCGCATTCAGCTGTAATGCAGAAAGGTGATTCAACATTACGTAAAACAATAACCCGTACCAAAAGCAATCGGGTTTCAGAGAACTGATTGCAGTGTTACTAGAAAATGTTTTGTACGTTATGTTGGATCGGCGATAGTTGTAGCTGGGAGCTAGCTTACTTCCGCCTTCCTTTTTTTTTTAATGCACATTTTGCTCTAATGCAGAAAAGTATTTCAACATTACGTAAAACAATAACCCGTACCAAAAGCAATCGGGTTTCAGAGAACTGATTTCAGTGCTACTAGAAACCGTTTTGTACGTAATGTGGGATCGTCGATAGTTGTACCTGGGAGCTAGCTCACTTTAGCCTTTCTTTTTTT
The DNA here is from genome assembly GCF_055883805.1 of Amblyomma maculatum. NCBI lineage: Eukaryota > Metazoa > Arthropoda > Arachnida > Ixodida > Ixodidae > Amblyomma > Amblyomma maculatum. The sequence goes on along the minus strand of NC_139344.1, from coordinate 74,303,970 downwards.
TTTTTTTGAATTCGCAGGAGCTAGCTGGGTGGTCGATGCCCCTAGTCCAGGGCTCGAATTCAGCGAATTCTTACTGTTTATTAATTAAACGTTTTCTCTCTCTCTCTCTCTTTTTTGAAAGCCCATTCAGCTGTAGTGCAGAAAAGTGTTTCAACATTACCTAAAACAATAACCCGTACCAAAAGCAATCGGGTTTCAGAGAAATGATGAATGTTACTAGAAACCGTTTTGTTAATAATGGGGGGCTAGCTTACTTCCGCCTTTCTTTTTTTTTTAAATCGCATTCGAATGTAATGCAGAAAAGTTTTTTGAGATTGCGTAAAACAATAACCCGTGCCAAAAGCAATCGGGTTTCAGAGAACTGATTGCAGCGTTACTAGAAAACGTTTTGTACGTAATGTGGGATCGGTGTTAGCTGTAGCTGGGAGCTAGCTCACTTCCGCCTTTCTTTTTTTTGAGAGCGCATTCAGCTGTAATGCAGAAAAGTGTTTCAACATTGCGCAAAAGAATAACCCGTACCAAAAGCAAGCGGGTTTCAAGAACTGATTGCAGTCTTACTAGAAACGGTTTTGCACGTAATGTGAGATCGGCGATAGTTGTAGCTGGGAGCTAGCTCACTTCCGCCTTTCTTTTTGTTTTGAAAGCGCATTCAGCTATAATGCAGAAAAGTGTTTCAACATTACGTAAAACAATAACCCGTTCCAAAAGCAATCGGGTTTCAGAGAACTGATTGCAGTCTTACTAGAAACCGTTCTGAACGTAATGTGGGATTGGAGATAGTTGTAGCAGGGAGCTAGCTCACTTCCGCCTTTTTTTTTTTTTTGAAAGCGCATTGAGCTGTAATGCAGAAAAGTGTTTCAACATTTCGTAAGACAGTAACCCGCACCAAAAGCAATCGGGTTTCAGAGAACTGATTGCAGTCTTACTAAAAACCGTTTTTTCCGTAATGTGGGATCGGCGATTGTTGTAGCTGGGAGCTAGCTCACTTTAGCCTTTCTTTTTGTTTTGAAAGCGCATTCAGCTATAATGCAGAAAAGTGTTTCAACATTACATAAAACAATAACCCAAATAACCCGTACCAAAAGCAATCGGGTTTCAGAGAACTGATTGCAGTCTTACTAAAAACCGTTTTTTCCGTAATGTGGGATCGGCGATTGTTGTAGCTGGGAGCTAGCTCACTTTAGCCTTTCTTTTTGTTTTGAAAGCGCATTCAGCTATAATGCAGAAAAGTGTTTCAACATTACATAAAACAATAACCCAAATAACCCGTACCAAAAGCAATCGGGTTTCAGAGAACTGACTGCAGTCTTACTAGAAACCGTTTTGCACATAATTTGGGATCGGCGATAGTTTGAGGTGGGAGCTAGCTCACTTCTGCCTTTCTTTTTTTTTGAAAGCGCATTCAGCTGTAATGCAGAAAAGTGTTTCCACATTACGCAAAACGATAACCCGTACCAAAAGCAATCGGGTGTCAGCGAACAGATTGCAATGTTACTTGAAACCTTTTTGTAGGTAATGTGGGGCTAGCTCACTTGCGCCTTTCTTTTTTTTTTTTTTTTTTGAAAGCGCATTCAGCTGTAATGAAGAAAAGTGTTCAACATTACGTAAAACAATAGCCCGTACCAAAAGCAATCGGGTTTCAGAGAATTGATTGCGGCGTTACTAGAAACTGTTTTGTACGTAATGTGGAATCGGCGATAGTTGTAGCTGGGAGCTATCTCACTTCCGCCCTTTTTTTGGAAGCCCATTTCAGCTTTAATGTAGGAAAGTGTTTCAAAATACGTAAAACAATGACGTGCAGAATGACTGGATATTTAATCAACCTACCTGAAAGCAAATAAAATCAATCTAAGGTCCTAGCGGTTTTCCAGATGCTTCTCTTCATGTATCCCTTACTTGGCCCGCAAATTTATCTCAGAAATCAACTATGCTAAAGGCTTTCCATAGGCCGTAATCAAAAACGAATGACTCCCAAAGTAAAGCCAGCAAGTTAAGCTGCTTTGAACAAATCGGTGGTTAATTTAATCCTACAGCCATTTTCAGAGATCAAATGCTTTTCGTGTGCAGATGAACTACCCGAACCCTTAACAGTCTGTAAATGGTGTACGTTTTCAGTTTCTGAGAGTTTTACCATTGCGATAAATGGTGTTGCTTCGGTTTTGAACCTTATGCATCCTTCAAATAATTCAGGGAATTAACGTACGTGTTGCACGTCCTGGCCTGGGTTTCCTGCCTCACATAAGGCAGTCTCGTGTGCTCATTTGAGCGCATATGGTATTGATCTTCAGGGAACCTTTATTCCAGCGTTTTGAGATTTACACATCGCATGTTGAACGTGACATTTATCTGGAACATACTGCTGTATCGGAGGACCAAGAAGGTGGGAAGACACAGATAAAATACAGGTCAGTGTTACGTCAACAATACCAGAAACGTGTGCCTGGTTTAAAACAAGCCCAAAAAGGACCATTTCAAAGCAACTCCTCAAAAGCAGGAATAGAAGGTGGTCAACACGACCAAAATATTATGTCAGTATAACAGGTTGCAAATGATAACGTTACTAAGAATGGTAAAACATGAAGATTCTAATACACTGGTTACAGCGCACTCATATTTTGCAGGAAAAAACACAGTATTGGAGGGAGATGGTTAAACCAAATTCTACCGTGTCGAAAGAATGAGTACTTAAACAAGTCAGCGCGCCTAAGAGAGCGAACTAAGGACATGGTGGTGCCTGGTTGAGGGTGATGAAAATGTAATTATAGTTTGCTTAATCAAGGTTTAGAGAAGTTTTGTCAATTGCAAGCACGTGTCTTCTGCTGATTTGCAGCGTTGGGATGTTATTGTATCAGAGGACCTTTGAAATAGATTCTGCAGACCTGTATTCATCACCGTCTTTCAAATAGTGCCGTTTTTTTTCTATTTCTTTAGAATGGGATGCATACCACAGAAACGAGCTCAAAGTTTGGTAAAATAAATGTTCTCTAAGGTTGAAATTCTTGTTCGGGAGCGACTGTTTTAACTTGGCAAGCCAAGTTTACATGTAGGACATAAGCAATGTTTTTAAAATGTGTAGTCTACGAATAGGCGTTAGTAATAATAACTTCTATTTTATTTTTATTCATCGGCTTCCTTTAAAAGGCGACATCAAAAACAAATAGAGATGTTTTGATTTGTGAGATGAAGCAGCACTTTTTCTTTGAAGTGTAGCGTATACCCGACATTGTACACTATCCTTTGATTTCTGTCAACCTAGCCAGTAAGTTTCTTTCGGCATCTTCACGTGTTATCAGCTTGTAGAGAGGATAGTCATTTGCGAACAGGTGGATATTCACGGGACGAATTTGAGTAGCTAAGTCTTAAGAACTTAAGAAAACTATAAGCCCTAAAACTCTGCCTTGCTGAACTCCCCTTCAAACAGTCCATTCTTATATCGGCAAATGGAATGCGATGTGAAATATATGCGTTTGTTGCATTCATTATTACTGGGTAAAACACCTAATTTTTTTTTTATGGCAGTCCAAGTCTGGTGTGATGAACCCGATAAAAGGTCTTGCTAAAGACTGGAAACTGAGATCTGAGTGACTAAATGAGCCAAGGACTTCACTGATGTCTTAAGCTGCTGTTTCTAATTTGGGATGTTATATGGGTCTCCAGCCGATATTTTTCTTTAAAATTCACTATACCAGTTGCAAGACACCTTCAGACGTTATAACCGAAATGAACCGGAATGATCTGGAATGAACCGTAAAAACACGCTGATTATATCATTCCTGTGAGAGAGTGAATAGCAGCATTAAGTGTTGGTAGCATAAGCAACATTTTGAGAATCTGTAATAACCTTAGCATTCCTGAAATCCTTTCTATGATCGCACTTTCAGTGCCAAAGTAACGCCAACGTTCAGCGGCATTAGTCTTCACGAAAAAAAGAAAAAAAAAAAGGCAACGTTGTGAAGGAATATTTTTTTCGAGAGGATAGTGTAGATGGACGGAGACTTACTCCCCTACGAATTGAATGGAACGTGACGCGTATGAAGTGAACAGGCCGGCAACCAGTTGTCAAATGATTGATTTTACTCAGCGCGTGGCTCCGCGCAGCCGGCGTCAGCGCCTGACACTAGCCAAGACGGCGCAGCACTATTAATGGCAATAGGCCCGCTACAATACCAACTTAGTCGATAGCTGGGCTTACACTTCGTGAATTAATAGAAGATTTCTAAGTTGTTTTTTTCTGCCCTAGTGGAAAGAATGAATGCTTAAGCAAGTTTATCCTTTGGGTTTATTCACTTTGAAGGAACTTTTCGGCCTGAAATAGATACACCCCTGCTAGAACTAACCGTACTATTAAACCATAGTCTTAATAAAGCCGTATCGATGCATGAGAAATTATTTGCCAGATTTCAAAGCAAGTCAATAATAGACTGATCATCAGCGTGGGTAAAAAGAAAAAAGAAAGACTTTTACAGTTATATACGTGCTTTTTCTTCTTATGGGAGAGTGCTCAAATAAACACGAGAACAATACAAGTTCGTGATCAGACACGCTATCATCTGTGCGTAAAATACAATGAGAGATACCACTCCTTACGAATGTGAGACCTAAAATTGAATCATTATCGAAAGAAAGAAGGAATCATTGCTTACGACAAAAGGGCTCGGGCACAGTCTATGGAAACTGAGCGATCTACCATTTCGGCACAGCCACGTCAATAACAGTGGGCTGGTGCTTTTCTATGTAAATGCCTGCCTGTGTCGACGCTTCAGCAGAATTGTGCCACAGTTGTCAGTGTGCATGATCTTCCTGTAATCCGTGATGAATAGGAGCACAGGCAAACGTTGGTAGCCCTGCCTGGTGAATGTCTTCACTGCTACTCCGATAGATAGCTTAACCGTCCTATCACAAAGAAAATTGAAGGATTCGATCTTCTTTGTCTCCACTGACACACGCAAACAAGTAATATTACGAAAATCTTTCGCGATTGCGTAGCATGTAAATATGTTCTCATAAATAATTAAGAAGCATGAATTCAACCTCTGTGCACAGTTTCAGCTCGAGCGAGCACGTGCTGTATTCAGGAAATGCCCTTTATTTTCCACCGAACATGCACTATCGAATGTTTCGTGCCCATATAGTACTAGAACATCACTGCAATGCGAGGGAGACTGTAACCCTCCGGTATTTTTGCCGCATCGCCAAGAAAAGAAAAAGCGAACAGAGTCAGCCTGCATAGCAGTCGCTCGATATCTTCTAGAGCAAAGGCTGCCAAGGGAAATGGCACGGCATACCTGCGGCGGCGTCTCATCATAAGAGGGGCCCCTCGTGTTTTGGGCACATTCCATTGCCGGTTTAGTCAGCTCTGTATCTCCTCCAGCTACTCTATCCACGCCGCCTGCAAGCTTTGAGTTACTATCGCCACTTGTAATGGAAAGCGTCAAATTCTTGGAATTCGCTTCATGCTCCGCTCTTCAATAAAACTAAAATAAATATAAAATCTCTTAATTACTTAGTCGTAATATTTTGTGTTAACATTTAACGTGTTCGAAAGAAGAGAAAGGGTTGACTGACGCAAGAATTCGCCACATCAGTACTCTTCGCCTTCGAGATAAAAAAAGCGCCGAAGATAAAGCTGGCCCAACACACGCCTTCAACTTTGCGCTTTAAATATTGCGTTGAAAACAGTCGGCGGTGCTGTCGCTTTGAAGCGTTCAATCTGCTATGTTTGAAGTGTGAAAGCGGGGCTCGCCGTGTGTGCGCGTGTTGACTATATCTGACTTTTCTCGGCATTTTATTGTCGCACTTCCTCCGCCATCTATGTTCGCTGACTTCAGTCGCGCAAACTCGGGCGAAACTCTAGCGACTGCATGACTCGCGGCATCCTGTATATCGCCGCAGGCGCCCAATCTGCGTATGGCAATTACAGCCTTTTTATCTGTTCCTCTTAACCACGTTGTCCAACCACGAGTGAAAGCGACGTGTAATATTCAAACTCGATTCAATAGAAAAAGATTCTTTGTTTGCTTCATTTACATGCGTCTACCAAGCTTATGCCATTTTAGAGCCCGTTTAGTTCGCCTTTAGGCATATTTTATTATAATTCAGCACGCTTTCAAAGCAGCAGCCTCAACGCCCTAATGGCGTACCGATGATATGAAATGTAGAAGCGTTGTCGCCTTTTTGCTTTCTTAGGTGAAGCAACGGGCAAGCGATCAGCGTGGACTCTTAAATAATGCAGAATAATGAGAATGGCACATCTAAAGACATCACACAACTAGGCTGCTCGCGCGCCGATGGCATCAGCAGGAGTTTATATTTTTTCTTCTGTTTACAAATGAGAAAAAGACTAGTAGAAATTATTGATTTGTAATTAATTAGCTAGTCCAATGCATTACCATGGTGGACTTTCAGGCGCGTAATAACTGTGAACAACCAACACAGCGTTAGATAACAGCCAGCACCAATAGTTTAAATGTGCAACAATATGCATATATCCGTCTTTTTCTGTGGTGAGTCCTAAATTGTTTTCAGCGTTTTACTCCCTAGCGGTACCTTAATGATTGGTTCACATTGCGCGAAATACCCGGCTAAAAAGGAGCTGCTCTTAATTGGTAAAGCTTAAAAATAGAGCCGTGTCTTATTTCATCCGCCCTATTAAGGACGGAGCAAACGACGGTGATCAGGAAGATAGTTTGCAAGAGGCAAAGGCCGGGCAAAACAAAGACATGAGCGTTACAAGGAGGTGTAAACTATAAACTAAGTGCCCTAAAATGAAATTAAAGCCTCTTGATATATCGTTAGTAACAGCATAAATGTTAGTGAGCAATTTGAAACAGGTGCACGTTTTTCGAATTGCAAGTTCACGCCACGTGGGAGTGATATACCATGAAATAATTCCTTAAAAATTCTTGGCATTGCCTTACAAGAGGGTATCGAGATGGCACCCTGATGACTGACTTCATTTTAGCTTCTTGCAACCTACATTTTTTCCATTCGTTTCTCTTTTGCACTTCTTTTAAGGCATGTATGTATTATTTTTATCTCACGTTCTTAGCTTTTGCGTGGTTAATCAAACTGCCCTTGTTTTCTCGCATAGCCCGTTGTTCGCATCATTCTTTTTTGCAAAGTATTCTCTAATTTAGCAGTGGAACTTTATGTGACATTGCTGATAATGTCAAACTCTATTGATGACCTCGTGGAATTTGAAATCATCCAATTTGTTTTTGTTTTGTTTTTTAATTTTTGGGTGACTGACACTCCATAACTGTCTAAACGCTGTGAAAAAAGATGTTCGAGGGACTCCAGCTTGTTTTTAGCCCACGTTACAATTGCACCGATGCGGGATCGAAATGCCTGAAATTTTAGCCCGTATTGCGTTGCAATTTTCTGTGTTTGTAAAAACACGCTTTGCGCAGCAATCGTTGATATTTTGGTTTGATACCTGGGTCATTTATTAAGGCACTCATAAGGTGTACGTGTTTCGTCACATCTTTGCTTCTAAAATTTACAATAGTCAGAGTTCCCTGGCGGAGGATTGCGAGTGGAAGCGTAGATGGTGCTTTGTGAGACCGATAAACTGTCATGCTCAAGGTCTATCTGCACTGAAGCGTAGAAAATATTTTGCGTTATGGCCTTACTAAAGTCCCTATAGAACGTGGAGTTCCGGTTACGTTTTCTCTGATGCGTTGTATATTTTCGTCCACGCTCACGGCACTGAACGTTGTTACTTAGTCCTCAGCATCTTTAACGTTTTTATAACCAGTGGCATTGCTCTGGCCACCGCCACAAGCCAAGGACAGCCCCGCAGTTGCAAAGCACGTGTGCGGCTGTTTGTTTTGGAAACAATTTCTCAGCAAGGTAAATGGCGATTTCTTCGAGCCATCCTAAAAAGCATGACGAGGTATCTAAAGCCACATGGGTGCGGTAGTAGTTGTAGTTCTTTTCGAAGGAAACTGGCCATGCGGTTCCAGTTTCGCTCGCTTTCTGATGCACAAATGCCGACCCTCATGAGCGTGCCTTCCATTGACGTCAGGGCTCCCCTGATTTCTTTGGGATGTATCCTTTGCCGCTTCCCACTCATTTGTATGCTGCAATTACACTCACAACTGCGTGTGTTATGGCTCTAGCAACCTTCTAACAAGTGATTCGGCAAAGTAGGAAGCCGGCAAAAGCGAGCGCAAAGCCACGACCAAACCCTCCTGCAAACATCGCCTCTGCATGCGCAGGCTCTGACGACTCGCAGCACCGCCCTCCCGGTGCCACTCGGGCGACCGCCTCGATGGGCCAGCTACGCCTTCCATCAAGCGGAGGGGGCTATTATAAGAGTGTAGGGAGATTCTATCAGGAAATGCGTGTCAACTAAATGCCCCCCGTTACCCTTTTCTGCTATCACACCCTGCTAGCCCGCGATGTCTGGAGGCAAATTTCCCCGATCGCCCTTGGTTGCGTGTTTTGACGGGCGAAAACTTCACTACCTCTACTTCCTATCACGCTGATACTGCCAGGGATTGCGCAAACACGCAATATTCGTCTCGAATGACTGCGGCGCCACTTTTGTTGCTTAAGCTGCAAAGTTACATGGCGCTTCGCTACCAGATGACATTAATTAAGAGCAGAAGCGACTGACAGCCAATTAGGCAGGTGTTCAACAAAAGAACATTTTCAGCTCATTAAGCGCCGTACGCGAATTATGCTTGCCGTCTGCTGGCGTCAAGTGTAACAGCCACACTGAGTTCGAATATTTCGACTCTTCCTTTCGCGTACCTGATGGAAAAGTACGGTTGTACGCTCCTGACAGTTCGTCGGTCATATCGCGGAGCTGACTTTTCACGAAAAGATGAGTTGCAGTAACAAGCGCAAAAGTAAGAAACTAATTAACCACAGCTCCTTGGCAAGGGCGGTCAAGCGACATGGGGCAATGAACCAGCGAACAACAAATCTGCTAGACAATAAGCGCTGCCTACACACTGTTCTGTCATTTGCCACAAAGAGGTGTAAGGCATACACGACAAGACTATACAACAGTTATGGTTTTCGTAAGCAATTATAACGCCGAGAGAAAAGTTAATTTCGCTTTACTTTTGGTTCTTTTTCTCTCGTACAACCACGGGGAAGGAAAACACGCCGTCCGTCTCTACCCTCATCACGTATTTTCAGACGTAACGGTTGCGTAAAAGTGTGCCAGGTGGCATTATAGATAAAGAAAAAAAAAGGAAAATGAGCCCAATTAACAGCCGTACCCAGTCTTCCACACACGTCAACTATTTTGCACGGCGCAGAAGGAGAAACTAGAGGTCGCATCCGTTATGCATCTTTAGTTTCACCCAACGCCATTTAATATGCTCAGCAGGACGTTCAGGTAAATAATTCTAACAGTATTCAGCTCGCCGCAACAGGATAGCCATCACTTTGAATCTTTGTTTCATGCATTATGCAAGCAAGGTCAGTTGGTAAAAGAAGGTGCTGCCGTACCATTCTAACAAAACAATGACGCCTCCCTACGCTGTGAAATAAAGAACTGAGTCGACTGACATAGGTGGGCTGGAGGCAAGGCGCGCGCGCGGCAAACGTTGTCAGCAAGGGAATCAAAGGATTAAAATGGGCGCTGTTGTTCCTTTTCTTTCGAAGGGGGGGACAACAAACAGCAGGTGGCGTCGAAATGGGCCTCTGCTCTGAACACTCAGAGAAAAAAAAAAAAGCAAAATGAGATATAACAACTGTAAAAAGAGCCCCCATCGAGCCTACACCAGGCTAACAGTCTCAAAGAAAGAAAGAAAGAAAGAAAGAAAGAAAGAAAGAAAGAAAGAAAGAAAGAAAGAAAGAAAGAAAGAAAGAAAGAAAGAAAGAAAGAAAGAAAGAAAGAAGACGAATGCGGCCAAGGCGGGCTGTGATGTGAATGATTAACGCCGAGCCGACATCTCGAGCTTCCCACGACCTGCGTTTCAAGCTTCCCTTCTTCACTATGGGAAACACTTGAGAGCTGCGTCAACCTGCAAATAGATGCAGCCCGACGTCATCGTTTAGCTTTCCGTTCGGTCGCACGTCCATAACAATCGCGTGGAAGTCAGAAGTCGTCGCGTCTTACCTTTTTCTTTATTGCTGACTTTTCTCGCGAACTGTTTTCGCGTTTCTTGCAAGTGGACGGGAACTCCTGCGGCCGGAGTCGAAGGCTGCCGACCAGCAGCGGCAATTACCACAAGCCACGCGTTGGAGCAAACGAGGGGGCGGCGAGCACCACTCCCTCCCTCTTTCCTTTTTGTCCTCTCTTTTTGATCCGCCCTCCTCACGCCGATCTCGTGCAAGCAATCGCCAGTGCCGAGAGGCCACTCGTGAGGCCATTGACGTAAAGACACGCGGACGCTCTCTCTCCGACCGCGTAGGGTGAGGAGGAGAGAAAGGGGGGGAGGGGGGGGGGGTCCCATCACGGCCACAAAGGCCCCCCGCGTCCAAGGTTGATTTCCATACGCCAACCGGAGCCTCGCGCAACTCACACGCCGAAACACCCGAGCCCGAGAGGGCGCGAGCTTTTTAGAGACCGCGGTGCCATCCCGTCCTGCACAGAGAGGCCCAGAAGGCATCCCCGGAGGAGGCTGCTCCACTCACACTCCCGCGGGCTACTCGACCGGCTGCTCCTGTCTCGGAAGCACAGCCCCGCGTAGAGCGGCTTCACACCTGTACACCATGCGGGCGCTAGGCCGAATCGTGACGCTCCTTTTCGGGGCTTCAGTACTGCTGGCCTGTGCTCCACCGACCGCCTTCGCGCTGAACATCACCGAGGAGCTCACGACACTCGCCAGCATCATCGATGTAACGACAACCAAGGCACCGGAGCCGAACATGCTGGAGCGCATGCGAAAGATCGTCCGAGAGCGCATCGATGCATCCTACGACAGCATGTCTGAGCGCTTTCTGTCGGCCAAAATTTCGCCCCCATGTGCCTTCAAGCTGCTCAAGTTCATTCACGCGCTTCGCAACTTCGAGCCTTGGACGGTGCGAAGTGAGTACTGATCATCCTGCTTCTCTTTTGCTCTGCAGTGATGCGAGGGAGTGAAACTGTGCGGGGCTGGAGTGTATTTTAAAACCATTGCTTTTTTTTTGTTTGGTCACGTTGCTAATTAGTCAGCATAGACCACACTAATTAGCTGTTCGGCAGAACATGCTACCGCTCTACTTGGTGTTGCAAGATGTGGAGAGGTCAGCCCAAAAATACGGACGAAAGACAAAGGGAGGACACATAGGCATTCGCGAACGACCTATGTGTCCTCCCTTTGTCTTTTCCCCGTGTTTTTACGCTGACTTCTTCGCATTGATTAGCTGCTGGGAGCTAATGCAACCTGCACTCTAGCCCATGTGCGTAAGGGGCGCGCCCACTCCGTCCTTTGGCACCTGCGCTACAAGTCAGGAATCGCTTTAGCAGAAGACATTTGCCGAACCCGCAAAACCGTGTGACCCTATACTGATCCGGCTTGCGTGACAAAGGTATACAAACACAAGGAATAAAGTACTTCTAGCAGCGAGGGAAATGTTCTCTTTATAATGAAACATGCACGGTATCAGGTGTGCATCTGCCGCCACATGTTTCAAATCACAGTGCCTAATATACGCGAGTGTCTTAGCTGCCTGTGATGCGAACTGTGCTCGATTTGTCGTTTTCTTGTTCATTCGAGCACATCCGTCGCGAATACTCGATGCGAGATGGATTGCCTCGACATATCGAGGCAACAACATTTTGCTGTCATTACGCGACGTGACGTCGCATGTCAACCTACGGCGCAGCATGGAATCCCAGCGCGCTGTCGATTAATCAGTCCTGCCGGCGTCTGGAGAAGGCGCGCCAAGGAAAACAGTCCAGGGAAGCCCGCTTCCCTGGAAAACACCGACGGCAGAGAATACTCACGTGCCGCGGCGCGTACAGCGTCGGGCGTTACACAATATAAGCAGGCGGGCAGATAGATTGACGGGTGCCTCTTACATTGCCCCAGCGCTGGGGTAGCCTGGCGCAAGCAAAACGGCGGTAGCGAAGGTCAACGCTGCATGCAGGCAATGGGTGCAAGGGCGCCCGGAACGAAGCGTTCCGGCGTCACCTGCGACGAGCGGCCTTCGCGCTTCAATGAACAAACACGCGCCGTGGTCTGGGCCAAGAAAATAAGTAGGAGGTGCAGTCGATCAAAAACTTCGGCGGTTGGTATACGACCACGGTACAGGCGAGTTTTCGCCCACTGTTCGGAGCGGCTGCGAGTCCCGACGGAGGTCGCAGCTTTTTCGTGAGGTTTAGAGTATAGTAACTCTAGTAAGGTTCACAGCGCTTCCGTCCTGCCGCTACGACTGGACAACAGCCACGCGAGTAGACGAGTTTTGACGCGGCGATATCAGGATGGCGCGAGAGCGAATATTTTTCTCTTATTTTTCTTATTCGAGACGAATAAGGCGCCGCTTTTGTGCATAGGACCCCTTCCGCCCGCACTCATGTTACGTTCGTCCTTCGCCTTTAGCTGAGTGAAGTATGTTCAGTTTCGCTTGCAACGAACACGCTGCTTCAGTGACCCAGTTTCGTGGCACGGAGAGGGAGACAGCGAGGACGACACCCTCTAGCGGTAGCGAAACAAAAGCTTACTCAACGTGCGTGCAAGTTTATCACACCGCTTGTAGTAGACGATTAAATGTCCTTTTTTTGTTTTCTTTATGTATTGCTCGCACGGAAACGATACGCCCTCGTAAGTGGTGTGCGGAACGTTGCATGCGCGAAGTACGCTTAAAGGGCAACTCCGGAGGTTTTTTGACATGCGAATATTCTAATAAAAATTTTACTGTATATTCTCCTCTCCGTCCTGACGCATTCTACAAAATTTGGGCGCCGTACGATAATCCGTTCGCGCGCAACACGACTTTAAAATATGCTGTTTTCATGGCTTAAGTTGAGACTATTTCTGCCGGCAACACTGAGTTTCTGACGTCACAAACAGTGTACCTGCGTTACTGTCCACTTCCCGCATGATTATGAAATTGTGAGGCTTATATTGAACTACCTCAGACATTTTATGCAATGTTTCATGATTTCCATACGTTATTTTCACCATCCAATGCACGTACGAGTGTTTTTCTAATACTGAGTGTGACGTCACCATTTCGTCACCTGGGACGTCGTTTCTAGCCGTGAAAGCAGTTTCGGTTTCGATTTGCTGTTTTTCTTTTTTAAAAATACTTCTAATTGGAATTTCGAAAAACGGTTTTGTGTGTTGAAGTCAGGTCGTGCCGAGGAATGTAATTCAATGAAAAACAGAAAATGATGGAAAAACCACCGGAGTTGACCTTTAACAACGCGGGAGAATAAGGGACGCATCGTTGACGTGGTTCGTACGCTTTAAATACGAATAAGAAGTTTTCTGCTCATTATGTGCCTGATAAGAAGCACAAGAAAGGGAGAGAGGAAAAAGCGCGTGGCAAGCAGATTGCAAAGACAACAGACGCACAGTGAAGGAAACATTAAGGGGATGTGTCGAAAAAACATAGGTTGCTTGCCACCCCAAGCTCATCGTTCACAGGTTGGAAACAAGTGGTGAATTCGAATAGAAGGCATACCTTTTTAACTAGTACTCGCGCAAAACACTGCGAGCCATTTTTTGACATCGCTATTTATATTTGCTTCATTAACACTAGGTTCGCATCTAATTAATAGAAAATTGGCATAGAAGAAAGACAGAGAAACAAAAAAAAAAAAACGCTTCATCCTGCACCCCCTCCCCATTCGGCATTCTGCATTGAAAACTTTAGCCACATATGAGTACTCCTGGGGTTGAGAAGCACTAGTGGGCCCTGGCGCATCTCAATAAAGCACCGACAGGCTAATTATTCGCATGCGTGCATCCTCGAGGTACAGAATTCGGCTTGTTACAAAAACAGGCGATCCAATGCGTTGTGCTGTGTATTTTGCGACATACACAGAATAATGCTAAAGTCTGCAGCATCTTGCCGGCTGGAAAATAACACTCTAGAGCCGGTATATCGCCCCCGAGTAGAACGTTCTTTTTCGATTGCGCGTGAGAAACTCCGAGCTTTCGCGTCATGGCATTCCAGTATTGTGAAGCAAAAACAGTTCTCTCGATGAAGGCGAAATTAAAGAAAAACTCGCTTTGCTGTGTGACGTCAGTGGAAGTTAAAGAGCCTTAGGGGGCCGTAATTAATCTGGAGTCGTTATCAACTTCGCCCTTATCTTTTCCTGGCATTGCAACTTTAAATCTTACAGCTATATCAGAAATCAGTCGCTGCTCCATAACTAAGCAGTTCTAGCGTCAGCCACTCCCTCGAGCAAGTAACATTCTAAACGAAAATCTCTAACGTAAAGTTGACAAGGCTAGAAAATTCCTTTCGAAGTCTTTGCTGCCTATCAGGGCCACATTGCGCACTGGAAGCTATTAAACATGCGCCAGCGGACTCAGGGCAAGGTTGTCGACTGGTTTAAGCAGTGTCTTTTCTTTCTCGAGCGGAAGCGAGCCGGATGTGCCCTTCGTGCTGATTTGCATCAGTGTTATGCATGCCTAAGCAATACCGCTGTGCAAAGCGCGATTGCTCAACCGCTGAATTATCGAGGTTCGGCGGCGGAAAGTCACCAGGATCACCAAATGAAGGTCATGTGATTAATACATCCGATTTCTGCGCTGCATGATCTTATCAGGTGTTTGGTTAAAGTTACCGTAGTAAAGTATCGGAAATCTTATCTAGCTTATACTTGAACATCGGAAAGCATATCGAATGGTACGGCCTTGTATTGCCCGCGCACGACAGCTGGCTGAATAACAAAAGTGGAAGTACATTATGGTAATCCTTTGCTCAGGTGACACAAGCATATTGAATTCAGCCTTGTATGTGTCTTCCCCCCCCCCTTCCCCTTTCTCAATGTGTTACGCAAAAAAAAAAAAAAAAAAAAAAAGATCAACGAACTAAAACTCTTCGCCACGTTGGTCGGCACATCTTAGCGTGTACCAATGCCTCTATCGGTAAAAAGTGCACGAATAAAAACAGTTGGTGTCGTAATAGAGCAGAAATTAAATGCGGCAGCGGGGAGTTGATGTGACATTCTTGACCAAGTTCTTTTGAAACCAACGAAGCCGATTTGCGACTTAATTTTGTAATCATGAGAAGCAGAGAGACCAAGAGCAAACACCCCGCTTCAAGGCTTCAAGCGGGGGCACTATACATTTAGTTTAGAAACGCGGTCGTCCTGACTTCAATTCCCGACTCAGTTACGCCATACAAAGCATGCTGAAGCTATTTTAAAGGGTTTAACTTCCTAAATCCGACTCAGCCTGAAGCGCATGTGTATAGAGTATAGACTCTCAAATTGAGCATGCGACAAGCATACGAGGCAGGAACAACAACGGACACTGGCTAACCGATTCACGAATGCCAAGCGATTGTTTGAATGGTCAAAGTGGTTTAGCACGTAGACAGTAGTTCCCAAGAAGGCGGTTATTACGACCGATGCGCGATGAACGGAGAGGCTGCGCTTGGCACTGCATGCTCACCGAGGAGCCGTTGGTAGGCCTACAATAGAAGCAGTAGTTCATTTGGAAAGATCAGGCTGAACGATTTCACAGAGAAGGCGATGAGAGGACTGAAGGGGACATTGTTCGCCATGTCATATGCGTACGAATAAACTAGTCGAAATCTAGGTAGTTCTATACGATAAATGAAAGTCTGCCAGGCATGGGCCTACACAGACAGATCAGGACGACCCAGACAGGTGCTGTGATAAGCTGGTTGGAAATTCGCTGGAGTTCGAGGACACCAAATTTCTGGCGATTAATTTCTGAATGGGTGAGGGTTATGCTATAACCAGACGCCGAAATAAATAGGCATCGATGTTTGGAAGAGCGTCAAGGGAAGTTAGAGAATTGAGCCACCAGAGAGTCAATTTTTTTTCTTACTCATTGTCTTCCTTCTCAAAAGTAAATAGTCAGTACTTGAATCGGAACTGGCTTTTACAAACGCTGAACTGCGAGGAAAAGTGAAGTAAGAGACACGTGCTGAGAAGGCTACGCGATACTTAAGACAGATTTGTCTCGTTGATCTCGCTACGCAAGCCGTTTTGAGGACTGAGAGAGATATTTACGACATATACTAAAGCATGTCTGTAGCTGGCGAATAACCTGATATTTCTTTACTCACGACAGATATTCGCATTAGTACCCACCCTTCTCCTAAAATATATTTCTTTCCATCATAGGCAGCCCATACTTAGGCGACGTTAATGGGCCTCCTGCCAAAATCATGAATCGCAGCTTGCAGGCGCGCATATCTGGGCGCCGAGCCGTGGCGCTGCTCGGCACGAAGCGGTCTCTGTAATCACCGCCAAATAAGCAGGGCAATGTACGATCATATCCATTCGCTATGAGACGTTCAAAACGGTCTGCTTGTCTCGCGTCGTTCACGCTCCGCGAACAGGTAGTCCAAGGACAGCCGTAAAGACGGCTTTCGCGACATCGGCGACTTACAGTTTGGCCCGGCTAAGGCCACCGGTGCGTTAATAATTATTGCGAACGGTCCGTTACCTTAATATGTAAGTCCAGAAAGATTCCCCTCAGCACTGCTAAAAAATGCTAGCATACGCGCGGCTTCCTTGCGAAGCACTTCGGCTATACGCATGCGGTTGCACTTGTTTAGGGAGATGCGCTTTTTTTTTTTTTTTGCTTCAAGGATGGCGCACAACTTTATGCTGCTCGCGTAGCATGCGGTAGCCCTGTCTAGCGGGTGTCGTGCTTTCAGACGCGCCGTACCCTCGCGTCCTCCATAAATGGGTAAAGGTTACGTCTATCCGGCGAGTATGAAAGCGAGGTGTTCTAGTTGGAACTGCAGTTCTGTCTGCAATGGGCATTAAATCCGGGGTTTCTGAAAGGGGTTGGCGCGAGGCGGTCGCAGAGCATGGCTGCGGAGCGTCGCCCGGTGGAGGGTCTAACCTGTTATCGACGAAGCCGCTAAGCGCCCGGCGGGCAGCCTTGCGCGCGGCCCGCCGGAGGCATAACCCGGCGGCCGCTTCTGGCGCGCCGCACATTGCAGCCTTGAACGCGGGCCGGTCGCGTGCCGCCCGAGAAACGCGGCCGACGCATCGGACCCGATGATCGCTCAGAGGCGAAAGCCCATTTCTCGAACGAGGGCAGCGGTGAAGGTTGCCGTGCGTTGAAAACACGGAAGGCTGTCCTCGAGCGAGCGGAAGCCGCCGAGCTCTTCGGGGTGCCCCAGAAACAATGGACTCGCAGCCGCAACGGAAGGGTCCGGGGGTAAATGAAAAGGGGTGACGGGGATTATGTTTAAGAAAGAATGTAGAATGCAAATGGAGTGGCCAGGTGGGATGCGCTTCCAGAAGTGGAGATGCATTGTGAGGAAGTGGCGGCTGACACGCATCGGGCCTGTATTGAGAATGGGTTCGCCCGTTCCAAAAGAAACTGCGCCGCCGAAGGTCGCTTTAATTAACGGCCTTGAAGTCTCCCCCTCTGTCAGCACTTGCTACACGATGCGAATCGTGTACGCACGTGACGCAACGCGGACACAGCCAGAGCTGGAGCCGGCGTGCTTCCCCCGCTGTGCTGGCTAATCTAAATTGGGAGCAGGCTGGTTAGAAAGAAAGAAATTGACGCCAGTCGCGTGCAACTCAAAGTGTTCGCGCTACTTTGGAGCATGCGGTTGATTTCGCAACGACGGAAGTCTCATTTTTTCGGTGTTCAACTACTCGCGAAGGCGCACAGGTTAGAGATGCAAGGTTTTGCCCGGTAGCTAGGGCGGAACAGGAAGGAAAACAGACAGCGCTGGAACGGTCCCGCAGGTGCGGCGTTATTTCATAGGGTGCAACTTCGTGCGGCACGGCTGCGAATGCTATATCTGCTGAAGGGGTGTAACGACTGAGATGTTCTCATGTTGAAACGGGAGCTAGGATTTCACGGCGCATTATCAGCACACTTTACGGGGAAAACGAAGAACTAATTTTGAGGGCTAAAACATCACAAAAACACCGACGTGCTAACACAACACAGGCGCTGAACTAAACACTGAAGCTTATTGACAGACCACTTCTGTCTACGCTGATCACGTCTCGGTTTATATCCTTGTCGTCGTCATTATTGCCTATCCTTACGTACCAGTTTTTTTCTCGTTTCTTTTTTATTGTTACAGCCGTCAGTTTTAACCTAGGCCAGACGCACATTATTCCACGTTAAAATGTGCGTTTCAGTTAATTATCAGACTGATAGTAGGCCGACTAGCGCTGTTTTTTTTTTGTGTGTGTGCGTGTGTGTGTATGCGTGCTTATAAGTTCGCCCTGTCTCTCAGTGAACCTCACTTGTTAGCTCAGCTCTGTATTGTGTTGTCACGTCGTTGTTTTCTCGCAGTTTTTGTCACCAATCATTAATGCACCCCCCCCCCCCCCCCCCCAACTAGCCTTTCAGAAATAACCAAGTGCCGAGGTTTGAGCGTTCTCTTAAGCAACTATCAAATGGTTCGAATTTATCTGCATCATCTGAGTAGTTCTCCACAACTCACAAAAAGGGGGAGAGCCTGTTGCTTATCACCCGAGAAAGCTGGTCGTGCTGACAGAGCAACAAATGTGTTCAGCAGTGTGATAGTGCGTGCCATCAGAAAAGATGCATAGGCGACGCTCCGGAGCGGTAAATTTCAACGTCGATGTACTGACGTGTTAAGCAATTATGCAGCTCACTCTGGTTCGTACTCATCGTGGCACTGCGGTTTACCGAAGATTCATTACTTTATAACTCGGATATAAGTAAATATGTAAGGAGGAACCATACCATCAGATTTGATAATTTTCTTTAGCGGCGCAGGCGAATATTGTTTTAAGTGATACTGATGGCCAATACACAAAATAAATGTGCGAACGGTTGAATTATTCCCCAATAGCACAAAAGCCGGCGGCGGCGGGTTCAATGGCATGAAATTTGTATGTTGCCACCCCACCGGGTTACGGTGCCTTAACATACGTGAGAAAACATGTGTAGTGGTGAATGATGAAACGTAACATTTTGTATAGTCATGTATACGATGGGGGGTGAAACGTAGCATTAGTCAGCGCTTCAAAAGCAACGTGATGTAAGATGTAGAGTACGCATTTAGAAGCGTTATGTACAGTCATGGGTCATAGTCGTTGCAATGTTTTCACATTCTCGCACGTAAGCGGTCTTAAGTGTCTGCCGAATTCTATTTTTGAACATTTTTAACTGAGCGACGTTGTCGAAATGTTCTAGCGCGGCCCTGATGTGAGGTGATGCTAGGATGTTTTATTAAAAATGCGGAAAGTAAGCAGTCACACGGCTCCTGTGTTCCCACACACCATGGTTCCGTGATCAGATAGCGCGCAAATCGCATGTGATTGAGCAGCCCTGGCGCTGAGCGACGTTTAATCGCGTTGGTGCCATGCCTTCGGCAAGGGTCACCGATCAGTCACGCAAACGAGCACCCGCCATCTCTCGTCGGAAGGCTGGATCTAATGCACCATTCTAATGATGCCCCTTTGCCTGAACTAGCCCTTCAGCCGAAAAAGGAATAAAAAAAAAAAAAAAAAGCACCTCCCGCCGTCTGAAGGCTCGAAAAATACTGGCAGTGTCAGGGCGACGATGCAGCTGCAGACGTTGTAATAATCCATGCCTGACGGGCGGAGTCGGTGAGTCAAGGACCAAAAACAAAAGGCTGACGTATTTTCTTCAAGTACATCGCGCAATTACCGCGGTTCAATGTTCTTCGAGCGCCCGCTTTTGGTGTGGAAAATAAACCCGCTAGACAAAAGAAGCACTGGGGAAAAGCTTCTTTATTCCCAACACTTTCGCGTCGCTTGACGCCAAATCTTGGAAAGTAGATGTATACGCACATATGACGCGCGTCAGTTTAATATTTTTACAGGGGGCAACAAACCGCTCCGAATGACAATCTGCATTAAAGGTCAGCTTACGCTCTCCGTAATGGCGCCGGTCCTGTCTCCAGGTTTTGCTGTGGATGTTTATCGGAAGTGAAGCCGGCTTTTGTGCTATTGGGGAAGGAACGCACGAGTCGAATAACGTTGACCGGAGGGGCGCGCAATGAATTATTTATGGGCTCTTTGTGAGTGGAGAACAATAGACGAGAGGCGTTCGTTAAACTTACCTTTCCGTGAAATATTTACAAACCAAGGGATCACGCTGGCACAACGAGGGAGACAAAGCATTACACAACAGCCCCCCGCCTCCTCCTCTCTCCTTGACGCTCTCACATCTCTTGCTCGAACAGCAACGATGAGAGGAAGAGGTGCAAACAGAGACGCCGCTTTGTTCGCGAATGTTTTTCTCGCTTCACATAATTAACTGCTGGCCGACAACCCCCGAGACACGGCGATAGACGAAGACGCCACGCGCACCAGTCAACGCGAGCGAAAAACAGCTGCCGCCTGGCGGCACAAATGGCCACGTGAATGCCCGTGAAAGATGTGCTTCGCTCTTTTCGCGTTACAACATCGCGGCTCTCTGAAGTGATTGTTCCACATCCTCTGGATAATGCGGAGACCACGCTCACCGAAAATTGCAGTGGACGTTTAACAGACTTCACACGACCTTGACGAGTTCGATCTTTGCTCTTCTTGCGGCGAAGCCCCGAAGGAAGGGTAACACTTGTTCGCCTTTCAAGAGAAAGCCTTCCTTGGCGCTGGTGCTGGCGGGAGGTCCTCGTGACTCGTCTTTATTAGCGGACGTGCCATGTGCCGCAGGCCCAAACGTATCGAACAAGCCGCATTATTGGCTCCGCGCTCGACTTTTTCTTCCTTGTTTTTTTTTTTTCTTTTCGCGCCGGGTCTCCCAACCCACACCATTTCGTAGTTCCGCGATTGTCTTCCCCTGCTGCAAAGTGCGCAGTGTTGATTTTCATTCCCGCGACGAACGAGTTGGGGCACCTTACCGACCAGGTGTCCAATATCGTGCCCTTCACGCACACGGGTAACTGCTTCACATTCCAATGCTTACACAGGCGATCGCGACGCTGCCTGAATATATAATACAGGAACGCGCAACATGATCCATCGATGGGCTCGATAAAGCATACAGAGCTAAGAAACAAAACCATGCATACGTTGCGCACATTTAGAACGTTCCCGAAGTACGCCGACGGGGTTATCATTGCGGTTTCATTCACCCCTTTTAAAGTAGCCGCCTATAGTGTGTGTATACCTAACGTAAACGACTTGCCTTCGGCTGACCTCCCCTGATAGCTATTTGACCGGGTTTGCCATTTCAAGAGAACGCTGTCGCAACGCGTGGCGGGAGGTTATGCAGTACTCGGTGAAAACAAACAAGACAGAAGTGGTTGGAGGACGACTGCACAGATAGACGACCGGTCAGAAAGCAAGAAAAGGACCGTCGTCGTGCCTTTCTTCTGGTAACCTGAGGCTTTCGATATCGGTGACCTTGCGAGGCAGGGTTTGGCGGAACCAGTTTATGCTGCCGGTGGAGTTTCCAACGCCGCCGCATAACCAGTTTCAAGAACGGAATGGTTTATTATCTATGACCTCAAAGCTGCGCTGAAGAAAATAAATCCTAAAAAAAAAAAAAATGCGGTGCTCTCCCTTAGTGAAATGTTTACGGAAAGCAATATCAGTGAAAAACTTACCTTTACAGCCGCTTTTACACATACACAAATTTATTCCCTGTTATTGAGTTACGCGGTGCGCCAACCATCAAGCCTTATATGCAAAACGTGCCTTACATACAAAAAAAAAAAAAAGATATCTTTTGCCAAACTCGCATTTCTGGGCAATGTAAATAAGGACGCGTCTCTGACGGTGCCATTTCTATTTTATTTTATGTTTTTAGCCAAGAGAGCTGCTTTGTCAACTGAGGGAGGAAATGTATTTTGGTTCTGGGTCAGTTTTTTCTGTGTCATTCGCTTCGGGCAGCTGCGGCCGTTGTTAATGCTTGTCAAGTTATCATAGATAATTTAACTTTCTGTAATCAGGTATACTTTTGAAGTACGCTCATGCTTGCATGCTGTGAATCTATTATTTAAATTGACAGCCACCTTGTGTTCACCCATTAAACGGCTGAGGTTTAGAAAGTTCCCCAGATTTCATTCATGGCTTCGGTGCAAAAGTGCGCGATTGCGACGCGCCTTACACTTGTCCGAACGCCATCCGACTCCCGCTTGTCAGCGAGCACTTGCCAGAGCGAGTCTCACGACCTTGAATTTGCGTTCGGTTTAAGTTATGCTAAGCTGGGGGTACAAACAACCTTGGTGAGAGATTGCAGTGGTCGTAACCGGGCGCCTTCCTCTTGCAGTGATCGATGCGTCGGGCAAGTATCCTACTGGCCTGTTCCAGGGGTCACTGTCCGACCTGGGCGCCTACGACCAGTGCATCGAGACTGTGGTGCGGGACGAGTACGGCGGAGAGAAAGTGCGCGCCCAGTACTGCAACGTGCACATCAAGCTGGGCAGCGACATGTCCTTCCTCGAGCACGTGGACGACGCCCTGCGTCTTTCGCACCGCAGGGTACGTGGCTTGCGCTCTGATCCCGGGTAGTAGAGCCGAGTGCTGCTAACGAAGCTGAACCCTTCGCAGTGAAGGCTCCACCTAAATCTTCAGTCCCGCTGTGTGGCGCAATGGTTAAGGCTCTCGACAGTGGTGTCCAAGGATGCGGAGTCGAATCCAGGCCGCAGCGGCCGCTTTTTGATGGCGGCGAAAACCTAGGAGTCCGTGTGCTGTGTGATGTCAGTGTACCTTAAATAGCCTCAGGTGGTCGAAATTTTCCCAGCCCTCCACTATGGTGTCTCTCATATAGCCTCAGTCGCTTTGCGACGTTAAGTCCCATAAACCAAACCAACCAAACCTACAGCCTCGGTGCACTTCCAATGGGAAGGTGACAATATAGGCCCGCTTGCTCGTAAAACATTGGGTGTGACCCCTAGTACACTAATTCTGAGTGCGCGAGCGACGAGGCGACTTGTGTCTTCGTGATCAATGCTATAGTTACTGAGAGCACGAAGGCTATATCATCGCCTGCGCTGTAGTTCATGAACCGTGAGCACCTATTGCTAGGCTTACCTTGGCGACTGGTAAATTCAATTCGGGGCTTAGGGGCACAACGTTTATAAAGTCTCAGCAAGTTTTGTAGGGGGGGGGGCTTCCGATAATTAGCATTGTTCCTTCTTTCATAACTCGAGTGACCTTCAGGCGGCTTCGTTCGGAACTGGTGAAAGGATACTATGCTGTCAGTGGAAAAGCTACCCGATTTCGGTCCCGCCAGACGTAGCCAAGTGAAAGGCGGGCAGCCTCGCTTGGAAAGGAAAAGCTGACCTCTTCCTCCCAGGCATAGGCTCCCCGACTGCTAGTACGGTGCAGCTCAAACGTGTGCCGGAAACGTAGATTCGTGAATCCCGAATTGGTTAACGGAAGCAATCAAACAATTTAGACTGTGAAAGTTGCGACTCGGCTATTGCCTCGATGGTTAGCCGACGTGATTGAACGGGACAATATAGAACGAAATTGTACGACGAAAGGAGCGCATAATAAGTGAATAATAAGGCTGCAAGTACGCAAACAATTTCAAAGCAGTGCCCCATGTTTAACAAGGCACCGATCACGTCCCTTCATAACGAAGAGCTAACTACAGCATAAGGCAAAATGTAAAAGTATGAAACATAATTTTAAAGCCCGTGTATTAAGACACAGAAATACAAACGTATGTTAGGCAGTCACCCGCGGCTAGTGGCACTTTTGAGGAACGCAACGCATCGAAACAGATGTAAATGGGATTCCCAGAAATGTTTTTCTGGCTTCGCTGGGTATCCGAGGAGGCGGCCATTCTTGATCAGCTGCCGAGGCTTTTGAAGAAAGGGGGGAAAAAGAGGGCTGATAGCTATTTAAAACGTCGGGATTATTTTCTGTTTGGATACAGGAAGGCCATGCCACCAGCAGATGCTTGATGAACTGGTTGTTTCTCCGAATCGCACAAGCTTCTCGCGGAGTAAGACGCGCTGCCGCAAGCGCTACATTTTCTCACTAAAGCAGTCGGTCAAACCAGACAGCCTAGATGGCACTACGCGAAAGAACTTTCCCAAACGCCATCGCAAGCAAGCGAAAACGAATCGCGCACTGTAGCAGACGACGGCGCAGCTGGCCTAACAGCCTCTAGCGTTCGCAAGCAACCCTAGAATTGCAAAACCTCTAATTCTGTCAATGATTTCGCCAGCATGGAGCGCCGTTCGTTGCTTTAAAAACTACACGGTGCCACACATGCCCTCCCCAGATTTTCCTACTCACCGTGCTTTTTTCCAAGAAAAATGTCGCGCTTGGCCTGATGTGGCAATTTGAGATGCAGTAACCGCTTATCCGACTGCCGCTTTAACCAAGAGCAGATATTTTATTTTCATTTTCGTAAACACATAGCTAACAGTTTCTGGCACCTATGTGTCCTTTTTACGCCTTCTTATGACGAACGTCGGTAAATATCTGTCCATCCGTGCGCCATTGCTGGTCCTCTCATTCGGCTGTCGCATAATGCGAGAACGATGCATTGATCTTTCAGTTATCTAAGCATCTGACAGGCGCTATAGTCGCCTACTTTCCTCGCTTACTCCCAACACCGGCGGAACCTCATTACCACCTTCCTACTCTACACGCCACCGCCGCAGTTTATAAACATTTATTTGTTATTTTAACTTCCCGCTTCATGAAAGCAGCCCTGTGCAAACGAACCGTAACCGACCGACCTCCGCCGCTGAGGTGGCCGAGTTCCTCTTAAGGTCGGTTTCCGACCTTGGCAACGTATCAAAGAGGAAAGAAACGAAGCTAAAAGCCAAATAATGGCGAGAAATACCCCGTAGAAAGTGTGTGCTCGAAGTGTGTTTTACCGCGGATGAACTACAAGCGCGGTGGCATCGCTTCTCGGTAGTCGTTCATTCAATAACGGTTCCCCTGAAATCCCGGCGCAAAGAAGACATTGCGCGCCTCGACTGAAACTCCCTTCTGAAGGCGCCGCGATTGTTTACGCGAAGTCCATATGTGGACGCGCCCTTGCGATTATTCTCTCGATGGCTTTCAGAAGACTCCCCGAGCTGCGAGATGCTATAAAGAAGATAAAAAGAAGCTCCTGAAAGAGCGGAGAGGGAGATGAAGGGAGTGGAGATTGTAGCCAGATCCGGGATGGTTTCTCGAAGCAAGCGCTGAGCTAGAGCGACGAACATGCAGTCTTTTCTTGGTGTTGCAAATGGGCTACATATGTAAACAAACAAAAAAAAAAGCACAATACAGAAGCTGCTTTGTGTCCCGCTGTTCGTATAGATCGTGGTGAAACTTTATTACCAGCGGATACAGAGGAGCGAGCTGAATGGGCTATCCTTCGGACAGCGGCGGCGTTTTCAGTGAGCTGGAGACGCTTGATCTGTACGTGTACGCGGGTCGGGGATGGTTAGTATAGAGCCTCCCAGTGATCAGAGTCGCGTATGAAGTGGCTCGCGGGCAGGGACTGTGGGCATTCCCATATCCTATGATTTAGATCGGCTTTGGCATCACAATTTTTGCATTTGCTTGAATAGAGTCCTTCTGAATATAAGCTCCACAATTGGGGATTTGGATAGGTGTTAGTTTGAAGCTTACGCCATGCTTCGGCCAGGCGTTAGGAGAGCGTTTTGTCTGCAGGGGGAAATCTGAGTATGGCAAGCCTGAAGGGTTGCAGGATTTCTTTATAAGAAAACAACCTGTCCTTGCAGGAGTATATGGCGGGTGAACTGCACGACATGTCTCGGCAGGGCAGTTCACGAGCTAGGATAATAGCCGCTTCATTACCAGCAAGGGGGTTATGAGCAGGCGTCTAGATTAGGCGAATGCGTCGCGGGGGCTGAGAATTTTTAGAATACAGGCTGCTTGTGAGGAGATTCTTCCCAACGTGCAATTACGTATCACCAGTTCTGAGTCGCTGACTATCGTTTCTGCCGAGGATTCCACCATGGCTACAGCAACGGCTGTTACTTCTCCAACATGTGTGTGCTGAGTACGTACAGTGTCCCTTGTTATGAATGTACCATGCTTTGGGGTGACGATAGCTACCATCTTTTCAGGTGATGAATCTGCTGCATGGACATACACAACAGACATACCATTAAAAAAAAAAAAAACGTTTGGCCAAATATTTGACTCTCTCTGCGCGACGCTCAGCGTGGAAATCAGTATGCATGTTCCGAGATATCGGTGGGATGACCAAAAGCTATCGTATGTGTTTGGGCAGGTCCGTTTTTGGTGCGCCTTGTCGTTCGTAATTAATGCCTAGCGTGGACAGAATGTGTCTACTGCGAGTTAGCGCGCCCGATAGCCGCTCATATTGCGAGATGGTGACTGCTTCAATAATCTCACCTATAGGGTTTTATGAATACCGAATCCTAAGGCTCTCTCCGTCGCTGTGTGAATGGGTAGCTTAACTGCTTGTTTAACGGATTTTCTGTTTACGTTTTGCCCTTTCTTTCTTTTTTTTCAGCTGGCTTGATATGTAGATAAGGGAGTATGTTGGAAAATAATTTGGGTGGCTGATACAGTGTAGTAATTTCTTTCATTCCATTTTCTTTCAAGCATGCTTACTATCCGTCGCACCGAGTGGTGAATAATTGCTGCATAGAGTTGGTGGGGAGCAACATTCAATTTAATGAGCCATGTGCAGGACGAGAGAGGAGTAGAAGTCGCGGCAGTCGCTTTAAGATTTCGTCCCTTGGCGCTTTTTTGTACTCCAAAAAACACGGCGTATTGAAAGCTTGCGTCAGTGCTATCGTCAATGCTATCGTCAATGCTAAAGATTGCGTCAATGCTATCCGCGTATTTTCTGGGCATTTCCAAGTCCGCCGCACTTGGCATTTGTGGTGACATTGAGAAGCACAAGTGTGACCTGATACCATAGTTCTCGCGGTTAAATTCGTTTGTGTGCTTTAATCGGGTCCCTTAAATAACGCTTTAGATGCGGCACTTCCTATGTCGAGGAAGGGTAAGAACTATGGAACTAGAAGATTATCCACTTAGAGAGCCTTTGTCATCCCAAATATGAAATGGTGCCTAAGACCTAGCACTTTACACGATTCATTCTTTTATAATCTTTTCTTTCAGACGCCGACATTTTCGAGGTTCCAGAACAGCGAAATCGTACATGGTGTTAAAATCGGGCTTTGCATAGTGCAAGAGTGCAAACCAGAAGACATCGAAGCCATCGCCGGTGTTTGTAAGATATAATTTTTTTCTCTTTGTTTTCCCCTATCGGCTTTTTATTTCCGCAATACCTCGTCATACTTGGTTTGTCACATACTTGCATGGGGACGGTTAAGATTGTCGCTGCACCGATACCAATAAAGAAGGAGGGAAAAGAAAAACAGCGAAGACTAAAATTAAAACAAGCCCATGCTTTTCAGCAGGTTCCATGCTTTCAGCAGTGTTCAAACACTGCTGAAAGCATGGAACCAGCCCACATTTATTACGATTTCAAATGTTCACACGTTGCTTAAAACGCCTCCGTCTTGTATAGCTGGCAATGCTGGCTGTTCCCACGCCGCTAAAGTTTGCCTCGAAAGAGTGCCACATTGGTGCCAAAGCGCGCAAGACATTCGCAAGCGAGAATGTTACCTCAGCACGCGACGATTCCTGTCTTGCAGTGATTACCGCCGGAGACACCAAGGTCAAAGTGACAGACTGCGCAACCAATGTGCCCCCCGAGATCGACACTACGCAGGCAGCGATCATGTAAGTCTGCGAAGGTCCCACGAAGGATTAGCTGCATTCGTGGACTTTCCAGCATGACTCGGAAAACTCCGGAAAATATTACACGTGACCCGACAAGCTGGTCGTGTGAACTGGCTGCGAGTGCAGTCCGCAGGCAACTTGCCTTGGAGAGCGCGGTCTTGCACAAAAGGAAGAGAGGAGGGGGGGGGGCTCTCGCTCCTTCCACTTTCTCCTTTGGTGTGGTGGTGCAGTGTCGATGGAGCAACTGTCCTTACTCGTATACACGGGAGGGATGACGTCGCGCCTCTTTTAGACACTGTTCGGACCTCTAGTGCAAAATAATTAATAAACTTACGTTATTAAATTTTACTTTGGTGCTTATAATTACTCATATGTGAGTTGCTTTGCTTCCGGATACAATCAAAATTATAATCATGAATCAGGGTGGCAGCTGGGCATCAATGTGTAAATGCGATGCTGCTTGGAGCCTAACTGCGTGGAGCTCCTTTCTTTCTAGAATATATTAGTGATAGCACGTGCATTGTGACTTCTATGCATTACCTCTCGAAGTCTGGTAAATTATGCGCACGACATTCTTTATACACTGTGTTGTGAAGACAGTCTGGGTTAAGTTCCCTGGTTCCTGGCGGGCGGGCAGTTCATATACGTAAGAAAAGTTTGTCAGCTTTGGTCTTGGTAGCCTGTAAACTAACGAATCGTGCAGAGAGCAAAACAATTGTCTAGCACGACCGAGTTGCGTGCTCCTGGCTACGCGTGCACGTCTATAGATAACCGCCTTATTTATGAGTGAACATACGCAGCCGAACTGACATCACTGTGCAACTTTTCTCTGCTTCGGCGCCTGCTTTCGTCGTCAGAACGCTGTCCGCGCTGGCCACAATTAGGAAACAAAAAAAAAGGGGGGGGGGGAGGGGGGGGGGAAGAAAAGAGAAGCCAGCAGCGGCGCGCAGCGCATACAGTTCTCTGATGACGCAACCAGTCGGTGCAGCCCATGGTGGAAGAACAACCGGGGTGCAGCCCTGAAAAGACAGGCACTGCTATCGTTTGGCCCCGAATGCTTGCTCATAGTGGGTCTGGAATCAGGTGGTTTTCGATGTATGCCGCGCGCGTAGCCCCGAGTACGCAGTTAAGTAGTTCTAGAGAAATGTTTTGCCTTCGTACGTCTTGTATCTGTCGATTCAGAAAAGAACGCAGATATACGTCAAGCTGAACAAATAAAAACAAAAAAACAACACACGATTTGTTACTTAGAGAAAGATTTAAAATATGTCAGTATTCTCTGATTAAGAACTCTCCAGTTTCTTTTCGGCCGAATGGATCATACACTTCCTACTTTAAGGTGTGGTTTGCGAAGACACTGCGAACCTAAATTAGATGGGGAACCTGTATGTAAATACGACGTCGTATTGCATATAGAATATAGCACATTTTTCTGTATGACGTCAAACTTCGCTGCATTTAATCAGCCCTGTAATATGCTCCCTGAAATGAAAGTCGAAAAGAAAGTGCTCACTTTCCAAGAATTACTCATGATCAATTTCAAAGGGTCACGTACGCAAGTCCTTCTGGACTGGCCCTTCGTAACTTACGCCGAGCTCCAGACAACTGTGGCATGTCTCACAAAATAAAGCAAAAAGAGTGGCAGGCTGCTGTGGGATGTCGTACGCTTGACAACTGGTACCTCGGTCTCAGGCTGCCTGTCACGCACGGCGTATGAAGCAGCCGCTTCCGCCTCGTTTGCATCTGAGCAGCGCGCCCTTGACCGGCTGACAGGACCCTTGCCTTGCTAACTTTGTCGGTCCCAAGTGTTCCAGGCATATTTCTGTCAGGTGCCACTCCCTTGTATAGCTGACGTGCTGGACAGGGCGCGATGACGTAGTTGCGTGAAAATGACGCTGGTGCTGCTTTGGTAACGATTTGTGTATAATCGACTCCCTTGGGCGGGCGACCCCATCACCGCATGCCGTTGTTGACCGCTCGCGTGTTGATGCCGCTGTCACACGGTTCGCTGGGAAAAGAACCTGTTTATAAGAGGTCTTCATCTTTTGACAAATGAGCAGTCGATTGCATAAGCAGGGCCTCGAGCTGCCCAAAGGCTACCGCTTGACTTAAAGCTTAGAGCCAGTCTTCCTTTTTTTTTTTTTTTAATGCAGAAAAATGTGCGCAGCGCTGTTTATCTCTGCGACCCTTTCGACACCGAGTACATCGTTCCCAGGCTTGATTAGGGACATAGTCAGCGATGAATCGACGCACGCCAGAAATGCTGAAACAGGGGCGGACCTGAATGCTGGGACCGGACGCGCCAGGAAGCTTGCAATTTTCACGCCAGCGCGCGCACAGCTACTGTGAAACGGGGCGCATGCATATTTATTCCGTGAGCGAACGTAGAGAAGCCGCACTGAGAAATCAAAACAAGCGAATTCCGGTATTTATGACGTCAGACAATTCTGACCTGGGCATCCAGCCAAATTGTGACGTCAGTGGGCCAGTAGCGGCAGCGCATGTGGCCGAGAGCGACGAAGGGCGGTGCTGGTTATGTGAGAAAAAGAGGGGAGGTCCGTTGGAGGCGCGTTGGAAATGCCCCCCTCCACCTTACCTGCGCATTCAGATTGCGCAGCCGAGTGTCGCGCCCGCTGCCCCGTCGCAGTCGGCGGTTTTCTTTTCAGCGGTACCCATTTGGCAACGGAACTGATTCTCACGCCAGGTGTAATTCATGCGGAGATACAGCAGCCGAAAGGGGAAAAAAATCGCATAGACAACCAATAAAAGACTGACGCTGGCTAGACGCGAGAAAATGCACAATGAGCCTTGTGTGCAGCTTTCTTCTGTTTGGCCAAGGCTGCGGCGTTTTCGGCTATTTATCGTTCCTCGAGACGAGTATTCCACGAACTGGCGGCGGGGGGGGGGGGGGGGGGGGGGGGGGGGGGGGTGCTGCATGGTGGCAAGGGCGCTTGTGCTCGCACGCGTGCTCGCGATCGGTTTATCGTTAAAAAGGAAGTTCTCACGCGGTGCCGCGGTCACTTCGATGCGAGACATGTTTCCCTGACGTCCGCAAGCACAAATTTCTGCGTCAGGGCAGACTGCGACGCCTTTCGATGCTTTATGTGGCTACTTACTCTTCCGTTATGCGAATAAAGATGGTCGCAGGTGAATGAAAAATAGCGAATATGCGTTTTCCACTCAAATTGCGCATGCTTCAAAGAGTGCTGAGCTGAAGCTCTATGCATGGGAGACAAAGGCGGCAAGCACATGAAAGACGCGGCGAAGAGCAAGCCAGCAGTCTTAAGTGGCAGGTGCATATCCATATTTTGATGGAAGTATCATGCCAAAGGCTCACGTATTAAGATCCTGAGCCACATCAAGAAGCCTCGCGAAATGCCAACATTCAGGCAAATATTAGGGAACATGAACCCGTTCGAATAAATCCTCAGGGCTTCATTGCGTTGCGTCCAGCAGCCCAAAGAAATTGTGAGTCGTAAACGTATCCGGTAATTTATGAACAAGTGTTTACTTTGTAAAGCTACCGTGTAAAGCTACCGGGACAAAGAGAGGAACTACAACAGTGGTGAGCGGGTTTTCTCAGAAGTCATTTGGACGCGTCATATCAATAAGCAGAGCTTCGCGGAACCGTTTGAAGC
Organism: Amblyomma maculatum; assembly: GCF_055883805.1. Lineage (NCBI taxonomy): Eukaryota > Metazoa > Arthropoda > Arachnida > Ixodida > Ixodidae > Amblyomma > Amblyomma maculatum. The sequence continues at coordinate 74,272,608 of NC_139344.1, read as the reverse complement.
CCGCTTGCGGAAGCTACAAATAAATTCAGTGGGGAATGCGCACTACTCCTATATACAAGAATTAAAACGTACGCTACTCTTTTTGAAAATAACAACACAAGATTTAAGGATTTACCTTTTCTTTCGAGTTCATTCTTTGCCATTTTGCCCCAATTTTACACAACTCTCACAAGAGTAAAATGACTCGCTCCTACAGCCTCTGTTAACGAGCAATATGCTTGATATTCTCACCCCAAAATTATTACGCCCCTTCACCCCCTTCCCCCTGACTACTTTTTTTTTTTAGGATGACACATACATGTTCAGAATGCGAAATCATTTGCATTATCGTGGCCACACGATTGCGCTACCGCAGACAGCTGCTGAAATTTCGGGGCTCCAAACGAAATGTTTGGGGTGAACCATGGTTGTCACTAAACATGTTTTGTTGGACCATAAAGTTTTGAGCGTTTGCACGGTTGAACACACGGTTGCATGGATAATCTGCTGATGACGTCATATGCTGTTGATGGTACCCTTCGAGACCCGAGTTCGGGCAAAGACGGGTTTCCGTAGCGATGAGACGCAAAGAAGGGAGCCATTCTAACCGACAGAGTCCTTCCAGCGTCTGCGCCTCTCGCAGCGCACGAGATGTCGTGAAGTAAAGTAGTGTCAGAAGTGCGCGTATGACCCGCCCGGGTAGCCTACCAACATCTGGGCTTTAGCTAGTCTGTTGAAGCGTTGTGTTTTTTGGCTCCATTTTTTGGCGCCACCTTTTGGGCGACAGTGGATCTCAATACATACACATAGTGCTTTTCGCATCTAGAACTGCATGCAGAATGGACCGCCTTCGTCAAAATTACGAGCCCTTGGCTAGTGCATAAAATGGCTTAAGCAGCATCCAACTAAGTCCTTATATTCGGGGAGTGGGGAGGACCAGTGTTCGATGTGGGCATGGAACGATACATGGAACGATGTAGACACACAGAAGCCACAGGGTGTAGCCTGCCTCTAAACTTTAAACAGAGGCTGCATTTCAAGATTTTGTTTATTTAGCCATTGTACAGCCATTTGAAAGAGAGTGAAATGATTTAAAAAGTAACCACCTTAATTAAATCTTCTAACTATTGCAAAACCGTTTAGGAGTGATCGTTTGTTCCTTTTTTTCATAGTAAAAATAGTGCACGCCATTTAAAACAAGTCAAGTGTTTGTCACCAATGAGGTCTTTTAGCAGCGATATTTTCCTTGCCGTCACTCTCGTCACTTTACTTTTTTACAGCGGTGTGCTGGGCGTGCTCGCATTCATCATGGCAGCAAGCACAGCAATCGACCTTTACTTAACCAAGCGCCGTGCGGACCAGCAAAGAGGTACTCGCACGATTACTCTTACGAAAAACTGCTACGCACATTTCGGAAGTGGGCACAGTGTCGTGTGCGAGCGTCTTAGACGTACGGGTAGAAAGAACAAGAATGCGATCATTAAACCCGCAAAATAACGTTTAATCAAATATGCACGAATGCTGGTAAGAAATCACCAGCACAATACTAGAACGTTTAAAAATACGCGTGTAAGGGAGAATGACAGGAAGGTGAGTTGAAAAATGATGGTTTTGGTACCTTATCGGCAATACTTGTGTGCCGGCATGAAACATTAGCGTGCAGTTTTCTAACGTGTTATCTCATACAACGTTCTACTTTTAATTGCTGAAAATACAACTGCATATTGTTTTCTGCTTCTTCCTAAGTCGACTCCAATTTTACCGTAAAATCAGACATGTAGTCTAGGCGCTTTCTTGCATAGAATGCGATGAGTATATATCTGGTTATACGGCACGTAAGTTGCCACATGTCTTGCACTGCTCCAACTTAATTGCTGGCTAACAATACATTCAGGGTAAATATTGGGTTATTGTAGAGGAGGTTACAGTTGTCAAGAAGATTTCACTGATGTGAAAAATAGCAGTAGCAGAAGTAACAGGTAATCACTAATCATAGGAAATAAAACATCATACCAAAACTGTCAAAAGGACTAAGGCGAAGAAGAAATCAAGAAGAGATAAACATTTTTTTCCGTGAGTTAGGCACCTCATTATTGGCAACCAGAGAAAATGTAACAAAGGACACTAGCGGTATTTAAACCCGCAGGGTCTGCTTAAACCCGCAGTATCTACATTATTACGCCGGAACTCTCTTAAAGCGATTTCGGTGTGTTAAAGAATAAGAATTTATAGTCCTCATGCGACAGACAGCTTTAGTTTTTCTTTTTTTTTTTTGCCTCCACGATTTTTTCTTTTGGGACCATTAAAACATTTAGTGAACATAAAATAAAATTAAATATATCAATTCTCGTGCAATGGTTCGTTCTCGACTTATGAGGCCATAATGATGAACAATTCCCTGCGTTAATTTTTTACTGATATAACTTTATCAACCTGCCATGCAAAGAAGCCAAATTTCGATTCACCGCAAACTCAAGCGCATTCAGGCTCTATATATATAGCCGATTTGTTATGCTCTACACCACTTTCTTTAGCTAATGCGAATTGATTTATCTTAAAAGGGACCACTAAATGTCCGTCCGACGCTACAACCGGCTGAAAAAGAAATGCGCGCTCATTCTGGCTCGTTGCTTGCGAAGAATGCAGGCTGCAGCCCAACGAGCCGGTTGGGTGGTGCACCTCTTTGCTTATATTGTCAGGCACTCAAAATAAGAACTGCAAGTGCGACCAGCTAATATGCTCGCGCCTTTTCGGTCACAGCGGGAAGCGCAGATTTCCTGAGCCGTTCGCTCATTTCAGGAACGGCCCTGACGCTGTTGTCGAGCTTCTCCATCGTGGCCAACTCCAAGATGCTGGTGAAAGTGACCAACGACAAACAGTCCGACGCGTACAAGCTGCGGTTCCTGCACGGCATGCGCTTCTTCAGCATCGGCTGGGTCGTCCTCGGACATTCGTACAGCACGTTCAACTTCACCAACATGGGTGAGAGATGCCTATAGCTCACTGCGGAGCCGTTGGCTGACACGCGTTGCGAAACTTTCTCTAGCTTCTCGAGCAAAGGTGGTATGAAATGCGATTAAAAAAAGACTCGTAGGAAGTGGTAAACAAGGCAGGGGTGAAGATCACTCAACGCCCATATAAAGCGAGAAAGAGCAAAAAGGTACAGGCATGAGACCTAACCAATAACTTCCCCATTTTTGCGAAGTTCGCATCTTTCGCGTTGCGATGGATAAGAGCTAAATGGCCAAAAAAAATGCGTATTTTTGTTAAAGGAACGCGCGACAAAACCACGCTGTAGCGGACGTTCAACCCCACAAACCAAACCAAGCTGTATCAAGTGCCGCGTATATCCAAATTCGAAAGGTGTGGGCAACGTTTCTCCTGAATTTATTTAATGTGCTTCAGGGCTGTACAAGCCATGTGAACAAATATATATATATATATATATATATATATATATATATATATATATATATATATATATATATATATATATATATATATATATAGGGGGGGGGGGGGGGAGGCTTATGCTTTTTGCTCTGATGCCGGCTTGAAGGGCTGTCTAAAATCCTGAAATTTCGAGAACGTGTAGGTTTTGTTAGTTGGTGATGGTGTTACTGGCGTTCGTGTGCGCGGTGCCAACTGTAACAAAATTTTACTTGCTTCTCTACTGCAGCGCGCCTTGTCAACGCTCTACACTATGGGGATAACATCACCTTCTGCTTCATCATGGCTGGGTATCTCAGCGTGGACACCTTCTTGTTCCTAGCGTGAGTATACCTTCACTTTTTATCGTAAGTTAAGCGATTCTTTTTTTTTTTTTTTCCTTTTTTGTTGCTGGTGGAATCCTCGAGAAAAATATAAGCTTCGTAGTTCGAATCATAACGAACAATGCGTTAGGAGTGTGTTGTTCGCTCCCATCAAGAGAACAGGAGTTCGCTGCAGTTCTCTTTAGGACATTGTCTCCCCATGCGGAAACCGGCCTAGAAAGGCGGTTTCACACCTTCTTCCAACTTTCCTGCAGTACTCGGATCTGGAATCTAGACGGTGACAGAAGTAATGACTATTATCTATTACGCGTGAATATGTGTGACGGACTTGTGAACACTATTTATTATTCAAGTGGCGCTACGATGCGGCAATTTCCGGCAGTACCCGCAAGGCTATACTCCCATTTGTAGTCAGCAACAATCTGAACATCACCCTCTCAATGCTATTGTATACTGCTGAAGGAACAGCCTCGTGCTAGGAAGTTTCCGCATATGCTAAAAGGAATGAAAGCGCTATGACTCCCTAGTCTATGTTTTAATTCTTTACGCTCTTTGCTTTTCTATCTATAGAAAATGTTGTGGGCTACCGAGCCTAATCTGGTACGTTCTTCACAATATAGCCCCATGAAGACTTAGGTGTCCCGAGCGAAATGCTGAAAGCACTCTCGATTATCTGATATTTTCTTTATCGTGCACAACCAAATCGGATCTTGTAACGTGCTACTACGCTGAAAAATAAAACGTGCAGAAACCATTGAAGTCGATTATCTAATTGCGCGAATTGCTTCCATATCCCGTGAGTTATCCGTAAATATCATGCTGCATGGGTAACTGAAATTACGGTGTTCTTCGAATTATTTGAGAAGGACACGCTTTAGGGACATTTCCGATAACTTTTCTATTACTGCACTATACACCAACGCAATATTGTTTTACTGGCACGGAGCGAACACTGCCATTATTGCCACGTGGGACGCGAGAATTCACACATTACTTTCCTCTTGCTCACTCCTCCAACTCCTCCCCCTTTCCCTCCCTCCTTTCCCGTAGGTGCTCTACGCTCCTTCTTTGCGGAGTCACTTGATCAGGCAAAGACATCTGCCCCTGAAGCCAAAGAACGCTATTCACACACAAAGAACAAAACGAAAAATAGGAAGATTAGTGAGCAAAATTTACGGCTTGTTTCTTGTCTGCGGGCAATTCTTCTATTAGGACATACGCTGCTCTTGGCTGCCAGTTACAGTGCAGCCGTTCACAGTGCCCACCTTTGTGATGCATACTTTGATCAAAAAGGCATCTCATGGCGAATTACCGCGACATTAGTTGCGGTTATAGCGGAAAGCAAAACTCCGATACAGAAACGCTGCTAACGACTCGCCTACGCCACCACGCCTTGAAGTTAGGTGCGAAGGAAGATGGGAAAGTAATTTTACTGGTGATCTTAATTGAGCCTCCTAGATTGTCTACAGCAAACTGGGCCACGTCTGGCTGTAGGAGATACGTGACCACATTTTAGTTCTTTTATTTCTGTTGTACTAAGTGGATGTTATTATACACAAATAATGGTGCCAACATAACAGGATTGATTTTCTTAACCCAAAATTGGTAACTGAATTCAGTTGCATATAATCGCTTCCACGAAAGAGAAGGCACAGCAACAACAACAACAACAAAAAAAGACGATGAAAGAAAAGTACCATCAGGAGTTTCATTGTTCTAACGTGCCTTCTGATATGGAGACCCCGGTAGCTTTCTCTGGATCGATCACATTTTCTTTTCCGATTCGCAGTCGTATTGGTCAGTCCTGCTTCACCGTTAGCGGCGGTAACAAAATTGTACACGTGTGTCACTTATGTGGTCGACGCCGATAGATTTATTAATCATTTAACAGTTATTGGAGATTTATTTGTCAGCTAAAAAGAGAACTTGATGCGTACGCTGATCCAGTAACTTCGCCATTAGTGAATGCGACTTCTTAGGTTGCGAATCATTGCATTACAAGATGTCTTACGAAATTAGTAGCCCCGCAACGGTGGCGCAGTGGTTAGAGCGCTTGACCGCTGGGCCCTAGGTTGCTGGAGTGAATCCCGCCGGTCGCGGCGGCCGGTTTTCGATGGAAGCGAAAAACAAGGCACCGCGTGCTATGCGATGTCACATTAAAGTGCACGAGTGCACATTAAAGAACCCCAGGTGGTCGAAATGTTTGGAGCGCTCCACTACGATGACTCTCATAGTCTGACTCGCTTTTGGACGTTAAACCCCAAAAATGGCCACCAATAAACGAACGAAATTAGTAAACAAAATTCAGATCGATTACACATGCGCCTCCAGTTTGGTCCTCTCTAGCATGTGGCGAAATCAGCTGCTTGCAAAGTAATTTATGTATACGAGAAATACTACATGGGATGAAATACATGCGTACAGGCGTTCGATGCGTCTCAGTAATAAAACCCGACTGCACGGCAGCACAGCCAAAACATTTTCTTATAACCACATTGAGGAACCAAATATAATCGGTTTTTAACAGCTTTGATCTCCTGAAAGTGCCTGTAAACTTGTCTCCAAAGATGGCATTTTTTAATCTTCGCTTAATGTGTCGTTCCATCTTTTATTTTTGCCTTACCGTATAGCGGCTACCTCCTGACGTACAACCTGCTGCGGGAACACTCGAATGCCCTCTGGGGCATCATTGTAGCCATTATCAGGCGATACATTCGGTAAGGATACTCACTTCACATTTCACATCAAACACCTCCGTGCGACCAGAAATAACAGGGTGTCGAAAAGATGAAAGGGCCCTTTTGATGTGTATGTGTACTGTAGCTCGGTCATCACTCCCGACGGCGAAAGGATGCTTAACAAGGCGCTTGTGATATCCGCCGCCTGCCTAATTGGTTAAACGACGTATTCGTGTATTCACGTATTCAGTAAACAATGTGCAATGCAATGAGAAATGCCACTATTTTTTTGAAAGCAAACTATTTAGGGGATGTCATGACATCTAAAACGAGCTAAATCACGACGAGGTGGAGCTTATAATAGTTACAACGCCTACAAAAAATACTGGTCTTGGTATACGTTAACGTGCATCTAAAGCGAATAGTAAAATCGAATATAGCAGTGCATAATGAATATGCCTTCGAACAATGTTCTATTTTTCTGATATGTTTCAATACTCAAAGCGGCTCGCCTCGTTATTTAGACTTGCTGGTCATCTTCTAAAGTGGAATGACTGTCAAAATAAGACGCGTGAAGATCTGTGAGAGCTCTAACACGGGATTAGTGGAGAGCTCCTATTTATACAAAAAGAAGCGACAAGAGGTTTGAGTCAGTGATTTAAAAGTTGTTCCATGTGTGTCTTTTTTTAACTATGGAATGGCAAACGCAAGCAAATAGTTGTTCTGAATTTCATTTCCACGTTTTCACTTTCAGAGGAACCATCCCCATCGCCTTCTGCATTATGTGCATGTTTCTCGCGCCGCTGATGTTCCAGGGCCCTACAACACCCACGCTTTACGAGTACTTTTACAAAGAGATCCGCACCCAATATTGGGCTCTGCTGCTTCAAATCAGGAACTTCACTGGAAACCTACACATCGTAAGTGTTTCTGCAGCTCGCTCCTAAGCTGCTTGCTTCCGAAACAGTAGAACGTGTACAAAAATGTGTAAAACGCATAATTTGTTATATTAGCGCTATTCCATTTCCTACCATAATGGTGTATGTGTACACCTTATACGTAGGTGCCTGCGCTTGTAGTGATTACGCAACAGAATAAAAAGCGAATAACGTCCAAGACTGGCACTCTTTGCATGTCAAAGCTGACTTTCCTGAGCAACTGTCCCGAATGATATTTCGTCGTGAAGGATTGGGCAACATCCACTCTACATTGTAGAATACTGCATTACAATGAACTGCATGCGCATGCTACATTGCACAGGGCTTCAGTTCGGATCCCTTTGGTGGCGAGGTTGTCTTTTATTTAACTTTGTTTGATCACTTTCTACGCTAACTAGTGCGAAACCAATCACACGCCCCTCTCCAAAAACACCACCTCCCAAAAATTGCAGTTTCTAAGAATTTCCATGGATCTACGAGATTTCAACCCTAAAAACGCTTGCAATGCCTCCTAGCCCAAGAGAACGGGTGCATACAGGCTGGTACACACGCACGTGAGCATTTGTATATGACTGTGCTCACGACACGTGAGCTGCGAAGAATTGGACGATATGAGCTGTCGCTGGGGTAAATATGCAGAGTAAGACAACAGTGTATGCAACAAAGGAATCCGGTGGGAATAGTGTGGGTAACAGCAGTATCGAAATAGTTTTCTGAACTGAGACAATAACTGATTTAAAAGGAAACGGAGTAAAGTGGGCTCTTTCGCTTAGTCATAATGTTGATCAAAGCATGACTGCCTTCCGTTTCCCTCTACACTTTGCTTCCGCTCCTTATTCAATGGTACCGAAAGATTATCGATCGCTTTGTTGTCAGTTTTAACGCGATAGCGTTAAAAACTCCATCCTTCAGAAAATTCAGCGTCAGTGTTGTCGATGTTTGCGTTGGGAGCGAGAAATGACGTGCGTGACTATAGCAGTTAGCAGTTGGTGGCTGGCATGGCCGGGCAGCAGTTGGTCGTAGCGTTGTCTGACGTGACGTGACCACGTAAAATGGGTGAGTTGGCAGGCGGTGCCAACTAGGGCTTTTCCTTTCAGGCGGTTGGGTGAGATCAGAGTCCATCCTCCCAGGACCTTTGTATTTTGAGTTAGACATTTAACCGTTAAGCCATACAAGCACGCTCGTTCGGAATGGTTCAACGAGGCTTTATATCTGTGTCGGGAGTCCTTTCACATACGGCTGCATACTAAAGAACATGCGCGAGATATTAGAGAAACAAATAAAGGCATTAGCTATTGGGCGAGTAGCAAAGCGCATTTACGCGAACAGGGATCCGCAAGGATGCCAGGAAAGCCAGAAAATGGAAGCCATTAATGTGTTCGCGCCACACCCTCAAATGCGGAGAGAAAGTGCGCCCCCTCCCTCAGTTTTATGTTTGTGTCACTATAGATAAATAATAATTTTCACAAATTTCTTTTCTCAGGGAATGTTCGGCCACCTGTGGTACATGTCGACGGATTTCCAGCTGTTCGTGATCTCCGTTATTGTTATCCAGTTTTTCAAGAAGTAAGTATGGCATGATGGGGCGTCCCTCCGAAAAAGAAAACAAAACAAAAAAAAAAACGTTTCAGGACGTCCAGCGACTGGACTTAGCTCAGTTGGTTGCATTCGCTTGCTGAAAAAAAAAAAAAAAAAAAAAGAAGAGGCGTGTACGAGTGGCTTAAGAAGTGAAACCCTATAATCATTAATCGTTAAGTCTAATTTTCAGGAGGGAAAACCACACTATGTAACGCTTCTCTTTACCTGCGCTTAAAGATCCCACGGTTGCTGTGATCATTTTTGTAAACTTTCTCTGTTCTGCCATGAGCATTTATCATGTGGCATTACCGAGGAATGTCTCGTCTGCAATGATCGCTTTTATTGTTTAAGTTTGTTCCAGGGGAAAAAAAAAAGAAAGTTAACAAGACTATGCTGATCACGATCAACGCTTCGTTGATCTCTCCTTATCAATCGGGTGGATGAGACTTAAAAAATTGAGCATTCAGTAGCTACCTTCTTGTCATAAAGAAGGCAACTAACGACTGGACCTAATTTCTTAGCTATTATTTTTGGTTATGCCACTTTAGAAGGAGTGGAGGTGGCGTTTAGCTCATGCTTTTTTTTTTTTTTGTGAAAGCAAATATAGCTTTCTCGCATGCAAGTCGACTGCTTTCAGCGCTTTAAAGCGAAAAATACACCAACTCTCCACAAATGCTACATTGCGCCAGTCACGTCAGATTCCTATTAAACATAGTATAAATATACCTGAGATGTGCACGGCAAGAGGGATATGGTCAGAAGTTTTTTTTTTCGAAATCATTCCTGACATGAATTATGTTTTCGTTACAGGAAAATATGGACAAGCATCATCGTGTTTGGGGCACTCTCTCTCATAGCGTGCTCTATTTCCGCTTGGCAAGTGTCCAACACCATCTACACACCCTTCGTCCTTCCTATGGCGGACAACTTCACGTGAGATCACTTTCTATTCATAGAATATTTTCTATTATCAGTGCTGGTATAGGCTACCTTACGACGTTTCGCTCGCGTCATTACCCCCAAATCATTTATGGAATAATGCGCAGCTTAGGGAATTCTCATTCTCTTAACACCTTGTTTTCGTCCTCCTTTGTCGGCGATCTTTGCCTGCGTCGTCCGTTTGGCCCCATTATATGACCGCCCTCAGGATATTTTGCGTTTGCCACGTGGAACAGAGTAACCATTGGATTTAATAAGTGCCCAAAAGGCTAGGACATGGTGCGAAGGACAAGCGCATTCTGCGTATGCTTCTCTGTTGTTTTCTGGGCGCTTTTGCAATCTTGTATTGAGCAACCAACTATAGGCCAAACTCTGCCGTTGCTGTATTTGCATTCCTTAGTTGTAAGGACATGTAGAACCGAGATTTCAAACGCTCCCGCTGTCATTCTTGTTTTCGGGAGATATTACCGAGGTTTTGTAGCTGCACTTGCGAACGATATCTTTTACCGTCCCTGTTGTGCGTCAAAACAAGCACGTTCTTATTTTCACGTACGTTTTGTTGTGTGCACTGTATGCACTCAAAGAGGCACCACGGAATAGTGCTACTGTCGGATCCAAGTTAGAGGAGCTCTTATTTCGGCACTGGGAAAACGTCTTTGGGGTGTATAGTAAAAACAGGGTATATTAAAAAGATGTGCTGTTTGGTTGGCAATTTACGTAAAGTTGAGTCAGCGCTGTTCTCTCTGTTTCTTCCCTTTAGCATAATGACCGGAACACTGAACAAATTTTACACCCACCCCTCGTACCACGGCGTTGCCTTCTTCTTCGGAGCGATCACGCAGCTGTTCCTCTACAAGTATCCAACGGTGAAGCTTAGCAAAGTGAGTGACCAAGTCTTCTCTCTAACCTTTCAGATGAGGCGCTGCACGCAAACATTATACATCTCATTGCTTTTCTCTTTCATATGAAAACGACAGCCATTTTTAGCTTTGTTTTCGGTCGCAGCCTCATTCAGTGACTGTCATTATGATAAGAAGCTTAGTGCACATCCTCATGCACCAACATGCTCAAAGGCGACTACCATATACAGCGGAACAAAATTTTATTCAAGAAAAGCCGGCTGGTTTAAATATTTGTTTGCGCTTTATAAACAAGGGTGATGTGTATCCAGAGGTGGCGGGGAGGGGAGGGCGGAGAGGGTCAGTGTTGCTCACCTGCTATGCGCTTTTTGCTCGCTCACCTGTGCAGTGCCATCAAGTGTTGCTGTGAGGGTTTAATTACGAACCGGGTGGTTCAGTCTATGCTTGCTTCTGATCAGCTTCGGCGTGTTCTTGAATGTTGCGATTGCAGACGCTCCAGGCTGGCCTGTGGCTCATGAGCGCCGCTTGCGGCCTCACCGCCATCCTCATTATGTACGACTGGAACCGGGGCGAGCACCCCGCTGAGTGGGCCAAGCTGTCGTTCGCCTTCTCCGAGCGTCTCCTGTGGTCCGTGTGGCTTGCCTGGCTCACCTTTGCCTGCTCCACCGGCCGAGGCGGTGAGTGCTCTTTAAGACTGTCACTTTCGCAGCAACCTTGGTCATGACATATCACACCCTTCAATGCTGGTTGTTTCGCAAAAAAAAAAAAAAAAAATACTGCGTGTTTTGATCATTGCGCTAAAACAAAACTGCAATTGGCCTGCCTTAAACGGGACAGGTTGCCAGACTCTGGCAGAGTGTCTTCGTCTTTCTGTGCTGTGACTAGTAACACTGCTTCTAGTAAAACATACCACCAACCTCATACTGCGCTTCAAGCGATGTTCTCCCCTCAGCGGAGACGATGCTTTGCCTCGCCGCTACTGTATTGAGCATGTATCGCCGTCGTTGACGAATCACAGCAATTGGGATTCTTTCCAGCTTTCTGGATTATCTTTTATTTGTGTGGCAACTGTGGGATACTGTAAACAGTTGTTGTGCACACAATGATGGGAATGGTCTAAGCCTCCGATGGGTAGCAAAAGAGAAAACTTGATTTTAAAGCTATCCGTGTGCTTACACCGGGTATGTAGATCTGCCACAAAACCGTAGAGCTTTGTACTTGAAAATAGTTGTGAAGCGACTGGCAACTATTGCAGAGCAATTTTATTGGATTAGTAGTAGAAATGGTCTAAACTTGCGCGGTATAGAGCAAAAACTTACCTTTTAAAGTTTTCTGCCCTCAGAACGAGGAAGCACATCAGTGGAGGTGTGTTTTTTGGAAAATTAATAACTAAAATCTGCTGGCCTGTCCAAGGAGGATCTGCGGATCTGTTGAAGTTTATGGTGCAGTTACATATTATCTGAAAAATTGCATTCGAAAACTGTTTCCCAGAATTTGTGCAAAATCTATCAGTGCGTTTCAAATGGCTGGTCTATCGCTTAATCACACTGGATAGATACGAACTGTATACGAAATACGAAAAGTCTGCTAAATTATATTGCAGTGGCGTAATAAATGCCTAGGTTTCCTCAAAGAGTCACCAATGGAAACTCCGAGCTTGGTTTTGGCGGCCAGACAGAGAAAACACAGACAGCTTATTAACAGAATCGTTGCTATATAGTCTAGACAAAGTACAAACGATCACGACGCACGAATATGCGCGCAACGCAGAAATTAGTAGCTCCTACAGCTGCTTTCTTACTGTACCTGTACCTAGAAAAGAACGAACCGTTGCGAAACATACCTGTGCGCACAATAAAGAAAGAGCGAAACACCGACGTCTTCATTGATGGCTTGTAATATAAATGGAGATGCAAGGTGCAAATCTTAATTAATTAAGAAAAAGCTATAACAGCTACGGGTAAGAATAGATACATTTGAACAAATTTTACGCCTGCAAGGTACAATAGGTGTCTGGCTACTTGGCTCGTAGCACAGCTTAAGAATCGAAAAGTGAAACGAAAGGAAAGGGAAGCCCACCGTACGAAGACCAACGTTTGTGGCAGAAAGAATGCGCAAACAAAACCGCCAGACCAGCGTGATGATACTGAAAGAAACAACACAAAAGTAGCTAAACGTGTGCAGGTCTACTTTATCCTAGCACGTGTTTGCTCGGACGAACATCTTGCCGCGAGGGAAGGCAGAGGTCGGTTCACACGAAGCTCTGCAGCGCACTTAGAGAGATCCTAGGATCGGGCAAAAGGAAGTACAATCGAGTAGCTCTTGACTACAGCGCCCGCTTGTCTTCGTCACCGGACATGAGAATTCGAGAGCCATAACAAATGACTTCTGTCTCGCAGGCTTCATCTCCTCGTGGCTGTCATGGAGCGCGTTCGTGCCCTTCAGCCGGCTCTCGTTCGGCGTCTACCTGCTGCACGTGCCGTACTACTATATCCGGATGAACATCACCCGGGAGAGGATATTCTTCTCGCACTACTCAATGGTGAGTGGCGGAAACGCACTTGCTTAAACATCAACACAGTGTCCACGCATTGTTCCTTCGCTGGTGTCCTAGAGCAATATGAGCCGCTTATAATAAACCAACTAACTCAATTTCAGTCGCTTTAAAGCAGAAACACGCTGGCGCAGGCCTGCCGACAAATCTAAGAGACTGCATGGTCCTCGAAAAGAAGCCTACCACGCTACTTGTCGAAAATGTACACTGCTAGTTGCTCGCCTCGAATTCTTGGGAGTGAAATGAAATTAACTTTGTCCGATGTGTTCAATGTAAATGGTTCACAGGAACGAGCTCAGCGTGAGCGTTACGCTTTTCATGTCTCTTATTCAGCGTCCTTCCTTAATCAGTATATGACATAAATACAGTGACCACTAAATGTATTTGCATTAATTTGAAAAAATTACCAGACAGTAAACATCCTTCGCCAACATTTAAACGGACCGAACACTGACCGAAAACTCTCACGAGTTCATGGAGATATGAAATGACCTTGCCTCATAATTGAGGCCTTGCCTCAACAATAATTGACGAGGTGCCCATTTTTGCGCTGCAACAGCCTTGAGTGTGGAAACTGAAATGTACAATACTCTACGCTAAAAATGTCTAATTATTCTTTGGCAGGCGAGATTTATATTAGCTTTGGGTACAAATTTTCCCAACGCCCAAGCGTCATCACAGTCGTTGCTCAGAGTTTCCAGTGCCGGCCTACATAAAATTAGCCGCCACATTCTTGGTAAAAATTTCTTGTGTGTCTAAACGAACAGCGATAAAACGGGCCATTTTAGACAGAACGCGTTCTATTGCACCAAAAAAAAAACTGTATGCCGTGTTCGATTCCCTCAGGTCACAATAGCGAGCCATTGTGCGATGTCTGCAACTTATGTCCCCTTCGACGTTGTGGCCATCGCACATAACAAACTGTTTTACTCGCTAACGCAGAGCTGGAAATTCACGGGTAAAATGACGTGCCCCGGCTCCCTTTCGCAGTTTCTGCGTCTTCCTCGCCCACGGGGTCATAAAGGAGTGCTAAAAGAATCTAAAGAGTAGGGACGATTGGTTCAATTAAATCGGAGGACGTGTGATAGTATTTCTCTTTCGCTCGCCAATCTATACCAGTTCTTATTCAGTTGTCTTTCACCAATCAATTTCAAGCACATGCATTCCAATTTTGTGTTTATTATAATCCTGATTGCAATGCTTACTTCATTTCTATTTGTAATCGCTTTTAATGACCCCTTAGTTCCGCCTTTCCATCCCCTCTTCTATAGGTTGAGGTGAGGATTTCCCCTCTCATCATCGAGAATAATGTGCTTTCACTTATTGACTTCTTGAAACTATCAGATGTAACAGCGCTAGCGCATGCCGCTACAGGACCGCGTTTGGACTGTTACACTTCATAGATTCACACTGCCCTATCTCACCCAATAAGAGGTGTTAACGACTGTCGTTCGCGCATTCTTTGCTTGCACGGCTGGCAGGTGACCCAGTACTTCGGCGCGATGGTGGCCAGCTACTTGCTCAGCTACATCTTGTTCGTGGCCTGCGAGGCACCCACGGGTAAAATCGAGAAGCTGGTGCTCATGCCCAAACGACGGCCGCAGCTGCACAACAACAAGAGCACCGTCCCCTACGTGGAGGACAAGAGTGACAAGTTGCACCCGGATATGCTTTACAAGCCCAAGGCTGACATGGGCTCTAATGGCAACATGGCGCCCGGACAGTCCAGCTACCTCTGAGCTGTAGGACTGCGCTTCGAAGCTGCCTCATTGTATTTACCATTCGCAGGCCGCAGACCTGTTTTCGTGGCGCGTGTGGCGTTCGTGCGCTAGTTGTGTACTGTGTGTGAGGACTTGGCCGCGCGTGTACAAAACTCACTAGGGACGGAACGGGAAAGAAGCTGATGGAAGCTGCTTGGTGTGTTCTGGAGGAACATTGTGAAGGTTCTTCTGTCCAGATGTGTCAGTGATTGCATTAATTGAAAAGTGTCGATAAAGCTACGCTTTGTTTTTGTGGTTTAAAGGTTGCTTGTAGTAGAAGCATGTGTTGGAGCGGTGCCGCAGTCGCCTGCCTCAGGTTGGAAGCCCCTGATTGCGCTTTTTCAGCGTCTGATCATATTGCCTCTTTCTATATTTCCGGCCTCCCTTGTTTAATCGGCACTTGGCGGAGCGCTGTATCTAAATATGACACAACCATGAAAATCCAGGACATAAAAGTTTTCACAAAATTGACACATTTGCATACTGCGTAGCGTTTGTCTCGGTTTTCAAACCAGCGAATTGAACTCTACTTCCATCATGCACCATTCGTGCTCTGTCGGCAAAAATAAAAAAAAAATAACATAACCCATGTTTGTACATAAACAAGCGGCATTTTATACGGCGAAAGAGGCAGCGTGCTCTTTTGGAAGTGAACAAAGTAGAATATGCAAATTCGAACTGCCCTGAGGGTCGAGTGTACTGTTTCTAGGAAATCCGTCTGCAAACCTTAATTTTGCTTACTCCTACTTTTTACTTGCCGTCACTGTGTTGCACAGGCGTGTATAATTTACAGGATGACAAAAATGAGAGCAGTGTGTAGACCGAATGAAAGAACGAAACAAAAAAAAAGCAGCACATATACGCGGTTCATCAGTCGGCAATGTCACGTATATACAGAACGCATGCTTTCAAGCCGTGACAAAATTACTGAATTCCACCGTGCATCTCAACAATATTTGTTATGGCATTGAACTGTAATCTTAGTCATACGATTTGTTGTCTTCATATTATGGGAATATCAGCGATTCTTTGCAGTAGGAGTAACGTCGACAACGGCAAAAACCAGGGCGGGCAAGTATAGCGAGTCATTAGCCAGAGACATTATTTTCTTGCATGTTCCCTTAAATCTACTAATGCTTCAAAACCGACATACGTAGTTTACTGAGATATAAAGGTTGTTAACCTTTCGCAGTTTAATCGCGTTTTAGAAAAAGCTCCGGCATGTCTAAGTTTCTTCTGAGCACTGAAAATGCGCATTTCTTAATGGACTCTCCGGTGCGCCGCTTAGCAGTATCCCTGATCAGGGCAAACCTTTTCTTTAACCAAACATTTGACCTGAGCAATACAGCTTGGCTTCTAGCTGCATGGCTTCGATTAGAAGAGAGTTACGTTTAACTATTCTCTCGTTAGTGCACCCAAATATGCACCCAGGTGCTATGTATTTGTGGGCTGCACGCTACAAAGTTCCGATGGCACGTGACAAGTTTTTGTTGCAGCATAATTTCCTAAACAACCACATTAACCTTGATGCATCTGGCTCGTCGACAGTGCCTTGTGCACCACTTCGTATACACAGGAAATGAAAGCAGTATAGAAGGCGGACGATTCACTCAATGCTCAAGAATGATACCTGCCAGTGTGAAGGTGTTAGTGTATTTAGTTTGTAAATAATTGTGACCGCAGTTGCCATATTTACCCTGTGGCCGTGTAGAATACATCAGTGCTAGTTCAAACTTCCGGCTGTGTTACGGCGGGATGGTGTATTATTTTCCACGTATTGTTATGTTAACGTTATACCGCTCACCATCATTGTTTAATGATGATGACGTCAGTCACAATCATTGTTGAATAAAATGTTGTTGGCACTTGGTTGTCTTTCATTTTTGTCCCAGATACTGCATATATACATTCTCATGATCATAGCTCTGAACCAGCAATTGCTTCCAAGAGCAAGTTGTTATACCAAGTAAGCTACACTCCCTGAGCGCATTTAACTGCTGGGAAACGCAAAACTAGTTTTTTAGTCATGCAAGAGTTCCGAATAGGTGTTACTGGGGAGCTGTGTCGGAATGTCACCTTTCAGTAAACCGACAGAAAAATTGTAGTCGCAATACTAAGGGAACGTAGAACTCCTGCACTCGTTTCACTCATTCCTACTGTTGAAGTATTTATTACCGGTGCGATGCATATCGAAGAGACAATTACAAGTACACCCTCGGTACCGACATAGTTGTCATCATATTTGGCTATTAGCTGATGCGACACTGGCGGATTAGAAAATCATACAGACTAGTGTAGACAAGCAAAATAAATAACAAATGTGCTGCGGTCTGCTTAAATGGCAACCTATACGAATAATTTTAAGTTTTGTGAACAAGTTCATGTTAGCGCGTCCACCTGCACCATGCACGTGCACGGATACTGTGGTTGGTTGTATTTATCTTTGTCCTCTCCTCATATGTAGGCTTCTTTCTGCACAACGGACAATATCTCGGGGACACAACACCGCGCCCACGCTGCCTCGTGCGTCAGGTGTTTATCGCACGCTCTCTCACCAGACCTCGCTTTGCCCAGCAACCAGTTCCCGAGAGCGAGGCTGGTACGAGTTGTAAGCCAAGGTCTCGAACGTCCTATCTGATTGTTTTGCTACTAGATTGATTTCCATTCACAGGTGGCGAATGAGAACGCGGCAAATGCTGCTACAAAAAAGAAAGCAGTCTGAAAACTCAATTCTTTTTACAGGCAGCAGCATCACGGAAACTCACAGCCCATACTCTGCGGTAGCGCCCCAGAGGAACTTAACGAAAAGGATAATCAACATGCGATAGATATGGAAGGCAGATATATAGGAGAGACCCAAAACAAATATGAGAATTTGAATCAATTTGTTATTAAGAATGAATTGGTATTGACGCCCAAACTTTTTAGATATTCAGAAAATTCTGCAGCATTATTTTGAAGCATTTGGCCTCCATAACTGCGAGACGCATGAAGGCAACAGCACTGCTCACCTATCATAAACATCCTCAATGCAGGGCTCGAAATGAACGAGATGGTTGGCAGTCTTTGCAGCACGTCACGGTTTAACTCACCGCCGCTATATAAGTCGATATGTCACACATAAACGGGCTCATTGAAGAAACGATTTCAGTCCACTGTTTTAAGAGCGCGCTAGGCAGTACTTATCCTAATGATTAAGTTATGTCCATGGTTTCACTTTGCTGATCGTATTTCTTTTTTGTACTCTTCTTTTATTAGTTTCCATGCTTTTCCGCACATGTGAACCACATGTCATTTCACACCACCCCATACCTAACGCTGACACAAACACATAACACAAACTTGCATTGCCCACTCTCCACAAAGGCGACTCGACTGCAACACACGGGCCTCTTAAGCACTCTCGCAGCATTAACGCAACAGAACAGAGGGAAACAAATAGCGCGCAGACATCTTTCGATGAACATGAATCCCCTTATTCAGCTGACCCATGTAGTCGGCACTCTTAGCTATAATGCACTAGAATGGTTTTGCGAATATACCAAAATTTTGATATGCCGCAATGGCTCAGTAGCTTTGCATTCGGCCACTGATTCCACGGTCATGGGTTTTATAGTGGCCGCGTCGAAGGCAATCTTGATGGAGACGAAGTATAAAAACGCCGTTACGTGCAAGCGCATAATAGGGGCCACAGGCGACGTAAACAAATTCGGAACCCTCCAATACACTATCCTCATAGTCTAAGTGTTGTTTCGGGACGTTAAGGACAGAATGTACAATTTAAAGTTTGTACTAAAGAAATTGTGACGCGGCATATTCATGAAGGACGTGTGAAGAACAAACAAAGCCTGCGCGCCGCACAGAACATTTGCAGTGATATACATGGACGCCACAGGCTCTAACACAGGGTTAAGCGCATAACGAAGTACATAAACCCGGATAAACAACTTCGATCATCTTCAGGGCTGGGCAAATCTCCATTCAATAACATACTTCCTGATAGAAGTCCCTCTACTAACTAAACATAAAAATACCGACATCAGCATTTACGCTGACCCAGTAAAGCCATGAGCCATATTCAGCGCTGTCTACTGCAGCCAAACGTATACACGAAACTCTAATTGTACACTACGGTCGTAATTACCCTTCACTGGAGACCTTGTCATGAGGGGTGAGGAGGAACGAGTTCGCTATCTACTCGTCCACGAAATTCACCCCCGCTTGCCCTGAATACCCTGACCAAATCCAATATCAACGTCTTAACTTGTAGAGAGCAAATAGCCGAATAGTGCAAGAGCTCAAGGCAAGACAGCACTGTCTTTCTTGAGTCGCATCGGTCTCATAACTTGGAAAAAAAAAAGAAACTCCATTCAGCACAAACACTATGTAACGCCATGCACCAATGCTCTGCGGCATCGGATGGCGGCCAAAATTTACAAAACGCCCGGATAACAAGACATATACAGTGTCATACAGAACATATATACTCACTACAGGACCGTATTACTGAGGGCTCAAAAAGTTCATAATGTAACAGTTGTTACACTAAAGATTTACTGCAACCGTTGAACGACGGCACCGAGGGAGTTGAACCAGGAACGTGGGCAACGGGAACTGGCCGACACTTCAACGTCTACTTTCACCGATTGCGCTCTTTCTTCTTATATCGCTAATGTTCGTGTCCCTGCCCCTCTGGAGCATCGCCCCAGTGCGGTTTACCGTCAGACAGAAGAGCGGAGAGAAAAAGCATTCAAGAGTTAAACCACGACTCTGACATCACGGAATAGACTGCATGCAGCCTGAAAGTCAGTCGGGCGGTCGCTCGTAGTATGGCTTCATTCGCACCGCATACACAACGTCGCTGCGCTTGCTGTTGTGCGATGCACGAGCTGGTGAGGCTGGTGCAACTTCATACGTTACGTCGCTGAGGCGGCAGACAACAAGTTAAGGGCCGAAGTAGCGGCGCAGTAACTTTTCGGACAGCCCGCGGTCCCGAATGGGCGTCCAGTTCCACACATAGTCACCTGGGTTATAGGTAACGTAGCGGCGTCCAAGGTTGTAACGGTCAGCATCGATCTGCTGCTGGCGGTGAATACGGTGTCTGGCCAGTTGCCGCGCTTCTTCCGCGCGCTGAACATAACTGGCGACTTCGACGTCATGTTCGGTCTCACTATGAGGGGGGTCCACGGGTAGCAAAGCATCCATTGGGGTGGTACCCTGGCGACCGAAGACTAATTCAAATGGAGTGAACCAAGTCGTTTCTAGCTGCGTGGTATTATAGGCGAATATTGCGTATGAAAGAATTTGGTCCCTGTTTAGTGCTCGATACCAACATACAAGGAAAGCATGTCGGTCAGTCCTGTTGAGGCGTTCCACCAAGCCATTCGTCTGCGGGTGGTAGGCAGTTGAACGTCTATGGCTGGTGTGCGTGAGCTTGACCACAGCCTGAGTGAAGCGGGCCGTAAATGCAGCTCCATGGTCAGTAATGATAGCTGCAAGAGCGCCATGAAGCAGGACGAGGTTGTGGACAAAGAATTTGGCGACCTCAGCAGCGGTACCGTTTGCAAGTGACGTGGTCTCAGCGTACCGAGTCAAGTAATCAGTCGCGACCACAATCCACCGTATTCGCGTGAACGACTTTGGAAAAGGGCCTAGGCGGTCTACGCCAATATGTTGAAAATGGGTCCTTGTGGGTGCTACGGGGGCTGCAGAAAGCCGGCTTGTTTCACAGGAGGAGATTTGCGCCGTTGGCAATCGCGGCATGTTGTTACGTATTTACGAACTGATGGTAGTAAACTGGGTCAGTAATACTTCAGCGGAATCTTTGCCAGTGTACGACTGACCCCTAAGTGGCCGGCAGATGGTTCATCGTGACAAGCGCTCAAGATTTCTAAACGTAACCTGGATGGTACAACAAGCAGAAACGTCTCCCTGCTGCTGTCCAAGTTGCGCTTGTAGGGGACTCCACGCCGCAGAATGAAGGACTGTAGTACACGGCGAAAAAGGCGCGGTACAATAGCATTAAAACCCTCCACATACTTAATTAGTGGCGCAAACTCAAAGTCAGCCCGTTGAAGCTGCGCCATACGGGAGACGCTAATGGCACAAAGAATAGGGCAATCTTCGGTGATGTCTTGCGTAGCCGGTTAGACGGGCGCTCGTGATAAACAGTCCGCGTCTTGGTGTTGCCGACGCGATTTATAGACGACCGTCGCATCGTACTCCTGCGTCAGGAGGCTCCATCTGGCCAACCGGCCGGAAGAGTCTTTAATGCTGGCTAACTAGCACAGCGAGTGATGATCGCTGACAACACGAAACGGCCGTCCGTAGATGTATGGTCGGAACTTACTCAGAGCCCAGATGACGGCAAGGTACTCTTTTTTTCTGTCGTTGAATAGTTCCGTTCCGATTGAGAAATTGTGCGGCTGGCGTAGGCGATGACTCGTTCTGCGCCGTCCTGTCACTGTATGAGGATCGCTCAGAGGCCGATATTGCTGGCGTCAGTGTGGACATCAGTCTGCATTCTCGTCAAAATGAGCTAGTACTGGTGGACTTTGAAGGCGGCGGCGGAGTTCCTCAAAGGATTCGTCTTGGGCACTTCCCCATACAAAGCGTGCATCATCTCGAGTCAAGGCTGTCAATGGCTCAGTTAGGCGAGAAAAATCGTTAACAAAGCGGCGATATTACGAGCAGAGGCCTAAAAAACGTCGGAGGACCTTCTTGTCGGTTGGGCGTCGGAAGCTGGACACAGCGGAAGTCTTGTCAGGGTCTGGGATAACACATTCTGCGCTGACATGTTCCAAGAAACGGAGCTCCTCGAAGGCGAAATGACATTTCTCTGGCTTGATAGTTAGCTGCGCAGACTGGAGAGCTTGAAGGACAATGCGCAATTGCTGCAAGTGTTGTTCGAAGCTAGACGAAAAGATGACCACGTCGTCCAGTTACACAAGGCACAACTACCACTTCAGACCAGCTAAAACAGCGTCTATCATGCATTCGAACGTGGCTGGCGTGGTGCGAAGCTCAAACTGGAGCACCTTAAATTCGTATAGACCATCGGGTGTCACGAAAGCCGTTTTCTCGCGATCTCGCTCGCACACCTCGGTCTGCCAATATCCGCTTTTCAGATCTAAGGAAGAGAAGAACGTGGCGTCTCGGAGTCGGTCAAGCGCATCATCGTTCCCGGGGAGTGGGTACACGTCCTTTTTACTAACATTATTCAGTTTCCTGTAATCAAAGCAGAATCGCAACGTGTTGTCTTTCTTTTAAACCAGGACCACCGGCGACGCCCACGGACTAATTTATGGCTGTATAACATCGTCTGCAAGCATTTAATCGACTTGCATTTTAATAGCCTCCCGCTCTTCAGGCGCTTGGTGCCCAACCAGTCTTCCGCATCTTCGTACACATCATCGTGGAAAGATGGCGGTGTTCGCGGCGTATGGTAAAGGATGCATGGGTGCCGGAGACCTGCTATCTGTAGCCATTTCTGGTGGAACCGTCGGTCGAGGCTGCGTCGTCCTCGTCGAGGTGGCAACAGGCCCTAATTCAGGTAATGGCTGCAGAGCCGGCGGCTTGGGCGCTGATGGACCGGTGTGAGATCCTTGTTTTTATCTTGTAGGCGTATAGGCAGGTCGCGAAGCGTACCCAGCACAGAATGTACTAACAATAAATGCCTCAAAAACTAGGTACACTATCTTCTCTGCCCCTTGTAAAATCCCAAATAACGTAACATTACGTGTCATCGCACACACTCCCACCACATAAAGTTCATAGAAAAAGTGGAGTGGCCATGACTCGTGGAACAACCAAGAAAAGAAATCATTGGAACAAGCTAGAAAATATGCATTTTTAGAGCGCAGCTCTTTGGCGCCTGTTCCTGTGTTCGCGTTTCGCGTTGCCGTCGGGATCGCCGTCGTCGTTGTCCCTCGTATTCAGCTCTGCAGGCGGGGCAGCGCGCGCTCCTGCCACCACCGTTCGCCGCTGCGTGCCATTATGATTCATGTCGGCACTGATGTAGCGGAAACTAAATCGGCATCATGAGTGACGGTTCGAACAATCTGGAACGTCTGCGCGATGCGGACAGAGACCGGTGCATAGAAAACATAGAACTGCGCTGCACCGCCCGGTTTGCAGTCGTGTACGCTATTGCACGGCAAGCGTCTACATGTGGCCGGCGCATAAGCATGTGCGACATCTCCTTTCTAGGCAATAGTATATTAAATCGGGTGCGACGGATGTAAATACGATAAGCAGCACAGGCATTCTTTTTTAATCATGTCAACCTTACCTGTCAAAACTTGGCTACATGCAAAAGGAACTTTTGTGTCATGGTCAGTACACTCTCAACTGTGTCAGCAGCTAGAAACTATAGATCATGGCTTTGCGTATTGCCGTGATGCAGGGATTTTTGCAGGGACAGTCTTCAGATGATCCACAAAAAGGACGTTGATATTACGCTCTATACTATAAGATTTTTGCCTACAATGGACGCTCTGCGAGGTTCCATGTGATCTTTTTGGGCTCATGGGACTGTTTGGCCTGTGGAAGAGCCGCATGACAGATCGCCACTCTGAGCCGCCACGTTCATCGAAGTTTTAGAAATTGGGAGATACACATGTCTTAGAAAACGCTGCAGATAAGGGGCACCAGACGAGCGCAGGAAGAAGAAAACGAGAACACAAAATGGCTTCCAGGAATTATGATCCGCACTTCGAACGCTCAAAAAACCCGAGCCGAAGCTGCAGATGGCCCGCTCCTGCCCCGCGAAGTCCAGTGATTTGTGATCTCTGATGTGACCTGAGCATGCTTAAGCCACAAGAGACATCTCTCTCCCCCCTTCCTCCTTTCCTGTTCCTCTCCTCTCCAGTGCTGTCCGACTCTTGTAAAATAAAGCGTCTCGTAACCGTTACCCAATGTGTGTGCGCCGTTCCTTTGAGGCTCCTGCATGCGCGGCCCTGCCGCCCGAACGAGTCACGTGCAGTAAAATGAAATCGTGGTACGACCCTACTAGCATCGTTCCATTGTGCTCGCCGTACGGTGAAACTTTTGACTAACCTAACAAAGAAGAACTAGGAATTCAACAGAAGTCTCTGTTCAGAGAACAGAGTGCTATGGTGCGGGGGGTATATGCTGGGCCTTATCGACCTCCTGCCTGGTTACCTTTACTCGGTGCATTTGTGTCTCCCGGATGTTAGATGTATGGGTAGAGTGAGGCTCGATCCTGGTGTGACTGAGTTAGACAGGTTCCGGGATGCGACCAGGTTCAATCGGGCTTGAAGTACTTCCATGCAATAAAGAAAAGAGAAGCTCCGGTTATAGTATAGTGCTCTCTTGTGGCTCAGCTGTGGCCAGATGCAGATGATGTTGGCTTATGCGCAGTACACCTAGCTTAAACAAATGAATGACTTTGGGTAATGAAGACGATTTTTTCTGCACAGCGCCAGAGTTCACGGTCAAGGTCAAGTGACTTTGAGGTTCATGATGGGAGAAGTAGAGCTTACGCTCTAAATATCAGAGATGGTTTAACTCGGCTAATCACGGATTATGATATATAGCATGATTTGCCTTGTTTTGCAAACTTTCACAGTATTTTTCAATGATTAAACTTTGATACGCTAAAGTGTTTGTTGTAGTTTGTATTATTTTATATGTTACCATCCGGTTATTTCCAGTGTTAACAACTTACCAACCCTGCTTACCACCCTGGTTATCATAGCTGGTAGGAGGTTCACAGGCAGACAGAGAGGTAAGAAGGCAGGCACCCTGCCAAGAACCAGATCAGTGATTGCCACTCCTGATTACCACTGGTTACGTGCCAGCCGAGCAGAAAGGCTGGCATCTTGCCAGAAACAAGACCATATTTCGGGGAAAAAAAAAGACATAAGTTCCATCTCTAATCTCCTAAGGGTGGCGCTGCGCCATGTCCACTTTATATAAAAATTGTGGTAATTGCAGTTATAAAGAATATCAAGTCCCTCATTGTTTTCAGAAAAAAAGAATAAAGAGATTAGTTGCTTAAGCTGTCTTCAACAATAACAGGATGCAAATCTTGTGAGTTGGAGTTGTTGCATAGCGAAAATTAGCTCAGAAAAGGACGACGACTCGATGCTCGTTTGTACCTCCATCATCGCCCTTTAACGCTATTTTTCAACTATGCTTTCTTTAAATACGAGGCTTGGTGCGAATATGGACATTAAAATTGCAAGAAGACGCATATCTAGCGTACAGCTGGACTCATAATTTTTCAAACATTTTCATGTTTTCCATTTATACTATAGATCCACATCCACAGGGATACATTACGTTCCAATCAAGCTGCTTAAAACATTGATCCAAGTATCAAGTATACGAGTTAAAAGCGTTGAAAACAAACATGAGCGAATTGCGGAGAACTGGTGACAGAGGAAAATTGATTGAATTTATAACAGGAAAGGCGATAGGATGCACACAACATCCTTCATGCCAGTTACGGTAACCGCCTTAATTGTCAAACTGTATATAATAATATACGGTTGGTGAAATTAAAAATTGCAGTCATGGGTAAGATACTCGAAGAATGGTTTAAGAAGGGGTATGGGTTATATGATAGAGTGTTTGTGCTTTGCCAATGCTTAGAATTATCTAGGGCGGAAACAGAACTCTATTTAGCTTTACTACACATATGAGTGGTGTATATGACATCGTGAATAGGGAACTCGTATGAAACGTACTAAAAGAAGAAGGAACCGGCCACTAGAAAATTGATTTCGGACAGAAAATAAACCGAGATAAGAAAGTTCAAATTACATTGAAAGGGATAATAAAATAAATACGTCAAGTGCCAAGGAACGCAAAATATTAAGGCAAGGTTGGTCTCTATCGCCACTGCTGCTCATGCTTTTTAGCGATAAATATGAAAAGAAGGCTGCAAAAGAGTAGTCAAGGTTTGAATCTGCGGTACAGATCAAGTGGAAAGATTGTAGAGCAGCAGCTATCAGGTTTAATGTAAGCGTACGATACTGCGTTGTTAGTACATAGCCAGGAAGGTCTGCAAACTCTGGTTAATTCTCGTGTAGACAAAAAAATAAAACGTTCTAGAATGGAGTTTTCGCGTAATTTAGCCAGGTCTGGTACTTTTAAGGCGAGTGTTGTCGTCAGCAAGAGTGTCACGGTTTTGCGGCGTCTCTGATACTTAAAAAATAAATTAATGAACCTTGCCTCTCACCGGAGAATCGAACCTCCTTCCCTTGATCCCCAACCTAACGCTTCACCACTGCGTCACGCCCCGGATTTATTTTTCTATTGCCTGGCATAGTACATAGTACACGACATAGTACAAAAGAAAAATCCCATCAAAGCATTAAAAAAACATTCAAAAAGTAGTTGCAGAACCTCCTCAATGGCTCTTAAGGGTAGAGTCTTTGTTGTCGCTGCAGGAGTTTTAAAGGGACGAGGCCAGTCTAACACTGGCTGATCATGACATTCAGTCATGTGCCACGCCCCGGATCGTGAAACGCTCTTCAGAATTCCCCTTGTCTACAGTGAGAATGATAGCGAGATTCCGCGAGTGACAGATACTGCGCCTTTCCTTTCTTGTAGACGAATTATAGAACGCCGGTGAACTACAATGCGTTCAATGAAATGCTGGTTGTGTTCGACAAGAGGCGCGCGATGTACCGTCACGACAGGACATGACTTCACAAGGCGAATAATGCATATACGAAGCTGACCCCACCGGGCGTCCGATCCAGATGTCCCTGCACTCTTTCATTTGCCGCTTCCTCGAACGCCGCACCACACAGCAAACAGAAGCAGACCCAGATCTCTAGGAGGCGTTGGTGCAGCAGGCATTAGCGGCGTTTGAAATTGATTTAAAGGATAGAAAATCCGCAGTATATGTCACAATTCTCCACGTAGACATGTAACATTCCATAAAGGAAGTGAGGAATGTGAAACAGTAGTCAGATAACCAAGGAGGCGAAAACATATACGCGTGGTCTCTGGCAAAAACCAACCGGATATCCAGATGCGATTCCCTCCGAGGCCCCCTCAGCACGAAAAGTGCATGGAGCCATCTCATGTGCCTCATTGAACTTAATAAATCAAAATGCGAACAGAGCAGGAAGTTGAAAAAGGCACTTAATGAATTGAAAGGCACGGACGAACAGCTCACCGACAAACTAAAAGAGAGATACTTATGTACGACCGTAGACGAAGATGAAGAATTCAGAACATACACTGGAGATACAAACCCAAAATTAGATGCAGAATTCACCGTCACGGAAATTAAAACCGCATTAATGAGTGTGAGGCAAGGGACGACACTGGGAGACAACCAGATAACGCTCGGCCTTCTGGCCAACTTCAATGATCAAACTCTACAAGATTTTACGACCTACATTAATGATTGCTTGGACTCGGGAGTGCTACCGAATGAATGACGTTCATCCCCAAGCCCGGCAAAAAGATAAACACCGACAATTTAAGACCAACCTCGCTCACGTTCTGCGCCGGTAAGCTCATGGAGACGGTAGTGAGGCAAAGGCTGTCCGAGTATTTGGAAGAGCACGAGCTGCTGCCGCCCTCTATGTTGGGCTTCCGACCACATTTATCAGCGCAGAATGTACTGCTCCAAATCAATAGGGAAGTCATTGATCCCCCTTTCGGGAGTTCAGGAGACAGGGCTATTTTGGCCCTGGATCTGAAGGGGGCCTTTGACAACGTTAAACTCAGTAGAATTCTGAAAACTTTAAACGCCACCAATTGCGGCGAGAAAGCTTTTAGCTACATAAAAAACTTCTTAGAAAATCGGAAATCTTATATCAGATTGGGCAATGAAAAATTCGGACCCATCGATATGGGAACCCGAGGAACGCCTCAGAGCTGTTCTCTCTGCTGCTCTTTAACGTTGCCCTCATAGGCCTCCCAGAGAGGCTTAACGCTGTGGATGCGGTACGCCACGCCATCTATGCGGACGACCATCTATCTGGTCGTACGTCCCGGGGAGCGTATTGCTAAACCATATCCCGTAGGCGCACTGGAGCAGACGACGCTTTCAGCGAGTTAAACGGCAATTGTTGCTGAAAGGTCTCCCTGAACGCAACCTAACGGTAACATACTCTCACTGTAAACGGCGATTGTTGCTGAAAGATGTCAATAACGCAACCTAAAGGTAACATACACTCACTGAGGAAGGAAATGTTTATGGGGAAGGTAAGTGCTTAGTTTTACTGTTGGTATACCGATTGTTACTTAAAGGTGTCTGTAAACGCAACCTAAAGGTAACATACATTCACTGAAGGCAGGATATAATTACGGGGAAGGCAATTGCAAAAAAACATATTCAGAAAAAAAATTACAACACAGGAGTCGAACAGATGTTTATGTGGCCATTAGTGCAGTGATGAGTGGTGTCAATCCATTGCGCCAACAAAACGACAGGAACAGTGGCCTTTAAATGCGTTCTTATTCGTTTAGACAATATATCCACTATTTGTCGCCATGCAACGCTGCTCAGAGGAATCACGTGCCAGAGCATCGTCTGCTCGAGTGCTGCTACGGGATATGGTTTGATAATACGTTCCCGGGGCAACCTAGGGCAGATTGAGGAGGCCCTCCAAGAGGCCGCTTCGGTAGTAGAAAACTACGCTCGGGAATGTAGTCCAGAGTGCGCCCCGAATAAATCAGAACTTTTGCACCCCCCCTTGCAAAGCATAAAGACCCAGAACAATACATACACATTTACGTAAACGGCATTCCGATACCAGAGGTGAACACACTTCGGGTATTGAGATTATAAATTGATAACCGGGGTAACAATGCCACAGCCCTGAAAAAATTAAAGTCCAGTTGCGAACAAATTAGCAGGATGATTGGCAGGATATGCGGCAAGCATGGTGGACTTCTTGAAAAGGAAACCGTTCACCTGGTTCAGGCATTCGTCGTTAGTTGTGTGGTGTACGTGACGCCCTACCCCAAGCTGACGAAGAGCGACCGTGGCAAGCTGACGCGATGAATCGGGCGGCGGTAAAAAAGGCTCTAGGGCTCCCGGCTAGAACGTCTACGGAGCGCCTGCTCCAACTTGGGATCCTTTATACTATAGGGGAGCTGACTGAGGCCCACAGAACAAGCCAAATTGCTACGCTGTCGGTGACCAGCACCGGCAGGCAAGTCCTCCGAGACCTCAATCTAGGGCTTCTCCTCACCACAGACCTATCCTCCGAGATCACCTCCGCGCGCACGTTTCTCTCCGGCCGTTCCAATCGGTCGGAGAGAGCGCAAGACTGAAAAGGGGCGTGGCACACCGCGGCGCTCCCCACTTATGCATCAAGTGTTCCGCCGCAGCTTGGCGCAAACTATAAAACACGAGTTTCCTCAGCTTGCGCTCGTACCACAGTCGAGCTGCCAGCTTTAAAATGCCACGCGCAAGACGGCAGCCAGCAATTTCGCTATCGTTAAAGTACTAATAATATAAGGCCCACATGCGCAAAGTTAGGCAGTGACTACCCGAAGATGCATGCCTGCCCGAGGTATGCATGCGTGCTCTGGCGCTCTCTGCTGCGGTTCCGCGTCTTTTTTTTTTTTTTTTTTGTCAGTGTGTATATACACGCCATACATTTGCGAGTATATACATGTCAGCGTGGCTAGAAGGGCAGCCTCCTCCTGGGAGGCTGCCCTTCTAGCCACGCAACCTGCAGATCAGTTACGGCTGGTCGAGCGGGCTAAGCTAGAAGGAACAGCCAGAGGGCTCCTGGACTAAGAGGTCCTCCTGGGAGTGTTTACATTTTTTTTTTAATAAAGTTTTTTCCTCCTCCTCCTCCTTGCGAGTTCATTAACTCGCTAAATACAGTATTTAGGAATGCGGCGACTTACATAAACATTCATCACACGAATGCAATTCTCTAAATGGTTCCGCCACAGCCACATGATTGTTGCTTACTTAGATGCATGTCACGATAGCTTTTTTTTTTTTTCTCGCACGATTTTTGAAGCAGCCTTGGAATATCGTAAGAACGCAAGTTCAATAGAGTCCTTACGGAAAACAATTTACATGGGTTTTTATAATATGCCTTATGGCAAGCTTGCGTAATAAAAAAAAATTCGATAAGGGTGAAGGGTATTCGGGGCAAGTTCAGGTACCTCTGCCGTCATATGAGTATATGCGAGGTTTTCGGAAGTGATGCCGTTAAAAACGCATCAGCTTATACGATCGAAAGTGAGAAGCTATTACCTCGTTTGTAAGCTACGCGGCCCGCCATAGCATAAATTTGCGCAATCATCACGCGAATTTCAGCTTATTTCTTGTTTTCACTTGTTTGCATATGCTACAGACCGGGTGCAGTGCTTTTATTTTTAAATTTTACTCCTATGCCTGTACACGCAAAGGGCCAAGCCGAGCAAATGGGTTAATTCAAACGAGTTATGATTAGACTATAGAATGACACTATCATACACGCCTGCCACACTAGTCAGCAATTTTTCATTAACTTTCAATGATATGCAAAACTTATCAGAACATTTTTGGCACTAAACATCCGCCGGTTATACTAGCCACTTTCTGAACAAACTTACAAGGCAAACACTGCGAGCAATTTAAAAAAAGACATAATTCTTTATTTACAAATCTCATGAGGTGGACAAAGAGAAAAACAATATGGGCAAGCACAATCAAGAAGTACACACAAACATATCGTTATTTACAAAGTTCAATCACCACATGATTACTACTTGCGTAGTTTTCTATTCGCAAAGATAAAACAGGCAGACTAAACACGCAGCTCCGATCTTGCTGAGCAGGTTTTTTTTTTTTGTTTTTTCGGTAAGCTGCTTGATCAATTACTATTTTTCCTGGGTTGATAAGCTGTGGCCTAAGCAACTTTTTTATGATTATCTTCGTTGTTTCAGTGGCGTGGTCCTTTCTTGCTGCACAAAGCTAGAAGAGAGCACCTCTCGAAGTAAGCAACATAAGCTATAGCGACATGTACGCTACACATGGAATGTAGCGATGTACGCTAAACTAGAATTTGTTATATTTAAAAGCAAGCGCAGAGCCCTAGGAATAAAAATGGGGAGGAAAACAAATGTCTCATCAGTTCACCAAACTGCAATAAGACCGACCTTGCAGCTGAGAAACATGCATGCCTTTGAACACTCGAGCATACGCTCGTAACGTTGATTGACTGCCGGCTTCACGAGTGACCGTTGGGCACTCAAAAACTACCACCTACACGAGGTAGTCTTGACGAGTAACTGTCTCACAAACAAAGAAAACTATCTACACGAGTACAATGCGTAAATTCTAAGTAGAACGGAACGCATTATGTGAACGAAGCAAGAACATCAACACTGCGCTTCGGTAGTAAACACAACACTTAAAGTGTGAAACATTTCGGACACACATTGCGGTCAGTTTTTGCTGGAAAACCAGCTAAAAATGAAAGGCTACGTGACACGCTCGTAACAAAATTTGCGTCCAATGTAGTACACGCGCAAAAAAACAAGAGAACCGCCAGCGGAGATACGCCGCGAGCGGGCTGGACGATGCATCGACGCGCACTGCCGCCTTGTGGCGCCTGGAGGAACTGACAAACTTACAACATTTGGCTGGGGCGCGCGCCGATTGGGTACGGCCGGAGAGAAACCCGCGCGCGAGGGTGATCTCGGAGGCCATGCCACAGAAAACAGAGTGGGCATCCCGGAAGTGTGGAACAATACTTTGACGGTTAAGCGGTTAAGCCGCTCCCCAAAAACATGAATTGGGAGTACAATCAGGGGAGGCGTGAAGCTAGGGCAAAATTATACAAAATAACTATGGCAAAAAGACAGGCACATATTCCGTGGATGCAGTGGGTCCCACTGAGGATGGCATGTGCACCATTGCTGTTGTGCACGAAGGAAGGAAGGTGAACGGGATCTCAGTAAAAACTAACGACGCGCTAATGTTGGAGGAAGTGGCGATTGCACTGGCTGCCACCGGCTGCGACGCAGCCTACATAATGTCGGACTCGCAACAGGCCTGCCGAAATTACGTGCGGGGTAGGATAGCGCCACTCGCCCGCAGAATATTATTGGCACATACGAAAAATTCAGATTCGGCTATTATAGTAGAAAATAGGTTATATGGGTGCCCGGTCACCATGGGGTGGAGGGGAACGAGACCGCTCACACGGCTGCCCGAACGTTCCTCCCCCGGGGTTCCGCTCAATCCTCCGGTTCTAACGAGGCAACCATATCAATCCCGCTCATACCTTATGCGGACATTACAAATTATTTACGCCTCTGCAGGAGGGCACTCCCGAGACCCGGCAAATGTCTCGACAGATCTGAGGAGTGCCACCTCAGACGGCTCCAAACCGGGTGTTTTCTAAATCCCGCCATACTAAAACACATGGACCCGATATTCACGGGTAAGTGCAAATTCTGCGGGCAGTATGCTGACCTATACCACATGGTGTGGGCCTGCTAGCAATATACAAAAATAAAAGCTATAAAACAGTCAACTAGGGAAGGCTGGGTGGCGGCCTTGTCCAGCTGGGGCCTGGAGGCCCAGCGTGTCCTGGTCCATAGAGCTCGGGCAGCGGCGGCGGCCAATGGCGTCCCGGAATAGGGTCTGCCACTCAGCTCCACAACGAAACGCACCTCCGTTCCCAAATCATATCATCGTAAATAAATGTTTTCTCCTCCTCCTCCTTACTCGAAGTATCATCCACAGCCTCATTTGCAACAAATGCGTAGCAGAATTGCAGCACTCAGGCTTTCGCCTTTCACAACTTTCGTCGCCAAAGTATCTCGTAATTTTTCAACTACTTAACTGATCAGCTAGGTGTTCACTAAAAGTCATGAAATGCCCAAAGCGGGAGAATACAAGTTTATTGAAGTATGAGAAACTAAGAACTGAGACATGCGGAAAAGCCCAGTCTTATAACAAAATTACGAAGAGATTCCAGGATAATAAAACATTGAGGATTGCGGAGTACCACAGGTATGATCTGTCGAGGGGTATTTGTACGAGGCTTACTTTCAGGAATGCGGTTTTGTGCCTATGTACATAGGTACATTCGAGTTCAGAATTAAATAAGAGATCAGCACCAGGTGCCTACCACACACAAACCACAAACAAAATAGTAGAGAGGGTTGCGGGCTGTGCATCGTTCAAAGCACGGAAGCTCAGAGTAAATTATTGTTGGAATGATGCTTGGGAAAATGGACAATAGATAAGGAGCCAAAGTATTTAAGCACATATACATAAGCAGCGTTGACTCACAATGGCGGTAAAGGACTAAGAAGCTGATCAGTAAGAATGCAGGACACAGGGACGTAGCACAAATAAAGAGCTGACACAAAGACGTACATATACAAATGAAGAGCTTTAAATGGCATGTAAAAAAAAAACTAAGATTTTTTTTTTTTTTTATCCGGGCTCTCATAACATATTTAAGTCAGTTCCTGCTCTTGTTACGCTCCTGTTACCTGCCTTTATACTCTTGACTCTCAATCTTCCTCGTGGAATTGTTGGTTTCACTTGGTCTCGAAAGACCAACGGGTCTTAGCGGTGTGGGTTTTAGAACTGGCCTTCAGTAATGCTTTATGTTTTCCTTGCCATCATTTTATCAGATTTTGCGGTTTTCGTGCTACTATATTACTTTATATTGCAACAAGTGTCAGAAAAACTGAGTAAGTTGACTTAAACTTACTGGAGCTCAAAGCCCCGATAGCTTTTTTAAAGCTTCTGGTGCTTGCGTTCGCAAGACCTGTAAAGAGGACTCACTTGAAAGCGAAATTGAGTTTTTATAGTCTACGATAATCAGAGAGCACCACATTTTGCAAGAGCTGTTGGGATCCCTCTAGCGATAGTGTAGTTTCTGTAGTTCGGCTGGATGGCTAAAAGAAAAGTTAAATGGAAACGCATATAATCAAATTCACAAAGATTGTGCGCAGAAGAAAGCGTGTCTTCAATTTTCCTGAACGAAGAGGAAACTTTTTCATTTAAATTTTTTTGACGCAAGGGCTTTCGGGCTTTTACATTTAAAACATGTTTAAATCCTAAAGCTGCTTTTTTTTTAAGATTTAAAGGACAGGATTCTAGAGACAATAGAATATAATGGCTATTCCATCCGCTGTGAGACAAAGCTCTGACTGCGTTGAAACACGAAGGAAACAGCTGAACAGCGTGACGTTCCCAGATTTTCTTGAGCGCTCACTTTCAGTATCGTAACTGATATTGCAGACGATCGCAGAGAGGGTTATTTGGTTGGTGTGTGGTCTTTGTAGTGTCAAAATAGAGATTTGAAAGAGCTAATGCATTAGTCTGAACCCACTTAACCTTGAACTTAGGCATCAATTTCAGCCATATTGGGCTCCAAGCAAATCTGTATATAAAGTTAAACTGATCTTTATGATAAGGGAGAAAACTATTGCAGTCCGCAAAGCGTACCTTCAAATTAACCGTTTTAAAGTTAGGCACTTAACTTCTCAAAAATTCTGCGTAATTATCGCGAAGAAACGAAACATTCACATGGACCCTTATAAACCTTTTTTTTTTTTTTTTAAGCTACCAGTGTGAAGTCCGCCATTTGATGGACCAGCTCTCTTCGCACGCTCCCTACTGCGCACTGCTGCTGCCATGGGTGGTTTATCGCGCTCTTGCTGCGTGGCTCCTGACCATCTAAAGTGCAGCTTCGTGGGCTATGTTTTGCTCGCTGTAGCACGAATGCGCGTGCACCGAAGCGGCACATGGATCGACATTGTGGTGGCACTTCATTCGGCACTCTTTACTTCAGGTAGTCGAAAAAAGGATTGCCGTCCTAGCTTAGCCTAGCAGTTTAACTAGTTCTGCATCTGGTCGTCTGTGCATATGAAACAGGCGCCCACATAACAAATCTTTTCTGCACGTGCTGCATTTGTGTCGAACTCTGTGCCTGTTGTGTTAGCTATCAGCTGGGAATGTGATATGATATACTGCCTGTGCTCGTTTGCGAAAAAAAAAAAACAATATACGACTTAGTAGATCGTTCTTGCGGGCCAGTTCGCTCATATTTGAGGAAGTTTCAAACTGGGCTAGTGGACGAGATCAAAGGCAGCAGCATGCTGCTTTCCTTACAGTTACTGTAATGCACGCTTAGATAAGTTGGGACGTTTGCTATCTTTTATTTCCCGCAAGTTGAAAACCCGTTTATTCGTTAGTCGTTTACGAAACCTGCATAACAATGAATTTACAAATGCTTGTTTCATGCAGGCATTCAAGCAAAAATTGTGCACCTGCGAGAAGAACCGCTCCACGAAAATGTTCACCATCACTAGCAGCGTCGCGCGAACATTTGGCGCGGTGATGACCTCATTGGGCTGTACCGATGCCGCGTAAACATTGCTATCAGCACCGCTTAGCG
Source organism: Amblyomma maculatum (assembly GCF_055883805.1). Classification (NCBI taxonomy): domain Eukaryota; kingdom Metazoa; phylum Arthropoda; class Arachnida; order Ixodida; family Ixodidae; genus Amblyomma; species Amblyomma maculatum. The sequence goes on along the minus strand of NC_139344.1, from coordinate 74,237,183 downwards.
GCTACTACACAAAACTCTAAGGAGCGAAAAAAACAGAAGGAAGGCAATAGATGGCAGCACCACGTTGCCGTCTGGCCAGAGCCACGAAGAGCTGACCGCGGCGTTTTCACGGAAATGAACAGCCTTAATTATCCGCATGCGGCAGTCGCGCGTCGCTGGACGGGCCGCTGTAAGGCAGTAGCTACACAGGATGTTTACCTAAGACCGGCTAGCAACTTTTGGAATAGGATTTTTTTTTCGTTTTCGTTTTCGTCATAAGCGCAGCTCTTAGGGCTCCCGTTTCTGGTTTGAGCGACGTCGGCGAACTATGTGGACACCCCTTCCACAGCCCTTCTGGATAAGGAGTAGCGCTTATTATCAGGTGCTATATGTGACCATGGTTCTCCTGCAGGACATATGGTTCCGATGCTGGTCTATAAGACTGCTTTCTCCTTCTTGTTGTTTTGATGCTTGTCTGTCATCATCATCATCATCATCATCAGCCTGACTATACCCACTGCAGGGCGAAGGCCGCTCCCATATTCTTCCAATTAACCCGGCCCTGTACTAGGTGCATCCACTTGACCCCTGCGAGCTTCCTAACCTCATCCGCCCACCTAACTTCCTGCCGCCCCCTGCTAAGCTTTCCTTCCCTTGGAATACAGTTTGTTACTCTATACGACCATCGGTTATCCTCTCTTCGCACTACATGCCCTGTCTATTCTTCTTCTTGATTTCCACTAGAATGCCAGTAACTTGAATTATTTCTCAGGCCCACTCTGCATGCCTCCTATCTCGTAGCGTTACCCCAACGATTTTTAGTTCCATAGCCCTCTGCGTTGTCCTCAACTTGAGTAGACCCCTCTTCATTAGCCTCCATGTTTCAGCCCCATAGGTGAGTACAGGTATAGATGAAACTGTTGTATACTTTCCTCTTGAGCGATACCGGTAAGGTGCTACTCATAACCTGCGAGTGCTTGCCAAATGCGCTCCATCCCAATCTTTCTCTCCTTGTTATTTTCCTTTCATGGTCCGGATCTGCGGTTATTACCTCTCTGAAGTAGACATATTCGCCGATTACTTTCAGTTCTTCGCCACCTAACGTAAACTGCTCTTCCCTCAACTTTACTTTTACATATCGATTTTCAAGCCCACCTTCCTACTTTTCCTGTCTAGGTCATCAATCATTCTTCTTAGTTGATCCCCAGAGTTACTCAGCAAGGCAATGCCATAACAAATCGCAAATTATTGAGGTGTCTCCATCTACCCTTATCCCTAACTGCTCCCATTCCAAATCTTTCAATACTTCCTCTAAGCAAGCTGTGTATGGTACTGGGGAGATAGTCTCCTTGCCTAACCTCTTTATTTATAGGAATTTTGTCACTTTCTTTACGCAGAACTATGGTTGCTGCGCAGCCACTATATATATTTTCCAGTACTTTCACGTACGGCTCGTCTAAACCCTGATTTCGCAATGCCTGCATGACCACCTTGATTTCTACTGAGTCAAATGCTTTTTCGTAATTAATGAATGCAATGTATAGGGGTTGGTTATATTCCGAGCGTTTTTCTATCTCCTGGTTGATCGTGTGGATATGATCGATAGTAGAGTACCCTTTCAGAAAACCTGATTGATGTTTTGCTTGATTGCAGTCTATGGTTAGCTTGCTGTATTATTGCCGAAATGTCGGAGCAATAAATCGTTTAGCGGTTAGTCAGCACTGCGTCTATTCTTCCCTCTCTATATCCTCGTCAGTTTTGCGCTGTTTAGCTTCGAGGTGAGCAATGAACTAGCCCGAGATGTGTTAATCCCTTCCTTATGCCGTCACATAATATGACTGACGGGCACGCCGATGACCGAAAATCACACGACGGACGAAATCGGCACCTCATGTGAATCGAAGTCATCGTTTTGTGCGCATGGTGTTTTTAATGGTTGATGTTGAGTGTCCTCCAGGGCGAGGGTGGCAAAGGACGGGTATTGCTTGTGTCTCCCGTTCCAAGACCACCGGTAAGGCATTTAGAGAGGGTAAAACTCTCGGACAAAGACACAATTCTACTTATTTTTCTGGCACGTTCGCGGGTCAGCTTCGCGACCCCTATGAAGTTTTTAAGCATGCAATGATCTTCGCATACGGTGTCATCGCGGCAAAGGAAGAACATGGCGCCGAACTGATGCCTACATGCTGCGCTGAAGTCGGAGCAGCGCATGCGCCGAAATATTCCTTAATAACGCTGCGGTGCGTGAAGCCAGAGTGCGGAGCGAGAAGGTGCACGTACCGATCGTCTTGGAAGCCAGAGCAACGCTTCCTGGCGGATCGTGACGAACGAGACGACAAAACTGCGTGAGATGCGGGTGCCGATCGAAATTATGCACCAGTTCTCATAGCGTCATCAATCTGCATGGCTTTCAGCAACGAATTCTAACACTATCACCACTCGACGGCGCGATGGCGCGACAAGAAAGCGCAGCGAGAGATGCTGAACGCACTGTACGATATGCTACGTAGGCAATAAATTAGTGACTGCGCAATTAGCTCTGTTCCTTCACAGATCAAAGCAATTGAATATGTTCTTCATTTGCGGAACTGTACCCTAAAGTTTGGAACCACAGCCGCGATGGCTACGCGAGCTGAGCGCTTCCTCCTACGCGGTCTTTGCTTACTGTATCGTTCTGACACACGCAACATATCGTCGTCCTCTTCGCAAACAAATGCAGAAACCATGACAGAGAGTCGTCGTTTGGGCGGTTTCTTCACCACTTTCATATTGACCACGCCTAAACCACTTGTATTCACGAAACGTTTGTAGGGCGGCGGTTCCAAGCTTCGCCTTGCCGTCCGCTGTGTCGTATCCTCTCGCTCTGTGTGTGTGCAAGCTGGTGCCGGAAGACCGGCGACGCTCGTTGCGAGATTTTTTCGTCCGTGGTGCGAATTCCTTTCATTGTGTGAACCAGGCTCTAGGAACATAGCCAGATTCAAATTCAAGTTCAATTTATTTCTCTCAAAAGAACGGAGAGGGCTGAATCATAAAGGAAAACAAGATCATTTTTTGTGTTCAAACCCCCTTTTCGTGGCATAAAGTAACGAGCTTATTATGTACAGAGTCAATCACACTTGTCAACAGTGCTTGAGCGGTGTGCCTCAGAGCACATTAAGTGAAATATTAATGCAGTTGCTTAGTCAGAGGCCATGCGCTGGTGCCTCTGCGTTTCCCACGATACTGATATTGCGCTGGAGCGCAAATATAATCGCTTAAAATGTGTATCTACCTCAGAATTGAACTTTATTTCCACCACAAACCACCGCTCGAGCGCTCTAGAGAAGTGTGATCGACTTTGTGCAGGTGCCCCAAAAGTTATTCGGAGCACGCGAGCTGTGGCCGAAATTCTCTTTTCACATGCAACGTTAAGCCACGAAATGCTACGCCACTCTACCAGTATTACTGAACAATCGTCACAGTAAGCAAGTTCACATTTACAAATTACCACACGACTCCAAGCTTAATGATTTTTTTTTCTATAGGAGCAACGATTAAGCCACATATTGCCAGGAGCGCTCGGAGTGAAAAACGACGTTGAAGTGAATCGACTTCGGACTCGCAAAACGTACCTAAACCTTGGACCGTGTAATTCCACCTGTACCGGCTCTGTTAACCTAGCCCCAGGCGCCAACACCGTGACAAATCTGGTGGAGGTCAGGTCTGATGCCCCGTACCCCTACGCTAAGCAGGGAGTGCTGGTCATATATTCGAGGAAACGCCCGTTCACCGCACTAGCCGCAGGCAACGAGGGCTACCGCCTGAGTTTTCCCCCTCGGGCATGACTACCAGTAGCCACGACGTCGTCGCAATGCCTGGCGCGACCCCCACCTACGTGACGTTGCAAAACCCCCGCGTCCCAAAGACCTTTCACGGGGACACCTACGAAGACGTCGAATGACTGGTTGCAGCAATACGAAAGGGTAGCTACATTCAACCTCTGGGATGACGCCGCACGGCTTCGAAATGTATACTTCAGCCTCGAGGATGGCGCTCGGACGTGGTTCCAGAACCATGAAGACCAGTTGTCTTGGAGTGAGTTCAAACGTCCTCTGGCGGCAACTTACGGAAGCTCAGATCGCCGCAAACGGACCGAATGCGCTCTACACACTCGGATCCAAATGCCTAACGAAACCTTCGCGGCATATATGGAAGACATGACGCGCCTGTTTAAGCGTGCGGATCCTACGATGTCCGAGGACAAAAAGCTGCGCTACCTCATGCGTGGCGTCAAAGAGCAGCTTTTCGCTGGCCTGGTGCGCAGCCCGCAGAAAACTGTTGCAGAATTCTTTGCGGAAACATCCACTATAGAGAAAGTGCTTCAGCAGTGAGCTTCGGCACAGGATCGCACCATCCATGCCACCCTTCGTCTCTGCTGAGTTCCCATCGCATAGCATGGACACATCGGCGCTACGTGAGCTCATACGTTCGATTGTGCGCGACGAACTCCGACTGATGTATGGCACACCTCAACCAGCTCCTTCCTCCACTGCCAGCGTTGTCCGCGACGAGGTGCAGCAAGCGCTCCGGCCTCCATTTCCAACCGGTAAACCTCGCCCTACTCCTCCTCTTACACCACCTGAGTGTCACCGCCCTACCTACTCCTAGGTGCTGCAATACTCTCCAGCCTCGTCGTCGTCCCTGATTCCTCCGAACGTAGATGGGCCGAAACCAGCAGCCCTCGTGATCCAGTACGTCAGAGATTCTCGACCGCCTACACGGAAAGCAGACGAGTGGCGTACCCCCGATCGACGGCCGCTAGGCTTTCACTGCGGCGAACCGGGTCATGTCTATCGGCGCTGTCCCTACCGTCGACAGGGTCTCGAAGGGTTTTCCGCTGATTTTCCGCGGCCTCGCTACGGCGAACGGCCTCGAGCCGTTGAAGATTTTGTAAATGATCAGCGCCAGATTGTTTCGTCTCGTCTGCGACCATCTAGATCACCGTCATCCAGGTCTGGCCCGTCGCCATCTGCTACGAGTTCCTCATGGGCAGCGCAGGGCCGCTCGCCCAGTCCCCAGAGGGAAAACTGAAACCAGCGACCTTCGGGGGTAGGCTCGCTGTACATCGCGGCGCGGGAGACCCCCCCCATTGATGCGGACACGGAAAGACTACGCATCGACATTGAAAAAGTCCGCGGTTACCGATCATAACGCCACCTCGACGCCACCACGACGCACCTGCAACCACGACGAATTGCCGGTGGAACCGACAACGAAACGACGCACCCGCAACGACGACGAATTGCCGGTGGAACAAACGACGCAACCACGCCCTCGCAACGACGAAGAATTGCCGGTGGGACATATGACGCAACAATGCACCCGCAACGACGACGAACAGTCGGTGGAACGGATGCTGCAACAACGCACCTGCAACGACGACGAATTGCAGGTGAAGCAGACCGCGTACACCGGCGCAGAGCACTCAAAGACTCAGAAGCCTGACATTCGCGAGCAGCTTTCGTTGGACATACCCGTAGTACTGGATGGTCGCCATGTCCGAGCTCTGTTGGATACTGGCGCTGATTATTCTATTTTGAGCAGCCAGTTAGCCGCAGTTCTCAAGAAGGTTTTGACTCCGTGGGCTGGCACACACGTTCGCACCGCGGGTGGTCATCTCTGGGTATGTGCACGGCCAGAGTTCAAATTCAAGAATCAATGTTTGTGGTAAGCTGCCTTGTTCTGAAAAGCTCTTCGCGTGACTTGATTCTGGGCAAGATTTTCTTCGTGAATATGGCGCAATTATTGACCTCCGGAATTCTAAGGTCTCGTTTTCTACTGAGAAAGCAGTGGCCCTCAGCGGTGGAAAGCGACCACTCAATGTGCTTCGAGTTTATGAGGACAGTGTCACTCTGCCACCCCGAACCAGCACCTTCGGTAGTGTCAAATGCAATGCCCTTAACGATGGTGACGCAATAGCCGAAACTAACGTATCGTTACTGTTGACACAAGGAAGCCCGTTATACCTAGTGGCACGGGCAGAGGCACATTATATTATGTTTTTTTTTTTTGGTAGCCTCACCATAATATATGTTGACAAAAGGAGTCTGCTTGGCCCGCAGTTTGATACATCTTCACCGTGGTCAGTCCAAGGTACTTGTTACAAATTTTTCGCACGCGTATCGGCACCTTTTTCGGGACACTTCCGTAGCTTTCGCCGAACGCATCTCTGATGTCTCCGAGTGCTTGCCCACAGAAACCGTGCCACCGCCCACATCCCTCGACAATCTCGATGTCAGCTCAGAGCTATCGGTCAGCCAGCGTGACCAGCTGTTTTCATTGTTACTCGATTTCAAAGAGTGTTTTGCATCGTCGTCAAAAGTGAATCAAACTCCCATCGCCAAGCACCATATCGTGACGTTCGATAATGTGCGCCCAATCCGCCAGCCCCCCTACCGCGTCTCTTCGACCGAGCGCGAAGTTATTAGGTCACAAGTTAAGGAAATGCTCGAAGATGAGGGTATACAGCCTTCCAATAGCCCGTGGTCCTCCCCGATAGTTCTAATTAAAAAGAAAGACGGCACGTTACATTTTTGCGTCGATTACCGCAAACTGAACGCCGTAACCAAGAAGGATGTCTACCCTTGCCGCGGATTGACGACTCTCTCGACCGCTACTGGCAGATTGAGGTCGATGAGCGAGATCGTGAGAAGACGGCCTTCGTCACACCCGATGGCCTTTACGAATTTAAAGTTCTACCTTTCGGCCTGTGTTCTTCGCCGGCCACATTTCAGCGGATGATGGGCACTGTCCTCGCCGGCCTTAAATGTCAGTGTTGTCTAGTCTACCTAGATGACGTGGTGGTCTTCGCAGAATCATTTGCACAACATCTTAAGCGTCTGCGGTCAGTACTCGAAGCCCTTCGATCCGTTAAGCCACAGAAATGCCGCTTTGGTTACCGAGAACTTAAATTTCTCGGCCATGTCGTCAGCGCCGCCGGCGTGAAGCCCGACCCTGACAAGATTGCTGCTGTTGCGGAATTTCCGATTCCACGTGACAAGAAAGCTGTTCGCCGATTTCTCGGCTTGTGCAGTTCCTACCGGCGTTTTATCGATAACTTCGCTGATCTCGCTGAACCGCTGACTCAGCTCACCCGGGGAGACACCCCTCTTGTTTGGACTCACGAACAAGAAGCTGCTTTTGCCGAGCTGCGTCTCCGTCTCCAATCGCCGCCTGTTCTAGCCCATTTCGATGAGCAGGGGGAGACAGAAATAGACACCGACGCCAGTAGCATTGGCCTTGGGGCGGTTCTCGTGCAACGTATAGAGGGTGTTGAACGAGTCATCGCCTATGCCAGCCGTATTTTATCCCGCGCCAAGACGAACTATTCAACTACTGAAAAGGAATGCCTCGCCATTATTTGGGCTGCCGCGAAATTTCACCCCTACCTTTATGGTCGCCCATTTAAAGTGGTCACTGACCACCATTCTTTGTGTTGGCTGGCAAACCTGCGTGACCCATGCGGCCGCCTGGCGCGAGGGAGTCTTCGCCTACAGGAGTTCGATCTCACTATTGTTTATAAGTCCGGTCATAAGCATGAAGATGCTGACACGCTCTCCCGTGCGCCTGTTGAGCTCGCTTCACCAGACACGGACGACGCTGGCAGTTTCCTCGGAGCTGTTGATGCTTCAGATATGTCTCATCAGCAGCGCGCGTGCCGATCCAGATTTACAAGCACTGATTGATTATTTAGAAGGTCAGCAAGCCACCATACCTAAGTGCTTTTCTCGGAGCCTCTCAACTTTCTGCCTGAGAGGTGGTGTGCTTTATAAGCAGAACTCTAGATCCGAGTCAAGAACCTACCTCCTCGTGGTACCCACAGCTCTGAGAGAGGAAATCCTTTCCGCGTGCCACGATGAACCAACATCTGGTCACTTGGGCTATTCTCGCACACTTGCTAGGATACGACAGACATTCTACTGGCCCAACCTTGCCACTGTCGTTAAGCGCTATGTCAAGAGCTGTCGGCAATGTCAGCGTCGGAAGGTTCCGCAATCAAAGCCTACAGGCCTCCTCATGCCTATAATACCACCACGAGCACCATTTGATCAAGTCGGCATGGACCTTCTCGGTCCTTTCCCTCGGTCCTCTGGTGGCAACCGTTGGATAATCATCGCCACAGACTATCTGACTCGCTATGCCGAAACCAAAGCGTTACCTAGTGGTACAGCGTCTGAAGTTGCCCATTTCTTTGTACACCAGATCATACAACGGCACGGTGCTCCTACCTGTATTATTACTGATAGAGGGACTGCCTTTACTTCAAAAATGATGGCCGAAGTCTTTCATCTCAGCGGTACGGCGCATCGAAAAGCTACTGCTTACCATCCGCAGACCAAGGGGCTGACGGAAAGGCTTAATAAGACCATCGCGGATATGCTGGCGATGTACGTCGACGCCCAGCACAAGACTTGGGATGCGATCGTACCATATGTGACGTTCGCATACAATACGGCAGTACAAGAGACTACACGTTTCACGCCGTTTCGCCTCGTTTACGGCAGGGAGGTTCGGACGATGCTGGACGCAATGCTCCCTTGCCAAACAGATACCGAACTTTGTTCTGACGCCGAGCAGTTTGCCCAAGATGCTGAGCAAGCACGCCGACTAGCACGCGTCCACATCACCCAGTAACAGGACAGGGATTCACGCCTGTACAACCTCCGCCACAGACGAGCTTCTGACAACACCGGAGACCAGGTGTGGGTGTGGACTCCTGTTCGACGCCGCGGCCTTTCAGACAAGCTAATTTACCGCTACTTCGGACCGTATAAAATGGTGCGACGCATCAGTAACGTGAATTACGAGGTGCTCCCGGATGGATCAGAACACACAGGCCGTCGGCTACCTCGTCCAGAGACAGTTCATGTCTTGCGATTGAAGCCGTACTTTGCACGGTGACTGACAAAATACATCTACAAACTTTTTTTTTTTGGGGGGGGGGGGGAGGTTGCTTTTGTACGCTTGTCTGCACGTGTAACTGTGTGCGTTACGCTTAAGGAGGGAGGAATGCCAGAGGGCGCTCGGAGTTAACAACGACGTTGAAATGAATCGGCTTCGGACTCGCAGAACGTACCTAAACCTTGGACCGTGTAATTCCACCTCTACCGGCTTTGTTAACCTAGCCCCAGTCGCCAACACCATGACAATATTTTATCAACACTGGTGAAACACTTCTACTTGGCCTTGCCTGGTGTGACTATAGAACTATGGACCACTTCTCTGACCTGCATTTTACGTGCTTTACCTAAATTGCATGACTGAAAAAGAAAAATGACGTTGTGGGAGTTATTTTTGTTAGAATGTGGGAAATTTACATTTTTGCTTCTTTCTGAAAAATGGAAATGTACATGTACACGTGTCCCAAAACTAATACGGAGCACGCGATCGGTGGCTGAAATAAAATAAAACAACGCTTTGTGCTTTTTCATGAATGCCACTGTTTTCAGCCTGCGTGACCACCGTGGTTCGCTCTTCGCTTCGCAGCGAGTTTGTAACAATGAAAACAGAGCAAACTTCACGACGGACGCAGAAAGGGAAGACGAGACACAGGCGCTGATCCAACAACGGATCGTCTTCCCCTAATCGCCTTCCCTTTCTACGTCCGTTGTGAAGTTTGCGCTGTTTATATTGTGATGAACAATCAACTGGCTCATGATGACTTCTGCGAGTTTGTGCGCGAGCTATACAATTTTTTTTCTTTATTGCCATGAAACACAAAAAATACACATGATAAAACACGTCAACTACACTTGAGCTAACGCGTAGGTGGCTAAAATCTTTTCAAGTGCACCAACTCATCAAACAGACAATGCCATTGTGGTGGATCCTGCTGCATCTTGAAAGTTTCGCGTATATACACCACACTTTCAATGAAGTTTTCACGCGCAGATCGTGTATTTATATTTGCGTGACGCACCTGCATTCGTGTTTTCCACAAACTATGGAGGCCAAGAAGCATATAAATCATAAAGTGCCTCATCGTTCTGCACTGGTAGGAATCTGATACCGTAAGGAGTTAAGGGAAGTTCATTTTTAATTGTCCTTTGGAGGACGTCCCATAGAAAGACAGCATCCAAACACTGTAAGAAAACGTGCTCAATTGTTTCCGTTTTTTTGCACAACAGGCAATTTGTTGTCCATTGGACGAAGATACCTTTATCATTCAGCGAGGTTTTAACAGGGAGCGTATTAGAGTGAAGTTGGAACAGGAACATTTTAGTAGATGGCCTCACGGGCATCATAACTCTTTTCAACACGTCCTGCCCTGGGCTTCCCCAGTGTAATGCTCGGTAATAAGGCACCGGCAGCATCGCGTCAATGAGATCTTTATATAGTTTTTTCCTGGGAACATCGCAAAAATAATCAAAAGAAAGCCGCACTTCCAGCAATTTTCACGGAAAAACAACCTCGCGCAGGTAGGCAGTCACAGTACCAGGCATGTTTTCACATGGCACAACCCATTCAGGGAGCAGCCTCTGCAATCGCACTTGCATCACCGTTCTTAGATATCTTTTTGATCGCAGAGGAATATAGATCGCGAAACCACTTGACGCAAGAACAAATGTGCAAGGCCAAGCCCGCCCCTTTTAACAGAAATAAACAAATTCGTCCGGGTGGTTTTTTCCCATGTGGATGCCAAAATAAAAACAGCAAAAACGCGATGCATTTCTGAACTGAGGGTCGTGAGACACATAACACATTTATGAGGTACCACAGCCTCGAAATAAGAAAAAAACATTGCAAATAGAAGCGCGCGAAAACATTGAGAGTTGCCTTCCTTGCCACGCATCCGCTTTTTCTTTCGCTCTGGAAGTTTCTTCCATCCAGTGCACGTTGGGATCTCGATAACAATCTAAAGGCACGCCTAGATATCGCGTTGGGAAAGCAGACCATCGCAGCTTACAGAAGAAATTAGGTGCCACGTCCCAATCACCGTGCCAAAACCCAGAGGTTTTCTCCCAATTGATCTTACATCGGGTTTGATCACAAAATGTTTGAGCGACACCCGTGACTTGACAGATGCTCTTTCTGGTTGCACAAAACAGAGCTATGTCATCAGCGTATGCTAGCATTTTCACATGTGCTGATTGCAGCTTGAACCCTAAAATGCGATCGCTATCAATGATAGCCAAGCAAAGTGGCTCTAAATACAGTGCAAAAAGCAGGGGTGAGAGCGGGCTACCCGCCTTACCGATGAACGTACTGCGATGCTGTCAGTCAGTTCACCATTCACTATAATACGGGTTGTGCAGTTCGCATAAGCCATTTCAACACCCTCCACAATGACTTCACCAAGGTTAGAATGCTCCAAAATGGTTGATGAGGCCCAACCAATTTTCTTATTACGCTTTGCAGTCTTTTTGCTAAAACCTTCATGTACGCCTTGTAGTCAACATTGGTGAGGCTAATCGATCAATATGACCCCACCAACAGTCGTTTCTCCGGATCTTCTGTCTTGAATATTACAACAATGTGCGATGTAGAGAAAGACAATGGAACAGTATTACGTTCATAAGCTTCAGCGATTACATCGAGCCTAAACTGAGCCGCATATTGCTGGAAAGAGTTAAAAAAGACAGCGCTTAGACCATCCGGCCCAGGGGCTTTCCCAGGTGTCAGGTCATCTATTGCAGATTCTATCTCTTGCAACGTTATCGGTGTTTCTAGGCGCGCTTTACTTTCGTCATCCAGTGCAAGCATCAGTCTTAGAAAATCTGTTTGAAAGCCGCCTACTGTCTCAAGCTTAGCGCTAAGTAGTTCTTCGAAGTGCTCTGCTACCGCACGCTGAATATCTTTAGCATCTTCAGTGATATGGCCGGCATACCTTATACTCCTAATTTCTTTCTGACAGGCGTATCTTTTCTCGTCTGCTAGCGCTCGTTTTGTCGGCACTTCTCCAGCCCAAAGTTTTTCAGCCCTTGCACGTATGACAGCCGCTGTGTATCTTTCGCTGTCGATTGTTTCCAGCTCACTTTTAAGCTCTCGTCTTTTACTGACGAAATTCCCTGGCACAGTACTTTCCATGCTCAAAAAAAAGAAAAACTCAAATTGTTCATTCAGTTCTTTTTCTTTTCCTTTCTCTTTATACCACACCTAACTGCTCTTTTCTATGGCTTTTAATTTGACCCACTCTTTGAAGCTGTCCCATTCCGCTGCAAAACTTACTGGTGGCATAGCCAGACGATTTTCAAACTCGGTCTTAACTTCCGTAAGGAACTCTTCATCGGCAAGAAGTTTGGCATTCAGTTTCCGTAGGTACCTGTTACAGCGCGATTTCTTTCCTTTACTACCAAACACTGCACTCACAAGACAATGATTATTGAATGGCACAGGTTTGACCTCATATGCAGTACATAGGTAAACAAGATCAACCGAGGCATACACCCTGTCCAATCTAGCATGGCTATCTCGCTGAAAGTGCGTGAACTCTGGCTGTTTCCAATGGAGAACACACTACCAACATCTTCAAGGCCATAATAATGCACAAGTGCATTCAACAGCTCGGAGGTTCTGTCTCTTCGAGGTTTACACTTCGCCGCTCGGTCCACAGCTGCGCACACACAGTTGTAGTCACCAAGTACAAGCAAGATTTTGTCGACCTTCAACCACAACTCAACAGACTCAAAAAAAAAAAAATTCACGCTCACGTTCTGAATTGGGAGCATACACACACACAACACGCCAGCATAAATTAGAGTAGGTAAAATCAGTAACCAAAAGCTGGCCACTTGGACAGGCAAAAACGGACTCTACGCTTACTCCCAGCGTGTTACGTATATAAATAAAAGGCATCCACCCGATACACCAACAGAATGGCATACACACACACATAAAAGTTTGTTTGAAAAGAAGCCACCATACGGTCAGTGCTTTCGTGGCTCTCAATATTTGACTCTTGCACAGCTGCTATATCTATATCATTATCCAAAAGGAGGCGACTGAGCTGGCATTGTCGCCTTCTCGCTCCCAGCCCTCTGACATTCGAAGTAGCTACGTGTAACGGCGAATTAAGCTTGAGAGTCATGTATTAGAAAGAGACGCCTGTACCCGCATGGTGCCTACCTTCATGGTTACGTGACCTCCGCTTTTGACGAACAGCGGCGTATGTATGCATGTAATGTCCTCCCAGTAGAACGTCGGGATACATTCAGGTGAAGTTCAAGCACCGTGTTTCATTTTTGCTCACCCAAGCACCGCTTGGTTGCAGAATGTTCCTGGCGCTGGTCGGTAGGCAGCCGATCCACAAATCATTCAGGGAACCACAAAACTACGGAGGCGGTTTCCCCGCCTGCCGCGTGTCGGCCGAAAATTTCGGCTTCGGTCTCAATGTTGATCTTCGGATACCCGGAGTTTTCGACGGCGGCTTACCACAAACACCACCTGGCAGCTGCGTTTCTTGGACGCTTTCCTCGTGTGAACGTTTCGCGGTAATTAAGGCCGCTGTCTCCAGCCCAACCTCCATGGCATCAGTACAGGGAGGCTCAGCACTGAGATGCTCCTCAGCGTCAGAAACATCGATTACATCCTCTGACGCTCCGCTGACGCGCCTTCATAGTCCTGTAATGGAACGTGCAAGACCTGCCGAGTTTCATTCTTTTCACTGGAGACCATCCCCTTATGCTTTGTTAAAACCGTCATGGAATGAGGGTCCTGTTTCGTTGACTGTCCTCTAATGTCAGCAGCCTCATCTGCATCCACCTCATAAATTATCAACTAGGACGAGTCTTCGCTGGTCCCAGGTCCGGCAATGCTAGCCTAGGTACGTGCAAACTGGCTGTCTTCATGCCCGAACCGTCGACAGGTTCCGCAGCGAGAAACACGGCACTCTTTGCGGATGTGACCCGTACTCCGACAATGTAGGCACAACGGAGGTCTGCCTGGCACAACAACGATCGCCAGCTCACCGCTAACGTTCAACTGATGCGGCAGGTCGTCCAGCTTCACGCCAGCTTTCAACTTCAGCGTGACAAGTCTAGTAGTAGAGCCCTTTTCTAACATACCTTTCACACGCCAGCGCTCCCGGGTAACTCCCGACACCTTTCCGTACGGCGTAAAGGCAGCACGAACATCCTCGTCTGGCACGTTATGTAGCAGCCAGTGAAGTTTCAGTCGCACGTCCTGGTTGGCCGGGTCAATCACCAAGCAGCGACAGTTTTTCACACACAACTCACCTACACTAACAATCTTGGTCACCGCTTCAGAATCCTTGAGAGTGACAGCTCTGACGTGGCTCATCCGATACGCCCCCATTGCAAAATATCGGGGATCAGCAAATGCTGTGCTAACGCGTCGCGGAAATCTTCCACCGGGTACGGGTGGGCCCTGGTATCGGCGTGCAAAAAAACGGTATTCAAAACAAACCGACCTGTTGGCAGTGCAGGCAAAACAACCTGTTCCTGTTCAGCAGTCCTGCTACCGCGGCCTGACATGGCCGCTGAAGCCGCTCTTGAGGAGCCCTGCATCCTGCGTCCGTTCACTGGCGTGGCCAGAAGCAGAATCCGCGCGAGCTATACAATACAAACGCTCGTACATCGCTTTGTAAAGTGTGGTAAAATTTTTCTTGGCTCTAGGAAGCTCATGAAAAAAAGAATAGTATGCATGCGTTGCTTTCGTTGTCTTCATTCTAAAGATAGGGGCTCAACAGTACAGCGCTTCCCTTGGCGCAAATTTGCTTTCTAACATTGGAGGAAAAAAAAAAGACAAACACAAAACGAGATTGTCTCTCATTTAGTCGTCTGCGATCGGCTATATTTTGCAACCACGCAAGGAGAAACCGGAAACAGAGTGAAGACTATTAAAAAACAAAACTTCCAAGCGCACTTTTTATGCAAACTCAAAGTTTAATAACGGGTGAAGCTTCCACTCGACATCGGTAAAAACACCGAGGTAGGGACTCATATAAAGAGTCGATGTATCCGGGTTGCTCTCGGAGGTTATCCCATTCCGTCTTGACAGCATACCAGAGGCCATCTGGACCCATGCTGTGATTGATACAAGAGAGAAAGCTTTTCAAAGTTCGCCAAATGTTCTGAATGATGTTCGTATCGGCGCCTTTTGGAGTCTTCTCCAATAGCTGCACAGCCCGTTCTTCAAGCAAGGCTTTCAGAACTGGCGCAGTGTGGACTGGGCTATTGCCTTTTTGCAGGAGGAATACTCAGTGCTTGAATGGCCCTTCCAGTGTGTGCAGGATAAGATAGTGGTGAAGGACATTGCAACAGCTGGCTCCGTTAAACTTTGATGACAGACCATTAGAGGGCCGAGGCCTTCTGCATTTACAGCTCCCCAGACGTTCATGGCATAACGACCACTGCTGATTACTTGAGGCTTGAAGTCGGGCAGATACCTGTGTGCGAAATAATCATGCGTTGATCAGTTCGTACGTAATGCATGATTAAAAAAATGCTTAAATCAAAACCATGGTTGTCAGCCCACAGAGGTAGAGAAAAATATTTTTTATTTACAGAAAACAGTTTCAATTCTCTAGATAGGTTTTATGCGCACAAAAAGACGACACAAAAAGACAAGGGAGACAGGACGCATATTACTGGAATACCTTTCTTCGGCAGTGGGCCCTTTTTAGAGTGTTTCGCCACATCTTCCCCTAAAACCTATCTGAGTATGAACCAACTAGCCCCACAAAGCATATTACTCAATTCTCTACTTTTACTTGCCCATGGCTTACTATGCTTTATAACGCTGTGCTTTTTACACAAATTAATGTTATTCGGACATACCTGCAAATTGCATGGATACCAAATGCGGCGCTGCTGGTCCCATCTTGAAAAGAAAGTAGATTCATCTGTAAAGATGGCTTGTCGCCAGGTCCACTGCTCCTGGGCGCAAGCAAATGCTAGGCGCTAGCCCTAGTGAAAAAAAAAAAAACTATGAGTCACAATAACCTCGTACAGATTTCACATACTAAACTCATACAAAGCTCGTAAAAATCTCATATTATCTCATACAAATATCATTACCTTTTGAGAAGTATATGAGATTATATGAGAGTTGTATTAGTTTAGTATGAGTTTCGTATGAGAAACCTGTATGAGGTTATTATACTCGTACGGGTTTTTAGCTAGGACTGTGCCTTCTGTCTTGGCGTCAAGTACGGCTTCTGCGCCGCCACACATCCACTTAATCCGGCTTCCTGGAGACGGTTCCGAATGGTCTTCAGACTGATGTCTAGGCTGAGGTCATCGCAATTTTTTTTTTTTTTTTGCGCTCTGAAAAGGATACGCAACGACTGCCGCGATGATCACTCGGTCAGCCTCAGCCGAAGTGCACCGCTCGCGGCCTGGACGTGGAGCATCGCTAAGGCGGCCGCCTTAATCCCTGTAAGCATCTATTATCCGATTCACTGCAGTCATCGACCTTCTAGTCCTGCGGCATATTTCTTCTTGCGGTACCCCCTGCTCGCCGGAATGAAAAATTTTTCTACTAACACTAAGTGAAACTCGGAGCATTATTTTTTGCCGAATGGAAATTACCTCAACATTCTTTGATATATACAGTATTCTGCAACTTTATCGTACCAGATTTGAAAAATTATCCCGCCTCAACCGGATGCTCATTTGCGCTGAAACTGCGCAGAAAGCTTGCGCATTCCTGTCCCCTCCTTTACGAGTCAGGTTTGACCATGGCGCTTGCTTGGTTTGGCCGTGCATGATGAAAAACCAGGACCGTCTGCGACGAGACTGAGAAGCAGAAAACGCAAACGCCAATTTTCCGCAAAAATCCGACTGTGGCGCCATCTAGCATCATTACAGGAACGTACCAAGCTTGCCTTGGCACTTTTGAACCGAGGCGCTTCTCTCCAGCGACGCCAGATGACGCCACAGCTGCCTTTTGCTGAAAACTTCGCGCTGGCGTTTTTTCTTTTTGCTCCTCAGTCTCGTCGCAGATGGTTCTGGTTTCTCATCATGCCGGCCAAACCAAGTAAGCACCATAGTCAACCTACATCGTAAAGAACAGGACAACAACGCGCAAGCTTTGTGCGAGGTTTCAGAACAAATGAGCTCAAAGCGGGAGAATTTATCAAAACGGGTAAGATAAAGTTGCAGAGCACTGTATGTGTGTGTGGGCGTGTCTTGCAAAAGGCGCCTGCCCTTGCTCTCATCGACTGACAGCATTAACAAAGCCAGCTACTGCGACATGCTCGGCCACTATCTCATCCCATATGACTTGGACGACCCTTTTAACGACGATGCATTCTGCCATCCTATATACGCAGTGCCTGGTGTCATCGATGGTACCGGAACCATGGAAGAATGCAAACATTATCTTCATTCACAAGAAAGGGGACTCTAAGGACCTTAAAAATTACAGCCCAATCAGCTTACTGTCTGTTACGTACGAGGTATTTACTAAGGTAATCGCTAATCGAATCAGGACAACCTTATACTGCAATCAAGCAAAGGATCAAGCAGGGTTTCGGAAACGGTACTTTACTATCGATCATATCCATACCATCAATCAGGTGATAGAAAAATGCTCGGAATATAACCAGCCCTTATACATAGCATTCATTGATTACGAAAAGGCATTTGATTCAGTTGACACCTCGGCGGTGATGCAGGCATTGCGAAATCAGGGGGTAGACGAGCCGTGCGTGAAAGTGCTGGAGGATATATATAGTGGCTGCACAGCAACCATAGTTCTGCATAAAGAAAGTAACAAAATTCCCATAAAGAAAGGTGTTAGGCAAGGAGACACAATCTCCCCAGTACTATTCACAGCTTGTTTAGAGGAAGCATTCAAGGACTTGGAATGGGAGCAGTTAGGTATAAGGGTAGATGGAGAATACCTCAGTAATCTGCGATTTGCTGAGGACATTGCCTTGCTAAGCAACTCTGTGGATGAACCGCAAATAATGATTGATGACCTAGACAGGAAAAGTAGAAATCTAGGCTTGAAAATCAATATGCAGAAGGCTAAGGTAATATTCAACAGTCTCGGGAAGGCACAGCAGTTTATGTTTGGTAGAGAAGCAGTGGAAGTAGTAGGCAAATATGTCTACTTAGGACAGGTAGTAACCGCAGATCCGGACCATGAAAAGAAAATAACAAGAAGAATAAGATTGGGATGGAGCGCATTTGGCAAGCACTCGCAGATTATGACTAGCAGCTTACCGGTATCGCTCAAGAGGAAAGTATACAACAGTTGCATCTTACCTGTACTCACCTATGGGGCTGGAACGTGGAGGCTAACCAAGAGAGTTCTACTTAAGTTGAGGACAACCCAGAGGGCTATGGAACGAAAAATGGTAGGGGTAACATTAAGAGATAGAAAGCGTGCAGAGTGGGTCAGAGAAATAACTCAGGTTACCGACATTCTAGTAGAAATTAAGAAGAAGAAATGGACATGGGCAGGACATGTAGTGCGGAGAGAGGATAACCGATGGTCACTGAGCGTAACAAACTGGATTCCAAGGGAAGGAAAGCGTAGCAGGGGGCGGCAGAAAGTTAGGTGGGCGGATGAGATTAAGAAGTTCGCAGTGGTCAAGTGGATGCAGCTCGCACAGAACCGGGTTAAGTGGAGAAATATGGGAGAGGCCTTCGCCCTGCAGTGGGTATAATCAGGCTGATGATGATGATGATGATTCTTCCAGCAGTAACACTGAAGTCCCGTCCACATTGCGCAAGTAATGAAAGTCTCACTGGAAGAACGGGCTGTGCTGCTGTTGGAGTGGACGCCAAAGGACGCTTATATGAACATAAGCGAGGTCGTTTGGTGAACGTTCGAAAGAAATCTCCCTCGTATCTGCCACAGAACGAGTCCAGATGACCTGGCTGTCAAGATGACCTGGATGAACGAATCCAGGCTGTCTAGAAGATGCGGGACAATCTCCGAAAGTAACGTCGAGTCATTTTACGAATCTCTTTTTCGGCTCTTGGCCTATGTCGTAAACCTGCGTGGGAGCTTTACCGGTTATGAAACTTGAGTTTGCATAGAATGGTACGTTTCGAGGTTATTTTTTAAACTGTTTCTTTCTGCCACCCATTTCTGCCTTTATATATTGAACTCTTTCATCTCCAGCGTAGGAAAGTGAATTTGAGTTGAAGAAATTGGTCTTGAATTATTAGCCCAGTTGCTATGCCGTAAAGCGCCTTTTTTTGTCAGACACCACATGCATGCTATTGTGTTTTCTTTTTCATGTGTTGCCTGGATCGCAGCAAAATTTTCACCGCATTTGCCAAAGCATTGCACAAGCGTTTAAACTCGTCAGTGCACAAACTCTCCGCCATGTCAAGCGCCAACTTCGGCTGTTACGCAAAGATAAGTCAGCTTCCGGCGAAGCATAAAGAGCACGTTGCCGATGGCAAACATTTCTGTACGGCCCGGACGAACAACAAACCATGAGGTATTGAAAGCGCCCCTGGCGGGCAGGAATGGTAGCAGCGCAGCTTCTGAGGCGATAACGCGAGCATCAAGTTATCGAGATTGGTGAGATCCTCGGCACCATACCCCTCGGTCTTTGCCGCGAATTTGCTGATACAGTGCGTTGGCATGCTGTTTTTTTTTCCCATTTCGGCCACTGCTCGAGCGCTCCATAATTACTTTTGGGACACGTATGTACAGTCGAGCGCGTGATTTGAAGGTTATCGCGCGAGCGTCGACCGAGAACATGAAGAGCGCCATGGCCCAGAATTCTCTGCCGAGGCGAGGGAGGCATCAGGCAAGCTTCCCTCACTCTTCTTGCTGTTCCTTCAGCAGCCGTCACTCCCTGCTGCACTATCATTTTTTGTTTTTTGCTTTATTCTGCAAACAGGCAGTTATCGTAGTGCGCCCGACGTATTCTAGGTATTATCTGAAATTGGACACTTTACCGCAACAAATAGAAAGCTTAGAATAGGGAGAAAGGGCGTTGAGTTTTTCGTGGGGGTGATGGTTGTTGTATAGAAGAGCGAACGAGGGAGAGAAGAGTGCGAAATCATGGATTTTCCTGTTCCAAAACCGGCCGCCAGGTGCCTGGAGTGCTAGGCCAAGCAGGTCGACGCTCGCCGATAACCTTCAAATCGCGCTCGACTGTACATGAAAAGCGGCCACAGAATTAACACGAATGACGAAACGTATGGCTTGGACTGCTGTCAGCGCCGTGAAGCGATAGTCATCGGGTCTGAGATAATCCTCTCCGTACGTTTACTGCGGCTGACGATAGCTGGTGCCCAGCAGATCGGTTTGACTGATTCTTCGCTTGTACCTGATCACCGCGTGGACAGCGGGCTATGCACGGGGGTGTTCCTGTGCTTTTTGGTCCAGATGCGTCCTCCCACGCCGGGCGATGCTCTTGCAGTTTTCCCATCGCAGAAACCAGAAATTGCGCGCTGCGTTGCCGTGGCTTGCGCTCCTTGAGAGTTTGGTGTGAATTTACTGCGGACGTAACAACATTTATGTTATAAGAAGCGTGATGAGCTTCCAAATTAATTGCGCATAAGGTCACAGGTATTCCGTCGTACCAAATACGTAAAAACTAGCAGCAGGGCGAAAACTAGCCAGTGCAGCCTGTAAGGTTTGTCAAGAAATAAATCTGTCGAAGAAATAAATTATGTCGATTCTTCCTCAATTCCCCACGCTACAACACTGCGCGTCGGTTTATGTTTGCAGAACAATTTGCCTTGATGTCCTTTTCCTGTACTGCCAGGGATTATACATTCGAACGAGACGTGGTAAAAGAGTTGCGTGTTTCCTGAGCATGTAAACATAAGGATGCAATTAATTTCAAATAGTAATTAGATGACGTAATAGAGAAAAGCGCTAACTTGAGATGGAAAAAATGTAAGCATGCTCTTTAAGCTAATCAGGAACACATTTGATATCAGTGCAAATTGTCTAGAAATAAATTCCGAAGGAGTCTGCTGCTCTATGCTATTCCACTTTGGAATATTCTGATCGGGTTTTGACTGCCGCCGCACCGTCGTTCGCGTGCCATGTTTAGAAAATGACTCGCATGTGTGCCATATCATTCACGCATGGATCTATATGAATACATATGGGCTGTAAAG
This sequence comes from Amblyomma maculatum, assembly GCF_055883805.1. Lineage (NCBI taxonomy): Eukaryota > Metazoa > Arthropoda > Arachnida > Ixodida > Ixodidae > Amblyomma > Amblyomma maculatum. The sequence goes on along the minus strand of NC_139344.1, from coordinate 74,216,160 downwards.
TCCCATATAACACGGGATATTAGTGGCACGTCGTAGTATGGAGGTGTTCACTGATCTCGGCGACCCGGGGTTCCTAAACGAGAGGTGCATTCGCGCAACGCACCGACGAGAAGGAAAAATGTCTGTAATGACGCTGTATGCGTATGGAATTCGTTGCGGGAGGAAAGCAAGGGTTAAGATCCGGAGCATCCTACATTAACAACCTTGAAACTGACGGCGAGGGGCTTGAAGTGATGATAAAGTACGAGATTTTTTGCGCTCTTTCAAACAATTAACAAAAAAAAAAAACCAACGTGGCAGTGTGAGCCACAATACCGCTATAGCAGGGTGACAGACAATAAAAACAATATTAGCGGATGATGCCTGACCATAAGATGTGTGAAGCCATGCGTTTAAGGATCATTTTCTGAAAATGTCTCAAAAAGTGCCCATAGACGAGCGTGTTGCCATTGTGCATATGACAGACGATGAGCCAAAGTGAAATAGCCGCAAGAATAGGGCTGTCCGTTTCAACGGTCCACCGCATTATTCAGGCGTTTAGGTACGAAAGAAGATTGGAAGACGCTCCGAGTGGAGCTCTGGAGCGCGCAACAACGTCCGTATAAGATCTTATTGTCGTGGCTTGAGATGATAATCCATTCCTCACGGCGTCAGAAGTCTGCGACGAGCTCGGCCAACATGTCAGAGAGGAAATCATACGCAGAAGGCTCGATGATGCTGGAAGTCAAAGCCGGGCAGCCGCGACGAGGCCGCGACTTGACCCACTGGCACCGCCGCCAGTGGCTGGAGTTCGTAGGGGCCCACGAAGAATGGACGCCAGGAAACTGGTGCTACGTCGTCTTCAGCGATAAATCAATATTCCGCGTACTATGGGACAAGTGCTAGAGCGTCTGGCGTCCTCGAAACTACCGGTATGCTCTTGATGCGTCCTTTTGTACCAGTTGAGGGGAAAAAAAAAAAAAAAACGCTCGCTTTCTTTCAGTTACGAGGAACGGCAATCTTTCAAGGGTGGAAGAACGGGCTAGTTGGTAAATCATCTTGGAAAGCAAACTAGCGCACTTCAAAACAAAGACAAGGAAGAGAACGACAACACAGCGCTGTGTTGTCGTTCTCTTCCTGTGTCTTTGTTTTGAAGTGCGCTAGTTTGCTTTCCAAGACGGTAATCTTTGCCGTGCACTCGAGCAGCCGCACAGCAGTGAATATTTGGGGTGCCGTGCGCCACCGGGGCTTGGGACCTATCCGCAGTATTCACGGCAGGATGGCAGAGGAGGCGTGCATCGAGATCATGGAGAATGATTTGATGTCACGTGTGTTGGATACGACGTTCCCATTAAAAGGCTGCTTCTAGTTTCAACACGATCGCGCTCCAGTGCACACAGCTCGAGGGGCGCAAGCCTTCCTGGACAACAATGTCGTAAGCAGGTGCAGTGGCCAAGCCACAGCCCCGACCTCGACATCATCGAAAATGTTTGGGCCGCATGATGAAAGCAAGGCTCTCCAGGGATGCATGCTCCAGTTCCACCAATTCGGACTTCCTCTAGGTTGCCAGTCAAGAGGAGCGGTAGCTTCTGCAGGCAGGCACAGAGCTGGTAGACGCGCGTTATCAGTCACTGCCGGATCTTATGGAAGCAGTGAAGAGGACTCATGGTGGAGCCACTCGCTTTAAGATTTAGTTTTATGCATGAAGCGCTTGTTTTTTTTTTTTCTTCACCTAGCCAGTGACAAAAGTTCTATGCTTTTCCTCCCCATTCTAAGAAGCAGGACTATTTTCTCTTTGAGATAGAGAGAGAGAGAGAGAGCTTGCGTGCATATAAACGTGTAAATAATTCACAGGGAAAAGCTCAAAAACATGATGTTAAGAAAGATATTCTCTAAAATAAAAGGTTAATCTGAGTTCTAAAGCATAACAATGCTATTGTTCGAAGTTTAGCTTTTCTTGGAAGCGCACCACAGAGCCGATACCATTCTTACGTCGGCAGCATTTCAATTAAACTCTCAAGGGGCACGAGCTGCGGCAGCGTAGCGCGTAATTTTTGGCTCGCGCGATAAGAAAACTGCCAAGAGCGCTGCCGGGGCCATAGAGGCTGCATCGGCGAGCAAAAAGCGCTGAAAAGCCCCTGTGGCGAGCTCATTGTCCACCTACCGATTAGGCATAAGGAAAAAAAAAGTTGTCAAAGCGAGCTGCGCACCAATTCGCAGCAATCATACCGAGAGCATTATCTCGCACCGATGACTGTCGCTTCGTAGCGCTGATGGCAGTCCAGGCCCCGCGATTCGTCATTCGTGTTAAGTATGCCGGCCAATGTACATTTCTATTTTTCATAAACAAGCAAAAATGTAAATTTCACACATCCTACCAAAAATAACTGACACAACGTTATTTTTTTTCAGTTATGCATTGAGGTACAGCATGTAGAATGCAAGTCATAGGAGTGGTACAAAATTCTAGTTACACCAGGCAAGGCCAAGTAGTAGTGTTTCACCAGTTTTGACAAAATATGTGGCCTAATCATTGCTTCTATAGAAAAAAAATAATCTAGGAGATGTTAGGTAAACTGAACTTGCTTACTGTGAAGATTACCAGTAATATTGATATAGAGTGGCATAGTATTTCTTGGCTTAACGTTGTATGTGAGAAGTGAATTTTTCATGGTGTTGAAAAACGCGAGTCACGGAGACTTGTTGACTGATTTAACTGTGCTATTGCATTATGTTCTTGCTGGTTGTGGTGAAGTTGTTTATGTCTTCTGGCCGCTGTGTAATAATATAAGCTAGGTAAACCTGTTCCAAGCACTGCCTCCGCGACAACCACTTCTTGCTGCTTCCGCGCGCATTTTGCATCTTGCCTGTAAACATGACAGAAAGCAACTCGTAGAAGGAGGAAAAGGAAGAGACGGCGCATGAAAGTCGCTGACTTAAAGCTTAAAAACGAAAAATTCCTGGAAGAAGACCCAGCGGTCAATGCCATAATAGGCCAGGGGAACCTACTATGATATACGGTGCCGAAGTCATATATAGAGCACAAAAAAAAAAAAAAAAAACAGGCGAGGTTACAGAATGAGCACTGATTACGAACGATGCCTTCAAATTCTTCAGATAGGGGCCGCGTGAAAGGAGAAGTGAGGAAAGGGAAGATGGCCACACTGTTTCTGTGGACTGAATGTGCTGAGCGTAGGGAAGAGGGGTCTCAACTTTTCCTTTCGAGAAGTGCTGGCGGACAGGATGGAGGAACAAAACGGAGGCATTAGAATACAAAACAAAGAAAAATAAACACATAAAAATGATGCAGCTGCCGAGAGCGATGTCAACAGACGCAGAATAAATGAAACTAACACTGCAGGTATCTTAACTCACTCTATAGAAACTTCATAGAAAGGGCACTCCAGGCTTTCTAAGGAATTAACCGCGCCCCGTGGTCCTCTGGCCCCTTTGTATGGAGACTTCCTGGAACAAAGAAACGAGCTGACATGAAGCGTGTGAAGTTTTCTCCTCCTAACCTCACAAAGGATTGAGCGTATCCGCCCCTGAAGCAGCACAGCGACTTTATGAGCCTTTAAAAGGCCCTCGTCAAAACCAGGTATCAGTTATCGTTAACTGCGACAGTTGGGAAGTAATTTCAACGACGTAGGTAAAACCATAGTATGCGCTATCAACGCCAATAATGAGAGCGCAAAAGGTTCGGCAGTAATGACCTCTGGCGGACTGAGACGTATCAGTCATTATGCATAAGATCACATACGAACATTGCGAGATCCACAAGTTCCATTTTTTTTGTGTGTGTGAATTGGCTGTGGAACGTATAGTTTGAAATGTCACGTGAGGCTTTTCCAACAGCAGCTGCTTGATATTTCAAAACAATGAAATAATGAGAATGGCGAAAATATTGAGCCATTGTTTAGCTGAGAGCATTACTTTCTGCGCCATTTCCCATGAAGAATACTGTTTCAGTATCTCTTTCTTTCCCGCTAGCTGCACTGTACGCATGTACTGTTGTTTCCCTGGGAGCTCGCGGCCCGATTGACGGTCGCTTCCAAGCCTTGGCGAATACCTGCGAATAGCTGTAAAGTGATCTGGCGGTGTTTTAGAGAGAGGAGGAGGAAGCTGAGGAGGAAAGACAGGGAGGTTAACCGGTAAAGGAACCGGTTTGCTACCCTGCACTGGGGGAGAGGGGTAGGTGGGTATAAAAGTTGTGGGTGAGAGAGGGATGGGTGAAGGCAGTACAGTCACATTACAGACATGTCACATGACATCACCGTCATAGTCATATCACGTAACATAAAAAATCATAGCCTTTCGATCAGTCCTGTGTTTTTCATAAAGCAGAGCAGTGCCTGAGAGGCCTTCACCGCAGACGATCGCCGTGGCCAGGGACCTAGCATCTTAATTTCAGTCAGTGGGCGTCCATCTAGACGCTCCAGCGCACGGCATACACTGTTTTTCCTCGCGGTATATGGGGCACTCACAAAGAATGTGGTCTATAGTCTCGTCGCACCCGCAGTTTGTACATACAGGGCTATTTGCCATACCTATCACAAAAGAATAAGAGTTTGTAAATGCTACACAAACCCAAAGGCGGCATAGCAAAGTTTCTTCACATCGGGGTAGGCCATGTGGAAGCCGGAGCTTCAGGTCAGGGTCCAGAGGTTTTAGGCGGCAGTTCGCAAACTGGTCAGAATTCCACAAGGAGAGCGTGTGTTCCCGCTCAAGTGCGCGAAGCCTGCCCGCTGCGTCTGCCCTGGAAAATGGAATCAACACACAATCGCTGTCTTGGTGAGCTGTTCGTGCGACCTTGTCCGCCCGGAGATTGCCCGCTATGCCGCTGTGTCCTGGAAGCCATTGGTAGATGATGTCATGTCCTCCATTTATGGCATAGTGATGAAGTTGTCGTATTTCCGCGACGAGTTGCTCATGGGCTCCACGGCGAAGAGCCGCTTTTAAGGCTTGCAGAGCCACTTTTGAATCTGTGAAATCCGTACTAGGATAGCGGGGTATGAAAAAACATGAGACACGGTTAACCAACACGGTACTGCCTGAACGCATCGACATCTTGACTGTCCATCCACATTTAAAATTTTCCGATCTTATATGTGGTGTGGACCACCGAAAATTTGAGTGCGGGCCAAGTCAGTTATGACTCATCCCATGGACCACCCGGTCATGTCACCTGCCAACCACCGTTTGTCAGAGGCATGCTTGTGAGGAGGGCTGTGATATAATGGGTTCAAGTTGGGAGGAACGAGGTAGATATAATCCCCGCTTTACAACCAAGTCTCACGAACGTTCCTGCATGGCATAGGAGTGGCACCTCTGACTGAAAGTTGGCAGCCCGAGTTTTCAACTTCTGCGTCTACTCAGTTACCTGATGGCGACGCACAACTTCATAAACCCGGTTAGACCTAGCCTAGCGAAAGAGTGCTTTTGCATCTAAAAAGGGGGGAAAACGCAAAAACGGAGCGAAGAGAGGAACGAACAACAGAGATGCTTCATCCTGTTCTTGCGCTCTTCCCCTTTTTTAGCAATGTTAAACCAATTAGCCCGCAACAGCACCCTCGTAAGCTTTCGCGTCTAAATTTAGGGGGAGGGGGAGGGGGGGGGAGCTGGACCCACCCTTCCTGCTACGTACCGGCTGAAAGCTCTGCTTTCACAACTGGGCTGTTAGAGTTAATTCTTCATTGGAGAAAATGAAGGTCGGCAGTGGTAAACGTCACCTCTACTTTAGCGAAGAGGAAATTTTCGCTCGCGTCTCATGATAGAGGACACGCTTATACGACGTCCATCTGAGGCCATTTCAGTGAGCTTCGCCCCACGGAGTAGCTGCAGCCCACGTGAAGTGGGTCCTAGTTGCCCGATGTGGTGATATATTCGTTTACATCAGGGTAACGAGTTTGTTTATCCTTGGAGAATCTGGTTGACCACTTTTTCTCGCTGACCCAGGAATATGCTGATCTCTTTCGTGAAGGGAACGATCCATAAAGAGTACGGCAACGTAACAATAACAATAAAGAAGAAAACGTCTGGCATGCGTGACGCGAGAAAAAAACGGTTGTTGGCCTCTGACAGGCCGGCAATCTCGTTGCATTGGGCGGAGGTACCAATCTTACAAAACAAACGCTTGGTTTTTCTGGCTCAGTTATGTAGCATCCAGGAAGGCCATCTACGGAGGACAATATATGCCTACATCTCGCTGGCCGCTTCACGTTCGCCTGTACGGTTTCGTTACACTGCTATAATATATATTATTGGCGTCTGTCCCAGGCGCAATAAAGCTTAGGAAAACCAGCAGGGCAGAAATAAATGTCAAGCCGGTAGGGTAAGCAATGAGTACGGTGTGGACCTTACTTCATTTTAATGCCTACATTTCTTATTTCACTTTTGATTAAATATGTTACTTAGGGGTCATAAGATATCTGAAATTGATGTGAAGCTTTAGGCGCACGTAAAATACTGTTCTGAATTACTATTAGCCAAACGAAGTTAAGAAACTTCAACTGCGTAAAAATTAAAATAAAATGCTAAGGCCTCTTCTTTAAAACAAATCCAGACAGTTCATTGCAAATAGTAGACAACTGTTCCAAGAAACAGCACTAGACGAGCTCCTTCAAATTTGCGTGCAATCTTGAAAAACCTCCTCAAGAGGTCAAACAGCATCAACCTAATGTAGGCCTTGATAACCTTTCACCAAAAATTCAGATCGTGTCTTGTGGTTTGAAAGCCCTGACACTAGCATTGCACCGCATTACATGTAACTCTGACTCGTTCGCCCGTAAGTGACAGCTCGAACGTGGTTTATATGTGTTCGAACTAACTGGTTGCTTATGTTACTGCTCCGCAGTGCTGCCCTTGTGATGCTCTCAATGAAATCGAGCAAGAGTAGCTTACGAGCTCTATGCGTCGATCTTTTTTACCATTGGAACCCATGGACTGCCACCAGATGCGGGTTCTGCAATTCGGCCAAACAAAGTAAACAAGACAATACGCCATGCTTCCTGAAATTTCTGTGAGAAACACGGTAGACCGAGGCCATTTAAAATTCCCGCACGTTACGCATTCGGCTGCCGCGCACATAGCGGCTACTCCAAGGGCGCGTGCCTTGGCGCGGGTTCTGTCTCAATTAATGCCGCGGGCTGCTGTCGTTGCGGCGGAAAACAGGAAAGACGCACGCACTGGCCCGCGAGCGTCGCCACGAGTGAACGGATGCACGCGCCATGAACGCAAACCTATAAGAAGGCCAGATCAGGGAGGAGGACGGCGCCTGTCAGCAGGCGGGGAATTTGTAGCAGCGCATCGGACTTGAAGCTATAACCGCCTTGCGGATATGCGCATTTTGCATTGCTGTAAATTTCTCAAGGCAACAGTCGCTGAAAAAAAAAAGTACCCTGGTCTCTCAGATGTCGCCGATAAATAAAGAGAATGCGCCTCCTCGGGGGGGGGGGGGGGGGGGGGGGAAGTGACAGTCTAAATGGCCTTGAACTGGGAAATTTGAGTTGGAAAGCGAAAGTCGCTTGCCGAAGCTTATGTCTGCGGCACACGAAGACCGATTGCAGGTTCTAGAAAAAAATAATCAGCGTTTTGCGCGCGCAAAATATTCCAGCCTGTTTCGGTCATTCTGCAGCAACTCGCTTTTTGCAGTTAACTTTTGTTCCCAGGTTGACGCCTATAGGCTCTCATTTTCAGGACGTATAATCACGCAAGCAGATTGTAATGACAATAACACCGCTGATAGTCGAACAAGTTTACTTGTATTTATGTTCGGGAAACGAAGCTGGAAGCACACGAGCACATGCACTGTCTAGAGGAGGAAATGCTACTCGCTAACAGTTTTATTGAGATTGCCACAAAATACATACACGAGGCAAGAAAAAAAGCGACCAGAAAACAATAGACCCAACTTCGTGACAAGGCCGAGCTCATAGGGAGATCGCTTTGACTTGTAGCACAGCTGCTTATATCACAGATTTCTAAAGAAAAGCAGTTGCGGCTTGAGTTCTGCTTCTGGTCTCATTCCTTGTTGTTGTCCCTTCTTGTCTCAGCGTGCACGTGAAGCGCTGTTGTGTCCCGAACGCAAGTAATAATCATTTTGCTTCTTTTTTTTTTTATTACGTTCTCACCTGCGACAATGGTTTACTGGGTCTAACGGTATGAGATAAAATGAAAGAAGCGTGAACATTATAGTCTTGTCCGACTGTTACAAGTTTACTATAGAGCCTTAGAGCTACGCTTTTGAACTGAGCATAGAGACAAATGGTTTGCAGTTTCATGTCAACATGGGAAACATCTTACACTTCTTTAAGCGTGGAGACGATGATACAACTGACATTTAAAACAAAAGAAAGAGCTAAGACAGGCTAAAGAATGCAAAAATATTAAGCTCTCTGAGCGTAAAGTAATCGTTATCCGCAAAAATTATATAAAAAAATACGCCTTGACTTATTTGCGTACCAAATGGTTAAGTGATTACCGGTTCTAATGTATTGCTATGCCAGTACTTACATTTAAGCCAGAGGTAGAAATGCACAAGGAAACATTTACTTTTTCCTGCCACATCCAGAGGTTCGCGCGTAGTCCACGATAGGAAATGGCTGAACGTTTTCAAGGAAGAAAGCGCAGCACATGGAAAACAAGTTGGCGGCCAGACAAGGCAGCACAGGGGAATTTCCGATGCTCTTTTTTCCTCGGTTGCTTAGGCAGCACTACCTTCGGAAAGGTTCAGGTGTCAGTAGCAATAGACTGTCCATGAGGCCTTAGATGTACGTTTATAGAAATCACCGTTAAAGTGAGCAAATATCCAGTTTAAAATTCGACCTCTAGTTGTATTTGCAACGAGAGAGAGCCTTTGGCGTTAGTTTTTGAGGAAGAAAAAGAAACCCGTTTTTCTTTTCCGTTCTGGCTTAAGATTAAAGTTATAAAAAAAAGCTTCTTGCATTTTAAGTCCTGTAATACTGGAGTTTGTGCTTCCGGTATTCATTCAGTAATTTATGAAATATCCGTGCTTTCAAAGTAGCGTAAATTTGTCAGGCACTTTCCGTGTGTTTTGCTGAGCATCTAAAACATATTTTACGACTTTATTGCAAGCAAAAAAATGCATAAGCGAATTACATTTCAAGTAATCATCAATAAATATTGAAATGAAAAAGTAAAGTTGAAGGAATATAGAATTGCTGCTATGGCGGCCGTAATATTAACGGCCGCTAGTGAATACTCGTTTCTGTAATAAAGAAAATTTCGAGTTTATTTTTATTGCGACAGAATGCTTTTTGGATAAACGCAGCACCCTTTTGAAGCTCCAAAGTGTTCAAGTCCGAAGTTAAAACCATATGGCATAAATGTGCGTACAGAGAATATTATTCATTTAGCGGTTTATATAAGCAATGCTGGCTATGCTAATAAGAGCAGCTGTGAAAAATTAAACTATACAAAATGGGTGCAGTCTGAAAAACAATTTTAGCAGCCATAAATTATATGCTGCGCTACTACACTCCCTGTAATTTCTTCGCCAACACTGCGCTTATAAACTTCTGTGCATGAGAAGCTTTGACAAATTCTGGTACGCCTTCGGGCATCCAGTGTAAGAAGCATTTGTCCGCTTATGCATTAGGTGTGTTGCGGTCAAGGACATGACCATTTCGTTTTGGTTACAAATTTGGATTACTACAGTGCAAATACGGCTTCGACCATTGGTTCACCGGTGCCAAAGGTGGAGGCTCTTGTTTAAGTATGTGAACTGTCGGCTACTAGGGAAGCTGCAGACGAAATCTATGAGGCCAGCTTAAATGTTGCCAACGAGTTAGGAGATGTTTTCGCAACAGCATGCCGGCTCGCGCAAACAGGCGTCGCTGCAGGGAACAGGTGTACAACAGGTGAGGACAGCATTGCCGCTGGTGACGTTAAAACTGCGTTCCTAAAAGCGGCGGGTGCTGGGCTGTTCATTCCATAATACAGCAGCTGCTCGAACTGCAGAAAGACGAGGCTGCGATCGTTGCAAAGCTTGCTGGGAAATCTACGAGTTTCAATATAAAGGACTTAAGCTGATAAAGAATATAATGAAAATCGAGCCTCTATAGTTCTAATGATGCAGTAATTTTGATAAAGGAATCAAACAAATCGCAAATCTACAACTCCTGTGCTCGTAGATTTACGACCGCGGCAACATACGCAAGCTCAGTATTTATATACGGGTAGTTATGGCGTGAAAAATATAGAAATAGAAATGCCGCTATATATGTCCGTAACAAAGTTATAACCATAACCTTTGACTTAGGCAATGCGACGAAAACTTTCATTTTGGGTCAAATCTGCGAAATTATAATTCATATAAGTAATTGGAAGAGATACGTTTTCGTTATTACGAACAGAAATACACTAAAGCCGAGGGTATTTATTTCATGCAATGTGATTGGGCAGGACAAGGCAAGAAGCGATATTTTTATTTTAACATAATAGTGCAGTTATTGAATGAAATGACAATTACCGAGTATAAAACAAATATTTTTGGTATCAGGGCCTCGTACCAGGTCATAAAAGCTTTCACGACTTCAGTCGCGAAAGCGAAAGGAATCCAAAGGTCCACAAAGCTGTGTGCTTCAAATGATAAGGAATAGTTTGATCTGAAAACAAAAGGAGCAGGACACGAACATAATGTTGGTAATTAATTACTAGAGCAAGACACAGCGCGACCACAGTATTTGCACTTAGCGAAGCTATTGTATGAAAAAATAAATAAAGGGAACATCGTTTTATCTGCCAAGTTCCAGTCAATGAGGACATTATCTAAGGAGATAACCTCTTTTCTCACTGCACCTACAAAGACATTAAAATTAAGAATGGTGTGGATGTACCTTTATTTACACATTCCATCTGTGCTTCAACAAAGAGCATTAATATTTTGATCTGAACATCACCGTGGAGTCATTTTATCGAACGAAAAGTATGAAGTGTGAAAATTCGGGATATAATAGGATACAATGAGAAGTATCAAGTCTCATAATGGAGCTGTACTCACAATCATACTAGTAAATCAATACTACTAATGGCGCGAACAAGTGAAAATTTCAATTTAATATAAAAGAGGCAGTGAACAACACAGCGTTTTGAACTCTGCCAGCTTCTCACTGAAGCGACTTCATGGGGGCACAAAAATACGCGTGGTGCATTTTGCGGTTGCCAGAAAAAAAATTTTTAAAAAGCATTTCCAACCTCTCGACTATACCTCGTGCAGACCGGCTGGTTGTGCATGCTCGTTATAAGTTTCTTGACTACCGCACCAAACGCCGAGCTGTTCACACATGCTTTGCGGCACACAACATGCACAAATGAGGCATTTTACGTTGGCAAGTTCATTCTTCGTGCCTTTCAATAAAATGTTGAAGCATGCCTTCGCATGGGCAAATGCGTCTTCGCACTGGACAGGCGAGAGATCAGTGACGGAGAACCCGCTGCAGAAATCGCTCCGTCAGATGAGTTCGACTGGGAAAGCCTGACGTGCAATTGTAGAGCCAACTGACGCTCTAGTGATTGTCCTTTTTCTCAGCAGAAACATGTCACTGGACGGCACCTTGGCGACACATGACTTAAGGAACACATAAGAGTCATGGTTACTTCTGGGTGCGCGAGCATTTGTGTGTAAGAACTTACAAAAATAGTCCGCAACTGCAAGAAGAATCCCTATATCACCCTTGACAGATTTATAGTGGGCACACTTTGGTGGGCTCACTTTAATGTGTAAGCCATGCTAGGCTCCCACACCTATATGAGACCTCAGTTCAAGGCTGTAAATTGATGTGTTCTTCCTAATTAGGCCATCGTAGTGGGGTGCACGAGATTCCCCTGTCCTGCGGTCACTCCTACGGAGAACAGGCTGGCCGTAGTATCATTAAATGGACGAAAGAACATGAGCGAAAAGTAGAGGGCATAATTTTGGCGAAACACATTAAAGGCTGCTCTTCCCGTCATTGTGCGCCATGCTTTACTGACTTTCGCATTCTTGGCAAAAGCACTGACAAGGAAAACAGGGAGTTGAAGCGTTTATGCAAAACAAAGGCAGCTCGTTTATAAGCGATAATTCATTTACTCTGGATACGGAAGAAAAGAAATTTCTTGACCGTGTGTTATCTCATTTATCTTGACATCAGGTGACTTGCCTGCGCATGTGACGATAAGAGCAACATCTGTACCCAAGTTTCGTGTGTACAACAAACTAGTTTGAAGTGGGAGAAATAGGAACCGCGACAGAAACAAGACGAAGAAGAGAAGTGGACATTTTTCTGTTCCTTCCCCTGAGTTTAGATCATCGCCTACTTGTGCGTCATCACTTCGGTCCAGTTCTGCGCGCACCGTCGCTTTGAGATAAGGCCATGCTGAGCAAGAGGCTGTCAGCCGCTCGAGCGCACTCTATGTTGGTCACATGGCTTATTCGTCGAGGGCAAGCATCAATTATAGCAACGTAAAAACCGCTGGACGTCTGAATGAATGCGCTGGGGTTAATTCAGTTATCATGGGTATTTTTAAATACCCAAGGGGTTCTTGCGCGCTCCCCTAAACCAACACGCGCAATTGTTTCGGGGCTATATTTAACAAAAAGCTATGGCAGGGACTGGCGGAATCAAAGTTCGATTATGAAGCTTAGTAGTAGACCATTTAAGCCGATGATAAATCTTAGCCAAATATTAAAAAAGCGTCTGGAGTAATCGCAATTGTTAATGACATGCTCCTGAATGCAAGCTGTTACAACTCGAGAATGCTGCAGTGAATTCTCTCCAAAGGAGGCACTCTATCTCGTGACTTTGCGGTTAATAATTGAATGGCAGGGGCTGCCGTGAAACGCAGTTAAGAAGTACATCATGGAAATAAGTCGACGACAGTGGATTGATACAGGACGTTATTTAAGGGGCATTTATCGCTATACTTTTTCACCCGCCGCGATAGTGCAGTGGCTAGGGCGCTCGGCTTCTTTGCCCAATGGATGATCGAATCCCGGACGCGGCGGCCGCTGTTCGATGGAGGCGAAAAGCAAGGCGCCCGTGTACTGTGCGATGTCAGTGCACGTTAAAGAACCCGAGGCGGTCAAAATTTTCGGAGCCCTCCACTACGGCGCATCTCATGTGCTGAGTTGCTTTTAAATCCCACAAACGAAACCGATACTCGTGCCACTTCGCTTAGGTCTGCAGGAACCATTTTCTTTCTGTGAGCATGCTTGTCAGTCAGACGCTTTGGGTTCGTTATCTTTATTTTTGGGCTTTTCTGCTGTACGGTAGGTTTGGACATAGTACGCAGTCTTTCCGGAAAACAGTTTCTTACAAGGTATGAGGACACGTTTCATGTGGCCCCCTCCTGAGTCTTTCTCCGCACCGTGTACCTAGCGTAACGTTGCGTTGGTGTCTAAATCAGCAGCTATGCTCACGCAACAAGTGGAAGGATATAGAAGACGGACTGACAGTGAGCAAATATATTGTATAAGTTAAGTAAACCGCTTAACGCACGCACACACGCATGTGTCCGCAGGCTCGCCCACACGGTACGTGCAGAGGACGGAGAAATCGAGGCGAGTGCCCAAGGGCGTCGTGATGTGCGGACCTGTACACATGCACGCAGCTCGAGAATTCGAGCCAACGCACGCATCCCACGGTGACGCAATAGCGCGGCCTTGAATTTTGACGAGACTGGAGTAGATCGCGCTCATGGTTCGCTCGCGGGCGACGCGTGCCACGTTCGCTGTATCGCCAGCTACGTCGCCGGCAGATATGTTGCCTTTTGAAGCCGCACCTGAATCGCCCACAAGTATTCTTCAAGTGTGCTGCACTTTTGTAGCTCGTGCTTGTGCTAAATTCCTCTGAAAATGCTGGAAGAATCATTCTGGCGGGAGTGAGCACTCCAGGATGCTGAGATCACAAGCTGGATAGATGTACAAAAATCTAATCCTTTTTTGAAGTGCTCACTCTAACATGCAAGTAAGGACCAAGGAGGTTTCGTAGTACTTCACAGTACGGTACCGAGTGAAGTGTATTTTTGGGATTTCGCTTCTGGACTACGCACCCCTCATGGCTCAGACACAGGTTGGATAACAGTAGATTTGAAGGCTCGGTGAACATTGCGTTTTCCTTTGTTTTTTATTGCGGCATAGGAAGTCACACGGTTGTCCCTGTAATAGATATTCTCTAATATATTTAATTATCAACGAAATCCTGTTTAGTGAAACACGATAGAAAAATAGAGCAATATGCGACTATGACTCCAAAATACCCTCTCAATTATTATTTTTTTTCTTTTTAGCAGCGGCGACTGTCAAAGATATGAACCAGCGTTGCCTTTGCATGCGTAGCCCTCGTGCTACCATGGAAACGCCGCTGCTTTAGCAGGCAGTCAGTGCGAAGATCGAAGACATTTTTAGTGCGCTAGCACTATGGTTGGGTATAACCAAAGTCTGCAGTAACCGACACGCACAATTCTTTCACGACAGAAAGTAGGCCGTAGTTAAGGCATTTCTGGCTACCTAATTAAAAAGCTAATCCTCAGAGCAAATTACAAGCGTAACGATATCGATGTCTTTGCCTTCATTTGATATTGTAAAATAACCAAACCTGATTCTATTTACTGTTCAGCGGAGTGATACACATGCCGAATACTATACGGCCTATAGTTAGCAACTGCTGTTCTTCATTTTTTTTTTAAGCTGTATCTAGCTTCATATTTTGTAGTCAGCGATTTCGCCGACACGGTGCACCGCATGCCATCGTCTTCATCGACTTTCATAACTGAGCAATAGATTCAGCACACACAACTGTCGCATTTGCCTTTTAAGAAGCATGAAGCGGCCGTAAAATATTGCACTGCGCTACCACGCAAGTCCTCAATCACAGATTTTGGCGATATTAGTCTGAAACCTCCGTTACCTTAAAAATCTAGCGAAATGAAACCGGAGTGAAAAGCGATGTTCTAGCGTCTAATTCGCATTAAGCCTATAATTATACGCGAGATCGCTCTTCTTTTTTCTATATCATAAAATGCGTGTCCAGATTGCGCGCACTGCCCATAAACACTTCTAGTGCTGTTTGCAAAGTCTTCTCCCCAAGTTTGTGTGCGATCAATATCATGCCGATGCCAAGAGACAGATAGGCCACGCTGCCACGTGCGTATTAGTGATGGCAGTAAATAAAGAAACGAAAATTACAATCGCCATCATTATCACGACGGTGGCGACGTAACCCTCGAGCACGTGTTTGTTCTTTCCTCATTCTTGTGTTGTGTGATGTGTTGCCTACTATTAGTGAGGGCTGCTTAATGCGGTTTGGTTATTTCCCGGAGACATTGTGCTCAGGAGCTATTACTGTCGAGATTTGTCGTCCTGACGCAATTTCTAAACAGAAGACTAAAGTAAACAATATATATATATATATATATATATATATATAAATAACAGTTTATTGTTACTGAATTTGTGCGTAAAGAATCGACACTGTAGGCGACAATGTACCGGCTTTGCCAAAAGTAATCGAGCAACCGCGACGACGGGGGGAGCAGGCGCGGGGCCGAGTGGCGGCGCTACGGTCGCTGTCGCTGGCTGCAGCTCTCCGGCATCGAGAGTAACCTAGATGACGTAAGCTTGCTTCCGCGCTCTCCTTCGTGGGATGGTAAAAAGTAAGCGCTTAATTGGCGTAGTCGTGCGCTGCGACTGATTTGGCGCCTTCGGAGCGTAGCGCTTCTGACGAAGGGCGTACGAATAGCTTAACTCGCTCAACGCTCCTTTTACGCTGGCGCTGTGAAGCTGCGCCCTTCATTAGAATACCTTGTGCGTTTAATATCAGCACGCAGCTAATATAGCTGGATCGATAGAGCAAACACTTGTTTTGCTGCTGTTTTAGAATATCGGGAAAGTAATTGATATGAACGGATCTCAAAAATTCGATGCACTGTTTCCGGCGATTCCAATATTTCTTTGCCCACGACCGGCTTTGTTTTGTCACTTCGTTATGCTGGAGGTGAGGAAAATGGAGGCAATATTTCCAGCCATTTCACGTTTCCATGTTGATGCGCAGAAAAGAGCGAACTGCGTTATGCGTTAGTAACCTTGCGCTGACCTGCACCACTCATTTTCACAACGCGTGAGATAATGGCCCCACTCTCGCGCCTCAAATTTGTATCACTGAATTTTACAATACTTGCGGCCGCTTCTTTACCCAAACATATTCCGAGCCTAATAGCAATATGTTCCCGAAATGAACAGAAAATTGAACAAGAACTGCGAACCACCTAGTTTACTATTACTCCTTTTTACCGAACCACTTGACTAATGGCGCAGTGCCCGTTAGTATAGACTGGTTGCATTCGTAACTCGTTTAGAATAACGTAGGATGCAACCTTGAAGTGCCGCACAAAATCATGATCGGAACCTGAATTCCCGCCCTTGCTGAAGTCTCTGGTCGCAGCATAGTCGAGTTCAATGCAGCAAGGAAAAGAATTTTTAATACATTTTTAGAGATCAAATGTTAGAGAACAATTTACGTATACCACACGCATTCGTTATATTGCCTAATATGTTTGCGGCAGCTTTATTCCTCACTCATCTCTCCCGCATTCTGTTTGACGTTACAATCATCAAGACAGTACTCCTGTGCGTTAGCAAGCTGCTGCAAATGCGGCAATGGCGGATTCGATTCCTTATTTATCTAGCAATATCGGCACTCGAAAGCGAGGGAAATATTGCCAGGTTTTTCTCTCTCCTCAGGCTCCATAAAGCGTCAGACCCGATAACTGTAGAATTGTGAGAAAAACAACATCAATTTTTTTTAGAACCGTACCCCATCTTCAGTTCAGTTCAGTTCAGTCGTTCAGTCGTGTCCGACTCTTCGTGACCCTATGGACCATGTCACGCCACGCTTTCCGGTCTCTCACTAACTTCCTAACATCACATAACTTCATCTGCAGTGCCTCGAGGATGCCATCTAACCATCGCGTTCGCTGCCTACCCCTTCTCCGGCGACCCTCAACCTTTCCCAACATCAAATCTTTCTCCAGCGACTCCTCTCTTCTCATCAGATGACCAAAGTAGCTGAGCTTTAACTTTAGAATTTGACCCTCCAATGAGCAGTCAGGGTTTATGGTCGACAATATTGACTGATTTGATCTTCTGGCAGTCCAAGGAACTCTCAGGAGTCTTCGCCAGCACCACAATTCAAACGCGTCAATTCTTCGGCGGTCAGCCTTTTTCACAGTCCAACTCTCGCATCCATACATCACAACTGGAAAGACCATAGCACGAGTTATACGGATCTTGGTTGGCAGACTAATGTCTCTGCTCTTTACTAGGCGGTCAAGGCTAACCATTGCTGTCTTTCCAAGAAGCAGGCGTCTCCTAATTTCATGGCTGCAGTCTCCTTCCGAGGTAATCTTGGAGCCCAAGAAGAGAAAATCTGTCACCGCTTCCACTTCTTGTCCCTTGATGCTCCAGGACTTGATAGGGCAAGACGCCATGATCTTTGTCTTTTTAATGTTCAGTTTAAGCCCAAACTTCTCACTCTCTTCTTGTACGCGCATCAGAAGTCTCTTGAGTTCCGCTTCACTTTCTGCCATTAAAGTGGTATCATCCGCATATCTAAGGTTGATGATACGTTTTCCAGCAATCTTCACTCCAGCTCCAGACTCGTCCCATCTTACTTTTCTATTTCTCCAAACAGGAGAACAGCACGTGTTTTGCAGCTACCGGAGCTTCCTACTCATAATAAAAACGCAAGGTGCTCAAACAAATAGCGCCTGGTTCACGGCACGAGTCAAAATGATCGTTGGTCGAGTTTTTGCGGCGATCAGAGCCCTTTCTTAGTAGCACAGCGCTCTGAAGGCGCGAAATCAGAGCCCACATGTTACCAACTAACATTTTATCTTCCCAAGAAAGATAGCGAGGGAGCAGAATTACGTCAGCCAGCTTACACTCGCCGCCAGTGTGCAGCGGCCACCGACGGCGACCACCGAGCCTTAGATCGGCCCCGCGCCTGCTCCGCCAGCCGGCGGGGCTGCTCGGTTACTTTTAAGGCGAATGGCGAAAGCTTTTAATGGCGCATACTGCCGTCGACAGCAGCGGTCCACGTGAGTGGCGCACCTGATTGGTCGACAGAGAAGTGGTGTCACCAGCCGCCAAATTCGAAGCGACCAACCAGAAATCTCATCATGCCTAGCGTTCTTGCCATCTGCAATCCCACACTTGAACGAGCGCCAAGGAACGCCACGCGACAGGAGCGATGGTATACCGTCCAAAAGCACACTTGTCGGATAAAGTATGACATATACTACGCCTTTCCTTTCCTGTAAACCAATTATATGTAGCACTGCAACGAACGCCGATAAAACGCAAATAATGAGAGGCAAATGATAGGAGAGGAAGGGTAGGCTTTCGTCTTTCTCCTCTTAAGAGACATCTAAGAGACCCCTTAATTTTTGGCAAAAACAGTACGTCGTGCTTGAAGACTCCAGGGCCGGCTTGCACGATAAAGTCCGAGCTAAGTCCAGACTTAAATGGTGTCTTTAGAAAGACCAAGCTTATTTAAGACGGCTCTCGTTCCGAACGTCGAACGCTTCGGGTTCATGTTCACCAGAGTGGCTTCCCGGAACGGCCTCAGCAACCACTTGGGGCATTTTTCCTCGTAACACAATCTTAAGCCGCAAAAAGCAATGGCACGGATTTTACACAACGCAAAATTGACGGAATGTGTACATCTTACAGCAGGGACAGTGCCAGCGCATCCCTGTATTTCCCTAATTTCTCTACCTAGACACCTGACGTCCTTGTGCCTTAACCAAGACAGCACTAGAGTCGTAATCATACAAGCGACTTATTCAAGTCAGGACTGAAGCCCAGTCTTGACTCCAGTCTTAAGCGGCAATGCTAGTGGCCTATTCGTTAGACTCCAGTTAAGTCTGGACTTAGCTAAGACAGTCTTAAGATTGTTTTGTGCAAGCGGGCCCAGGTTGCGTTCGGCTGCCTAAAGCCCTAAACTTTACGAGCACTATAACTTTACAGTATGCGGACATTTTTGCGTTTCGTCTCCATCAAAACACAGCAGCCGTGGCAATAATCGAACGCGCAAGGTATAGTTCAGCAGCCGATGGTTATTTCCATCGAGTCCCCCCAGCTGCTAAAAACATGAGTTATCGGAATTTAACAGTCTTATATTAACGCGGGATATAAGGAAGTATAACATGGAGAAAATTGAGCATGCTGTAAAGGACGGGGGAAGCCTTAAAGCGGTAAAGAAGAAATTGGGCATAGGCAAAAACCAGATGTATGCGCTAAGGGAGAAGGCGGGCAACGTCATCACTAATATGGACAAGATAGTCAAAGTAGCCGAGGAGTTCTATACAGATCTCTATAGTAGCCAAAGTAGTCAGGACCGTAATGAGATTGGCGGTAGGGAAAAACAGTCAGACGTTCCACCAGTGACGAAGGACGAGGTCAAGAAAGCATTAGAAACTATGAAAAGGGGGAAATCAGCTGCAGAGGATCAGATAACTACGGATTTGCTGAAGGACGGGGGGATATCGTGTTAGAAAAACTGGCCACCTTGTATACGCAGTGCCTGGTGTCATCGACGGTACCGGAACCATGGAAGAATGCAAACATTATCCTCATTCACAAGAAAGGGGACTCTAAGGACCTTAAAATATACAGACCAATCAGCTTACTGTCTGTTACGTATAAAGTATTTACTAAGGTAATCGCTAATAGAATCAGGACAACCTTAGACTGCAATCAAGCAAAGGATCAAGCAGGTTTTCGGAAACGGTACTCTACTATCGATCATATCCATACCATCAATCAGGTGATAGAAAAATGCTCGGAATATAACCAGCCCTTATACATAGCATTCATTGATTACGAAAAAGCATTTGACTCAGTAGAAACCTCGGCAGTGACGCAGGCATTGCGAAATCAGGGGGTAGACGAGCCGTACGTGAAAGTGCTGGAAGATATATATAGTGGCTATACAGCAACTATAGTTCTGCATAAAGAAAGTAACAAAATTCCCATAAAGAAAGGTGTTAGGCAAGGAGACACAATTTCCCCAGTACTATTCACAGCTTGCTTACAGGAAGTATTCAGAGACTTGGAATGGGAGCAGGTAGGGATAAGGGTAGATGGAGAATACCTCAGTAATCTGCGATTTGCTGTTGACATTGCCGTGCTAAGTAACTCGGGGGATGCACTGACAATAATGATTGATCACCTAGACAGGAAAAGTAGAAGGGTAGGCTTAAAAATCAATACACCGAAGACTAAGGCAATGTTCAACAGCCTCGGGAAGGAGCAGCAGTTTACTTTGGGCTGCGAAGCACTGGAAGTAGTATGGGCGAATATGTCTACTTACGGCAGGTAAGATTCGGACCATGAAAAGGAAATAACAAGAAGAATAAGATTGGGATGGAGCGCATTTGGCAAGCACTCACAGATTATGACATAGCAGCTTACCGGTATCGCTCAAGAGGAAAGTATACAACAGGTGCATCTTGCCTGTACTCACCTATGGGGCTGAAACGTGGAGGCTAACCAAGCGGGTTCTACTTAAGTTGAAGACCACGCAGAGGGCTATGGAACGAAAAATGGTAGGGATGACATAAAGAGATAGGAAGCGCGCAGAGTGGGTCAGAGAAATAACTCAAGTCACTCACATTCTAGTGGAAATTAAGAAGAAGAAATGGGCATGGGCAGGACTTGTAGTGCTGTTGTGACCGGGGTTCCAGTCGATGTATGCGCAGACTCCAGCAGCTGAAAAGGGAAGCGTACTTAGCGGACGCCGGCGAGCGACCGGCGCCAAAGGCAGCGAAGCGGCGGCGACGGCAGCGTACTGACGATTTGTTTCCGGCTACGATGACCAACCCTTGCCGCCTCCCCTCTTTCGGGATAGAAACGAGCTGCCTTTCAGGCCTTAATCCCCTTGGCGCCACGGCGGCGAAAGAAGCGAACCTATCGTTGTGCTGAATGCGCCAGAGGCGCGCCACCGAGCAACCTTGGTGATTGACCCCACTCGCCGAATTCTTGAAGAAGACGGGTGACCTTGAAATTACGCGGGGGAAATGACCGCTGCCAGCGGGCGACTTCGCGGGATATTTCACCTTGATGCACAAACTCCATCGTCCGCACAAGATCGTCATCAACATCAGAAAATTTGCCCTCGCCACCGAAAGATGTGAGAGGAGGTTCGAGCACCACCTTCGGCAATGGGCGGCACCTCGAGTGATCTCTTGTGCTCACTGATTGGACTGCAGAAATTGAACTTTGTTTCCCCAGCTGGGGAAGTGGGGATAACCAACCGTATTTAAGCGGTGGAAATTTTCTGCACCGAGATCTCCGTTTTCCTCTCTTGACCTGTAAATACCCCATCATGTAAAAAGTTGTCTAAAACGCTTCTCTTTGCCTCTCCTCCCTGGCGGCTTCTGCTCCTTCATCCTGGCTCCTCATGGTTCGACTGCGGTGAAGCCTAGGCCCCCGAACTCCGGCTACATCATCTGGAAGGCGGCTGTGGTTATCACGGTTATCACGCCACAATTTCTTTGGGAAAGTCCTCGTTCGAAAGTGGCCATGGATGTGAGCAAATTGGAAAAAGCAGAGTTGATTTTGCTTTCTGAAGAGTTGGGCATTGAATTTAGGGAAAGCATTGAGAGCCGCAACTTGTGAGGGCAATTCGGGAGTGTGGAGCTGAGGAGGTTAAAATTTCCGAGACCTGGGATTTCATACAGGAGAAGTTCAGGGAGGCTGAGGAAGAGGCGCTCAGGATTAAGAGAGCAAAAGAAAGAGAAGTAGAGCTAAAGAGATTTGATTTACTAATTGCAGAGATGAAGCGTGCCGGAAGTAATGCGACTAGTACTCAGGCAAGCTCGGTAGACGCAAAAATTGAAATCAGAAATCAGCAACTGCCACGAAGATGATCGGAGCAAGAGAGCGTCCGATTCGGATCGAAGGTGGGTAGGCATAGGCAGGCGCAGTTTAAGAGGAAGCGAAGACTGGCACGAGAAACGCGTCGGCTAATGCCCCACTTGGAGAGAAATGTGCAACAGGTAGCACAAAGGAAGAGGCGACAAAGGAAAGATTTTAAAGGTGGAAAACCGGTCGTCTGTTACCGTTGCCAAAAGCCTGGGCATATTGCGACCGGTTGCCGTAAACCAAGAGCAGCCTTTTCGTCTCGGTCTAATGGCGACAACTTGCAAGTCATGCAGCCCCCTCGTAACATGGCTGCGAAAAAAGACGTTGTCCGCTCATTAGACGTTTGGCCTGCGGAATTTGCAGGTGAGCATGCCTGCGAAAGGCATGCTGTTACGACCAAGCATCCGCAATTGCGCGCTCTATTGTTCGCCTGTGGGCATGGATAAGTGCTGTGAATATGTGGTGATGGTCCAATGGCTCTAAGTGAGCCTGTTTCCAGGAATCCTGTTTTGTAAGCCTGTTTTGCTTTGTGGACACTCTGCAAATGCCAAATTGACCCTGCCAAGAGAACGTCTGGAAAAACACAAAGAAACGTCCCCCTGCGGGAAATGCAGGAAGTGCTTTCTTTCTTTTGTTCACCCTTCCAGTCGATAAGCCCTATCGTCCAGTGAGGAATGCCTACTTTCCAAAGGAGACGACAGAGTGACATGTCCGCTGACGTGCAGGACAAGAAAGGAGCATGACGCATACAGCCATTAAGTGATTTCCCAGGAATGCAGGAAAGATTTGCAATTGTCGAAAACGGACAATGCTGGGAGCGGATGCGGCGCCACGTGCACTCGGGTTTCTGAGAAGTAAAACCACTTGTCAGAACCAGCCTGTGGTTTCTTTGCTGAAGAATAGAAATGTACCTCCTCTCCTCGCCGTTCCCAAGCTTTTCCCGCCAACAAGTGATCACGCCCAACGAATGAATGCCGGACCAGTCAGTGCTTCAGACCATCAGTGCAGTGATGTGTTCGATTGGATGCCGATATCTGAGGGGCGTGCCCTGGAACTGATTGGTCAGCATCTTCAGAGAGGGGCTGGACATAGGGGGTTTTAAGGACGCTGCAGAGCACGAAATGTCGCTCTGGGCCCTGGGTAAACGGCTCATCCAGTCGCTTCTCGCTATGAACTCTTAACGCTTGCCATTTTGCTGATGTACCCTTCTTTTTCGTGTAAATAATCTTGTAAATAAGTTTTCCCAAAGTGCCATTAAACCTGCTTGTACATATTTCACCAACTTCGAAGATTCAATCCTACTTCAACCCCGAGTCTCTGCACGCTACCAAGTGAAGGCCGGGTCGGCATAGCCCCAGCGTCACGACAACTGGTGACCAGCGTTGGGATCTGAATCTACAAGCCACAACATCTGGTGATTGGAGGTGGGATCTGAATCTACAAGCCACAACATCTGGTGATTGGAGGTGGGATCTGAATCTACAAGCCACAACATCTGATGACTGGAGGTGGGATCTGGATCTACAAGCTACAACATCTGGTGATTCGAGGTGGATCAGAATCTACAAGCCACAACATCTGGTGATCGGAGGTGGCATCTCAAGCAACAAGCAGGAGCAACAATCGGCCAACAAGAGAGCAGCTCGGAACATCGATCGCATGTGTGGGTGAGTGCTTGGCTTTTCTTCTGATGTGGACCAGGTTCTAGAACAGGGTTAGATTTTAGAACTGGTAAAAAGTGTTGAAACGCCTTTAGGTTTGGTAGTTTGCACTGTTGTTTTGGAAGTAGCCGACACTCGGAGCGATCATGGACCTACAAAAGCTGCAGAAACCGGAACTGTTGCAATTGTGTGAGGAATTGGGAATTGATACAAGTGGTTTGGCACGAAAACCTTTGATTATAAAGGCAATCACAGATTTGGGAGCCGATGATGAGGAGCTCAGTGAAGCATGGAACCTCATCGCCCAAAAAAAGGAGGAGCAGCTCAGACAGCAGAAAGAGCGGGAAAAAGAGGAAAAGAGGCGTGAGCGTGAACTTGAGAGGGAAAAAGAGGAAAGGGAGCGCGAACGTCAGAGGGAAAAAGAGGAAAGGGAGCGCGAACGTCAGAGGGAAAAAGAGGAAAGGGAGCGCGAACGTCAGAGGGAAAAAGAGGAAAGGGAGCGTGAACTTGAGAGGGAAAAAGAGGAAAGGGAGCACGAACGTGAGAAGCTTGAAAGAGAAGCAAAAAAGCTGGACCAAGAAATTGAGCTCCGGAAATTAGAACTAGAGTTGAGCAAGAGGTCGGGCGATTGTCCCCAGCTAGCGGTACCTCGTCTCAACAAGGAGGCAGATTTCAAGATGTCAAAGTACATGCAGCCATATGTGATATCAGGGGATATCGGTCTGTATCTGGCTAACTTTGAGCGAACCTGCGAAAAACTGTCCTTCCAGCGAGACACTTGGTCTCAGAGATTATTGACGGTTCTGCCCAGCGAGGCAGCGGAGGTTGTCGCGCGGCTAAGCAAGGAGGACGCGGACAACTACGAGAAGGTCAAAGCTTGCCTTCTGAGAAAGTATAGGCTTAGCGCCGAGGCGTTCAGACAACGTTTTCGGAACGCTACTAAGTCCAGGGACGAGAGTTACCCTGAATTCCTGTACAATTTAAGAGTAAATTTGGGCGAGTGGCTAAAGAGCACAGATTCCTACAGTGATAGGGACGCTGTAGTCGAGCGAATTCTTTTGGAGCAGTTTTATAACTGCCTCCCAGAAAAAGAAAGAAATTGGTTACAGGACAGAGGCGAAATTAAGTCGGCAACTGAAGCTGCCGAACTTATTGAGGAGTATGCTTCGCGCCGACAATTCAGCAACCCAGCAGTGGATAGGCCCCGCAATCCCAAGTTCAGTGTGAAAAACCGTCAGGAAAGGCACTTTGCTAGAGTTGGAAACGAAGAAATGAAGGTTTCTTCAGGCAAATTCCCTAGAAAGGACGGCAGTGAGAAAAGTGGGGAAGTGACCAACGTGCAGAACACAAAGAATAAGCTTGAGGCTAGGAAGCCGCTCACATGCTTTAGGTGTAATGAGCAGGGTCACATTGCCGTCAACTGCCGGAAAGAAAAGATTGCTTTCTCGTATGTCAGGGACTGCGATGAAAATATGCAGCTTTTAGAACCCTACCTGCATGACCTAGTAGTCAACGGGAAGCCTTGCAAGGTACTGCGCGATTCGGCCGCAACGATGGATGTTGTCCATCCGGCGTATGTATTGCCTTCCGACTATACAGGACAGTGTGCATGGATCCGACAGGTAGTTGAGGAACAGAGTGTGTGCTTGCCGATCGCGAACGTGGTCATCGAGGGCCCTTTCGGCGAATTAACAACCGAGGCTGCCGTTTCAGGAAAGCTTCCTAAGTGCTATCCGTATTTGTTCTCCAACAAATCGGACATGCTGCTGCGAAAGAGGGGCATCCTTTTCGGAGACAGAGTTGTGCAAGCCTTAACACGTTCAAAGGCGCGAGAACTAGCTACACTGCTCATTCCAGAAAAATCCACAGCGGAGGAAACGGCAGTTAAAACAGTGGTAAATGCGGAAGATAGCAGGTCAGAAAACTTTGAGAGCGAGGCATCTCAGATATGTCAACTTGAAAGGGAGCTTGATGAGACGCGGAATGAGGACGTTCTTGAGAGTAACCTCTTGCCGCCAGTGTCTGGTAATCTCACGAGACTTTTAAGTGGAACCCGAGAGGACTTAGCTATAGAGCAAGCCAATGATCCCAAGATACAGGAGATAAGGGAGCGCCACCGCGCCACTAAGACAGCAAACAATATTTCTTTCGAGATGAGAAAGGGAGTGCTGTATCGCTTATTCAAGGATAAGCGCGGAGTAGAGCGGGACCAATTAGTCGTTCCCCAAAAGTACCGCGGAGACTTACTGCGACTTTCCCATGGCAGCTCGTGGTCATGTCACCTTGGAATAAGGAAAACAAAGCAGAGGCTGTTGCAAGAATACTATTGGCCTGGATGTTTTAAGGACACGGAAAATTTTGTACGATCATGCGACACGTGCCAGCGGGTTGGAAAGGCGCAAGATAAGTGGAAAGCTCCGATGGTGTTAGTACCAATCATTACCGAGCCGTTTCACCGGTTAGTAATAGATGTAGTTGGGCCACTTCCTGTGACAGAGTCAGGGTACCGTTATATCCTCACTATGTTATGCCCAGCCACAAAGTTTCCAGAGGCTGTTCCGCTGCGCGAGGTGACGTCCGAGAGTGTAGTGGATTCGCTGCTGTCAGTGTTTGCACGAGTTGGATTCCCTTCCGAGGTCCAAAGTGATCAGGGTAGCGTTTTCACGAGTGTCCTCACCACCTCATTTCTCGAGCGATGCGGCATTAAGGTAGTGCATAGCTCGATCCATCATCCGCAGAGCAACAGCGTAGAAAGATGGCACTCTGTTCTCAAACGAGTCCTGAGGGGACTGTGCTATGAAAACAAGCGCGAATGGGATACCTGCCTGCCTGCAGCGCTTTTCGCTTTGCGGTCAGTGCCGCACGAATCCACTGGATTTAGCCCAGCCGAGTTGGTGTACGGAAGGTCATTGCGCTCACCTTTGCGAATGGTGCGCGAAGCCTGGGAGGGGCGCGGAGAAGACCCAACAGTAGTAGAATTCATTCTGAACCTCTTGAATCGCTTACATAACACTAAGGAACTCGTTGAGGCCAGCATGAAGTCAGCCCAGGCTCGTTCCAAGGTGTACTATGATAAGACAGCCCGTCAAAGGACGTTTTGTATCGGGGACCAGGTGATGTTGCTGAGAAGTTCAAGGCAGAATAAGCTCGAAGTACAGTGGGAAGGACCGGCTGAAGTCGTTGCAAAGCTTTCTAACACTAACTACGCAGTGAAAATTCCCGGTAGGCGTAAAGAAGTGCGCATTTATCATTGCAATCTTATGAAGCCTTATGTGCAGAGGGAAGCCGTGGTAAATCTAACGTTAAACCTTCCCGAGGAGATGGGGGACAACTTGATTTGCCTCAGCGGAAAAGGAAGCAACGCTCAGGAACTTCTCAAAAAGACGGAGCAGAGAGGAGAACTAAACAAATCCCAGCTGTCCGATCTGGGCGAGATAATAACTGAGTTTGAGGCCTGCTTCGTGGACAGGCCAGGCAGAACTGATTTGACTGAGCACGATATTGAGCTGACTTCAGACGTGCCAGTGCGATCAAGGTGCTACCGATTTTCTCCAAGGCAAAGAGAAATTCTGGATAGGGAAGTAACTCGCATGCTGGAATTGGGAGTAATAAAACCCTCGGAAAGCGATTATGCTTCGCCTATGATCTTAGTAGAAGCTCCAGGTAAAGACCCTAGGCCTGTGGTAGACTACCGAAAGCTAAATTCTCTCACCAGGGATCAAGTGTATCCTATTCCGAATATTGAGGAGAGAGTAGAACAGGTCAGTAGAGCGGCATATGTGACTACGCTGGACCTTACTCGAGGATACTGGCAAGTACCGCTCACTGAACGCGCCAGCAGATACGCGGCTTTCGTCACTCCGACGGGCAGCTACCAGCCAACAATGATGAGTTTCGGGCTCAAAAATGCTCCATTTTGTTTTTCCCGACTCATGGATAGGGTTTTAAAGGGGTGTGAAACATTCGCAGTGCCTTATTTAGATGACATTGCGGTTTTTTCCGACTCATGGGCGGACCATATGGTACATCTAAGAGCTGTACTGAGCCTTTTGCGTCAAGCTGGACTAACCGTAAAGGCCGAGAAATGTTGCCTGGCAAGGGCGACCGTGGACTACTTGGGTCACAATGTAGGTCAAGGTTTCAGGAAACCCAGCGAGATTAAGATTTCTGCGGTAGCAGACTACCCGCGGCCGAGCACGAAGACGGAAATTCGAGCATTCCTAGGTCTGACTGGATACTACAATCACTACATCCCTAACTATTCAGCTTTGGCCAGCCCTCTGACCGACGCTCTCCGCAAGACAGAACCGACAAATGTAGTCTGGGACGAACAAAAGGAAGCCTCCTTCGTAAACCTGAAGGCTGTGCTGATTAGCCGTCCGGTATTGCGAGCTCCAGACTATGACCGAGAATTCACGGTCCAGTGTGATGCCAGTGATCGAGGGTTAGGTGCTGTTCTCTGCCAGAGAGATGACGACGGTAATGAGCACCCCGTGCTCTACTTGAGCAGAAAACTGAGTTCTAGAGAGAGGGCTTATTGCGCGTCAGAGAAAGAGTGCGCTTGCATTGTATGGGCCATTCAAAAATTGCAGTGCTATCTTGGAGGGGCCAAATTCACCGTAGAGACGGACCATTGTCCCCTGGCTTGGCTGCAAACTGCGACATCGAAGAACAGTCGCCTTCTTAGGTGGAGCTTGATTTTACAGCAGTACAATTTTGAAATAAGATACAAAAAGGGGAAGTTAAATGGGAATGCGGACGCGCTTAGCCGCTCTTTCTAAGCGGTCCGAGATGTTCCTCACCATGTATCCAAATTGATAATCAGGTTTTTTTTTTTTTTCGTGCGCTTGTATATGTGTGGCTATGTAAAGCAGCACGTTTGGTTTTCTAGGAATACGTGGGTCCTGAACGTCTTGAGAGTGGGCTTTTCTCGAACAACAATGGCAGTTTTCTTTTAACCTGGTCTCTTCAGACGGGAGCCGAGTGCTTGCTTCGACATGTGGTTGAGTTTCAGACAGCTCGAGCAATTTGGCCTACAACAATCAAGACAACGCGACAAGCAACAGCGAGCTTCAAGCGTTCACGTGCAGGCCATTAAGTCGTCTCTTCATGCAGCAGCTGGGACTGCTGCCCTCCGAGACTCTTCTGGCGGGGGAGGAGGCTGTTACGACCAAGCATCCGCAATTGCGCGCTCTATTGTTCGCCTGTGGGCATGGATAAGTGCTGTGAATATGTGGTGATGGTCCAATGGCTCTAAGTGAGCCTGTTTCCAGGAATCCTGTTTTGTAAGCCTGTTTTGCTTTGTGGACACTCTGCAAATGCCAAATTGACCCTGCCAAGAGAACGTCTGGAAAAACACAAAGAAACGTCCCCCTGCGGGAAATGCAGGAAGTGCTTTCTTTCTTTTGTTCACCCTTCCAGTCGATAAGCCCTATCGTCCAGTGAGGAATGCCTACTTTCCAAAGGAGACGACAGAGTGACATGTCCGCTGACGTGCAGGACAAGAAAGGAGCATGACGCATACAGCCATTAAGTGATTTCCCAGGAATGCAGGAAAGATTTGCAATTGTCGAAAACGGACAATGCTGGGAGCGGATGCGGCGCCACGTGCACTCGGGTTTCTGAGAAGTAAAACCACTTGTCAGAACCAGCCTGTGGTTTCTTTGCTGAAGAATAGAAATGTACCTCCTCTCCTCGCCGTTCCCAAGCTTTTCCCGCCAACAAGTGATCACGCCCAACGAATGAATGCCGGACCAGTCAGTGCTTCAGACCATCAGTGCAGTGATGTGTTCGATTGGATGCCGATATCTGAGGGGCGTGCCCTGGAACTGATTGGTCAGCATCTTCAGAGAGGGGCTGGACATAGGGGGTTTTAAGGACGCTGCAGAGCACGAAATGTCGCTCTGGGCCCTGGGTAAACGGCTCATCCAGTCGCTTCTCGCTATGAACTCTTAACGCTTGCCATTTTGCTGATGTACCCTTCTTTTTCGTGTAAATAATCTTGTAAATAAGTTTTCCCAAAGTGCCATTAAACCTGCTTGTACATATTTCACCAACTTCGAAGATTCAATCCTACTTCAACCCCGAGTCTCTGCACGCTACCAAGTGAAGGCCGGGTCGGCATAGCCCCAGCGTCACGACAATGCTCACTCCGCGAAATGTCTCCGCGACGATGTCGAGGAGACATTTGGAGTTCCTCAGGCAGAGGAAGCCGTCTTGCAAAAGCAGCCCAAGCATAATCCGTACGGGTTCTCTGATGACTCGGATATGTTGCTTAAAGTAAAGGGCCTTTGTTTTGTAGACGACGATGTTCGAGATCTCACCCGTTTGCGGCCTCGGGAAAGCGCAGTGCAAGCGAGGTACGGGAATGAAGAGGGTAGACAGGATGCTGCAAGCGAAGGGGACTTTTATAGTCGCGAGAAAGAGCAAAAGTTGACCAAAATTGACCCTGCGAGGGAGGCTGGTAGCTTAACCTGTGAGGGCTCTGCTAGAAATAGTGACGCGCCAGTGGAAGTTACAGAAGGGCGGCATCACACAGCGAGGGCCACACGGGCGGATTTCAAAGCAGAGGAGAAAGCTCAGGTCACTTTCAAAGCAGAGTTGAAAACCGAGAAGCTACGTAAGCGAAAGAAATCGACACCTCAGCGCTCTAGGGTGCTCACCAGTCGCGTGAGAACATAAGGAATTCGCAGATCAGCGTGTTCAAGACCCCTCAGCATTTTGAGTATGTCTTCCCCTAACATGAGAGACACAGGTAGCTGTTCTTTGTTTGGAGACATGTGTCGTTTGCTGAGGAGGGTGCGTTGCTGCCGCGCGAAAGGAGCACAGGATAAGCGCGCGAAGCAGGTATCAAAGCCAGCTACGGCACTGGCAGAGTCAGGCTGTAGATGCTTTTGTGGAACTAAGTGTTCAAAGAAAAGGCCTACTTGTGTGTCCAGGCACCACAGTAGTCTAATGAGTGGTGACATGAGGAGGCTGCAAAAAAGGGTGCTTAGCTATTGCGTGAAAACAAAGGAAGCTAAGCGTACGCAGCGGAGGCTAAAGCTAACTACGGCACTATCGAAGTCAGGCCGTAGACGCTTTTCTAAACGTTCGAGACCCCTCAGCACTTCTGGCCTGTCTTTCTCTCACATGGGACACTCAGGATGTTGTCCCGTGAGGGGAAACATGTGTCGCTCCCTACGGAGGGTGCGCAGCTGCCACGTGAAAGGCGCATAAGCAAAGCGCGCGCAGTGGAGGCTAAAGCCAACTTTGGCGCTATCAACGTCAGGCCGTAGGCGATTTTGCAGATCTAAATGTCCCATGCCTCTGGGCCCCACTTCAAGCATGTCTTCTAACATGAGACACTCAGGTCGTTGTCCCTTGAGAGGAAACATGTGTCGCTTCCTACGGAGGGTGCGTAGCTGCCGCATGAAAGGCGCACAAGCAAAGCGCGCACAGCGTCGACGGAAATCACCTACGGCACCATCAGCGTCAGGCCGTGGAGGCTTTTGCAGATCTAAAGGTACAAGGCCCTTAAATTCTTCGAGCATGGCTACCTGTACCTCGAGACACTCAGGTCGTTGTCCCTTGGTAGGTTGCAGGTATCGCTTGGTACTCAGGGTAGGCAGAGCTCGCGTGAAAGGAGCCCAATCGAAGTGCGCGCAGCGAAGGGTTAAGTCAAATTCAGCACGATCGAAGTCTGGCCGCAAAGTCCTTAGCAGAACAAAAAGTGCAGGGCCCCATGCTATTTGGAAGATGTCTACCTTTACATCGAAACACCCAGGTAGTTGTTTCGTGAGGGACGTGCGGTGAGCGGGGAAGGGACCATAACTGTCGCGTGAAAGGAAAACAGGCTATGCGCGCGCAGAGAAGGTCAAAGCCAGTTACGTCATCGGCAAAGGCAGACCGTCGAAGGTTTTGTAAATCTAAATGTTCTAGGCCCTCCTGCCCCTCGAGACAGCGCTGTGGTCTAGTGACAGGAAACAGGAATAGCTTGCTACGGAAGGGACGTCGTTGCTGTGTAAAATGGCACTGCAAAATGCGGGAACGTAAGAGGGGGATACAGCATGCAAATGGGATCCAAGACAGGAGGATCAACGAGGAACGCGTTCGCAGTCGCTCGCCCCTATCTCACGTCCGGCTTTCCAGGCGCAGGCTACGCTTCGGAAGCGTACAGTTTGAACGCAGAAGAGGTCAGGTTCGCGAGCTGAGACCTTCAAGTTTTTCTCAGATCTCGGCTTCTAGTTCCGCCGTACGATCGCGGCCTCCAAGGGCGCGGCTGAAGCATTAAGACTTGAGAGGGGTGAATGGAATCGAAAAAAATTCATCACAGGCTAGTCAGGCTTTTGAGGGTTCCTGACTACTCACCCTTCTGCGCTGCAGAAAAAAAAAGCAAGTGAACGCGGTGCGTGGGTCGTCCCCACTGACAGGTTGCCAATAAAGGGGGAGCAACCCCAAGATGTTTGTGAGCGTGCAAGCAGTGCGTCCTAGAAGGAAGGCGCTTGTCTTGTTTCAGCTATTCGAAAATTGCAATGTTGTGTGCAGGGTCGTGCCCGCTTGTAGAAATAGCCTTTGTTCGTTTACCTGCCATCTTAACATTTATGTTTCATTGGAACCCCAGCTTTGCAGGAGTTCGCATATTGCGTTAAATAAAAGGGCGGGATAATGCCAACGCTGATGGTCTCAGACAAAGTATCCCTGGGCAATACCCTCTTGTTTGGCATTACTCTTTTTTGTATTATCCTTTGGTCACCTGCAGCTTCACCTTTGCGATATGTTCTCGCAGGAAATGGCTTTCTACGGCATTTTTCATGTTATGACATGGGTCGAAATTCCAGCTTGAGTGTTCGCTTTTGAACAGAAGTTCTGCTCTGTTTTCTTGTTTTCTCTAACATGGTTTCTTTCGGAAGAGGACTCGAAATTATCGGGGCCAAATTTGGTTTGTTTCTTTTTTGTTTTGTAAAGGCAATTTTGACTAGAAGGCAGCCTGGCAGTTTTCAAAGTTGGTTTTGCGCTTGCTATCTGTGTTTTGAGCCTTGCGTGGCTGAGGCTGCTAAAGCTGTCCAGTGAGCAAGCAGGAACCAGAAGGCCAGGTTTGATACGTGGCTGGACCGACCAGGCTGATCCTACTGCAGGTCTGTTCGCGGAGCGGCGTGGGCTGCCCCACTGCGAAACCTCTTCGGGCGGCGGACGGGCTGTTGTGACCGGGGTTCCGGCCGATGTATGCGCAGATTCCAGCAGCTGAAAAGGGAAGCGTACTTAGCGGACGCCGGCGAGCGACCGGCGCCAAAGGCAGCGAAGCGGCGGCGACGGCAGCGGACTGACGCTTTGGTTCCGGCTGCGGCGACCAACCCTTCCCGCCTCCCTCCCCTCCTTCGGGATAGAAACGAGCTGCCTTTCAGGCCTTAATCCCGTTGGCGCCACAGCGGCGACAGAAGGGAACCTATCGTTGTGCTGAATGCGCCAGAGGCGCGCCACCGAGCAACCTTGACGGTTGACCCAGTTCGCCGAATTCTTGAAGAAGGCAGGTGACCTTGAAATTACACGGGGGAATGACCGCCGCCAGCGGGCGACTTCGCGGGATGTTTCACCTTGGTGCAGAAACTCCATCGCCGGCACAAGATCGTCATCGACATCGGAAAATTTGCCCTCGCCACCGAACAATGTGAGAGGAGGTCCGAGCACCACCCTCGGCAGTGGGCGGCACCTCGAGTGATCTCTTGTGCTCACTGATTGGACTGCACAAATTGAACTTTGTTTCCCCAGCTAGGGAAGTGGGGATAACCAACAGTATTTAAGCGGTGGCAATTACCTCCACCGAGAGCTCCGTTTTTCTTTCTTGACCTGTAAATATGCCATCATGTAAAAAGTTGTATAAAATGCTTTTCTTTGCCTCTCCTCCCTGGCTGCTTCTGCTCCTTCATCCTGGCTCCTCATGGTTCGACTGCGGTGAAGCCTAGGCTTTCAAACACCGGCCACATCAGTGCGAAGAGAGGATAACCGATGGTTGCTTAGAGCAACAAACTGAATTCCAAGGGAAGGAAAGCCTAGCAGGGGGCGGCAGAAAGCAAGGTAGGCGGATGAAGCTAAGAAGTTCGCAGAGGTCAAGTTGATGCAACTAGCACAGAGCCGGGTAATTGGAGAAATATGGGAGAGGCCTCTGCCCTGCAGTGGGTATAGTCAGGCTGATGATGATTTTGATGATGAACGCTCACTTTAAACTTGCCATCACGCGCGGAATTAAAATGAATAAATGAAAAAGGAAAGTGAATGTAATGCAAGATAAAAGTTACAGTTTGCTAATTATGATTTACTTTAAAAAGAAAATGACGATGCCCGCAAGGCATGCTGGTACAGCTTGGAGATTGATGTCTATGACATGTGGTCCACCACGCAAATGGTATCTCAACGCTGCATCGTAAAGAGTATGTGTGCAGTTCGGTCACGTGGTCACGTGAAACCCCAAAGACGGACCTGACATGTCTCGCTAACATTTAGTGCGAATGCGCTAATCCGGAGGCTAGAGGTTCGATTTGCTCACTTTTTTCAATACACTGATAAACTGATGTACACAGCAGTTAGCTTTTAAAACTTATTTTTGTGTGTGTGTGTAGTGCAGAATCCCAAATATACTCTCTAATTGCTCTGATATGAAGATAAGCATGGCGAACAGCCCTTCGACGTTTCCACATGGTATGCAAACCCGATAGCGTTAGTACATCATACGGACCTCTACTATCGTATGGGGGTATTAAGGGAAAACATCGTGCAGAGTTCGCTGTTACACATCCCAAAAGAAAACCCCTTGCCAACAATCTATAAAAACATACTCAACAGTCTTCAGCCTTCTACATAATGATCGTATGTGGCGATGTATGTTTTACCCTGCCCAGCTGCAGCTACGATTATACTCTTCTGTATACCTCACGTATACCTATCGCCGTAGCCGATCGCCCCGCGTCCAGACTACAACAGGCCCTCGCTCTGTGTATTGCTCGTCGTCGTTCCCATCAAGTTCTATCTGTACGCAAAATCTTTCGCATGTCCTACTCGGCTTGATAGCGTTAAAATCGTACCGCTTTTTATACAACAACCGTTGCTTCTAAACAGCAAAAAAGGTAAAAGAACCTCGGAGCAGTTTTTTTTAAATCGGATTACCTGAAATCAATATTATGTGACCCCAGAACAAATTAAAATAGTCTCTTTATCATATCAGTCTTTCGTGTTTCAAGTAACAACTCGCCTTTTTTTTTTCTTCTATCTTTATAGTAACTTGTCGCTGCTCTTTGTACATCTCCACAGATGTCTCGATTCAGATGTAGTCAAGGGGATAACGCACTATAAAATGGCAGCGAAGTAAAGTATGACGTACAAAACTGACTATTCAGGGCTTGAGCCTTCTATCTCATTCGTTAAGATTGCTCTCGGAAGTCGCGGCACCTCTCAGTCGGTCTGAAACAGCTATTTCCCGAGAAATAAGAAGAGCCCATTTATGTACAGTTTAAATGAGCCTCCGACACACTTATCAACCAATAGGGCAACCCGCCTCCTTTGACAGACATTAAGCGAAAGATGACTGAAGCCGCGACATGGTAGGAAAAGGTTCAGGCGTTTGACTTGATTATGGCCCGAAACACATACGAGGCAAGCAAAAAGATTGTTTCGACCTTCAGTGGCGCCGGAACTATTTTTCTCTGAGGGAAGGGAAAGAAATACTATCACAAATATAAAATTATCCTGAACTTGTCTTGAGGGTTTATTTAAAACCTATATAGGAGTCTTAGAGAGAATATATTGAATAAGTAAACATAGTCAGTGTAACAAGATAAGAGCATGAGACTTGCAAAAACACACGATAACCAGGCTCACTTACTACATCTAATTAAAGAGGCAAGGATATAATTAATGTATGCTTCGCACGACGTTTTGCCACGAAAGCTTTAAAAGCTCTGCTCTGTATGATGTCCAACGTCCTCCGCTTGCCCCGGATGAATACCAGTCAATTTACGCAATTGTATCGCGGCTTGATTTCAGTTTTATGCATTCCTCTGTTTACATGAGGTTTTTGAGTAGCCAAGAGGAAAGACAAGACCAAGAACACAACGCCACCATGTTCGCTTACGGTTCAATAAAGATAACGTAAAAAGTGATGACCCCTGCCGGGGCTGCATTTGCATTATTGTGGATCCAAGGGTGTCCTCTTCTTCCCTGTAAACAGCATAGGCTCACTCTCAAGAGCGTATTCAACTAGTACTTAGGAGAGGTTCTAACATGACAAAATAGCATTGAAACCAGCTGCAACACTGAATAATTCTCTTGAGATCAGAACAATTGGCACGTAACTAGTGAAAAATGAAGCAAACTATAAAAGGAGGCGCCTAAAACCGGTTGTCACAAAAGGGACTAAAGAATTCACATGTACAAGCACAGTTACCTGCTACCCTTCATTTCCATCCGCATCGTCCAGTCGTTCTCCCGCTCCTTGTAGGTATACCCACTAGCGCAAACGCACGCTTTCATGAGGAGAGCAGGGCGAGGGTGAAGTAGTGCATAACGCATAGACTATACACTCTCCCGTTTATCCTCGTTAAGAGATACCAAGAACGCGCAAGCTCGCCGAAACAACACGCTCCAGGTTTTTAGCGTTCTAGAGTGAGTGAAGGATAAATGCTTTTCATTAGCCCTAACCGCCAATACGCCCCCAGCACAAGGAAGCGCGCATTAAGCCCACGGCCATTTTGGGCACTGAAGTTTCCCCTAGCCGCAGCTCATCGCTCTCTCCTCCTTGACGCCGCCACTGAAAAGTTGTCGCTTTTCCAGGATATCTGTTCAGCGCACGTGCCGCTTTGTAGCGAGCGGCGTACTTGAGATGCACCTTCCTGAATCGGTCGTCACGGCGGCAGCAGCTCGGCCTTGTGGTCTGCTTCCCTGTAGGAAAGGCCATCAAACACGTCATAGTCGATAACACCCACGTCCAAGCCAACTGCTGCGCCAAAAGAGCAACCTGGTGGCCAGTAAATGTGCGAGCAGCACGCGCCATGTGGCTCCAGACCGAGACTTACGCTACGTGGACTGCAGGGGCTCCGCACAATGTATAGCGCAACTAGCAGATGTGTTTTGGAGACCGGAGACTGAGGTTCATGCTTCGCGCATGAAATCGAATTGCAGTGTTCCGGCTCTGTTCATACAGAGCTGAAGGGCAAATTAAAAGTCCCTAAAAGCAACAGCTGGTCTTTTGCACCCCCCCCCCCCCCCCCTGTTGCTTTGGCAGCTGATATTACAATATATCCGTTTGATCCGGAGTAACACATTCTATATGGGGGAAACCGCGACTGACCTGTTGAACTGCCGGAAGACTGGTCAAATATGGGCAGTGAAGCTATAATGGAGTATTCACAATGCGTGACATATTGACGATAAACTCGGCGCTTCCGATTCACCGAGTAAAAGTAACATCGCGATATAAGCCTCTCAACTTGTAGGACAAGGCTACGAGTGAGATAAACCACGCCAGAAAAACCTCTCGTATTGCACTTCGCCTATTGGTCTTCAAACGAAAGAATGCCTTCTCAGCCCCGGCCGCTGTTTGTAAAAACAACCACAATGTTTTCAAATGTGCTAAGGTAGCTCTGTGGTTGCCTTACAGCGTCAAACCATGCGACAACATTGTTTTTTGTTGCTGTTTTTTTTTTTGCGAAATGTCTAAGCCAAAACGTTTCATGTGCGAGATTTCTGGCATGTTTACTCCGTCTCTGAGCAATTAGCAACCACTAAATTGGAACTTGTGTCGCCAAATGAGAGAGGTGGGGGGGGGGGTGAGTAGTAGGATGAGTAGGATGATAATACCGCGCAGCAAGAAACAACTTGGTTCACTCCGTTCGATTTAGTCTTCGGTCGACAGGTTACCGCCCCCCTGGATGCTATGCTACCCATTGGACCCCCCTGACAGTGAGAGCGAACTTGATGTCGGCGTCGCCACTTATGTTCAGCGCGCGGAAGAAGCGCGGCAACTGGCCAGACACCGCATTCACCGTCAGCAGCAGATCGATGCTGACCGTTACAACCTTGGACGCCGCTACATCGCTTACAACCCGGGTGACCATGTGTGGGTTTGGACGCCCGTTCGTCGCCGCGGGCTGGCCGAAAAGTTACTACGCCGCTACATCGGCCCTTACTTTGTTGTCCGCCGCCTCAGCGACGTAACGTACGAGGTTGCACCAGCCACACCAGCTCGTTCATCGCACAACAGCAAGCGCAGCGATATTGTGCATGTGGTGCGAATTAAGCCATATTACGAGCGACCCCCTGTCTGACTTTCAGGCTGCATGTAGTCTATTCCGTGACGTCAGAGTCGTGGTGTAACTCTTGGACGCTTTTCCTTCCCCGCTCTTCTGTCTGATGGCAACACCGCATCGGGGCGATGCTGCAGAGGAGTGGGAAGTGACACGTTTATAAGAGGGGAAGAAGACGAAGGAGCGCAATCGGTAGAAGTAGAGGACGTTGAAATGTCGGCCCGTTCCTGTTACCCGCGTTCCTAGTTCAGCTCCTGGTTCAGCCCTCTTTCAGCGGTTGCAGTAATTCTTTAGTGTAACAACTGTTACAATATATATATATATATATATATATATATATATATATATAATATGTTTGAGGTTGGTCAGTGAAACCAATTGCATACAACTGCCAGCCTCCTTGCGCACTACAGGCAATTTTTTGTTTTGCAATTACTTAATTAGCTAATTATGTCAATTTCTCTTATTTATAAAATATCGACTTTAGACCAAAAATGTGAATTGGAAAGTTGTAGAACACCTTCAGAAACTTCCATTTCATTAATTGAGATAAAGAAAGTCTCACGTGTATTCTTTTCTCCGGGCTCAGAAGAAAGCCCGCGAAATACAAATAATGCCACGTGACTAGTGCATTTGTATATATATATATATATATATATATATATATATATATATATATATATACTGGGCTACCCCTTCCTAAGTGTAGGGTAACCTACTGGGCTACCCTACACTTGGGGAGGGGGACGAAGGGAGAAAGAGGAAAGAAAAAAGTGCCAAGGTAAGCAGCCTCTCACATGTCCACAGATCTATAGTAAAAGGGGGTAGAGAGCGTACACCTAAAGTCTAGAACTCAACCCCGAGTCCTTTAAACACTTAAGCAGCGACTTGCCTGCTTTCCTTTCCGATGAATTCATCGTCCAAGGGTTCAGAACCTTAGCTTCAGTAAGAGCGCGAGAGTCCAAGCGCCGAAGCGTAGCAGGCAGGAGGGTACGCTCACACTCAAACTGAGTACAGTCACAAAGCATATGCGCAATCGTTTCATCACACCCGCGCTGCTCACACTTTGGAGAGTGTGCCATACCGATGAGAAACACGAACTGTTTGCTGACGTCACAAAAGCTTGCCTGATGTCGAATGTCTATAATATAGACATATCATATAGA
This sequence comes from Amblyomma maculatum, assembly GCF_055883805.1. Lineage (NCBI taxonomy): Eukaryota > Metazoa > Arthropoda > Arachnida > Ixodida > Ixodidae > Amblyomma > Amblyomma maculatum. Next base: position 74,177,159 of record NC_139344.1, on the reverse strand, counting down.
CTGTACGTGATATGCATATTTGAGTCATCTGATGCCTCGCATGATTTTTGTTCCCAAACATAAACAGCAAAGCGTGATTCAAGCATGCAAGTTATGAAGTCACCTATAAAAGTTATTGTATATTGTCGCTTTGTTATGAGGGCAAAGTGCTGCCTCGTATCGCACTTCCGTGAATGCAGTGCTATCTTGAGGTTGCGATCGCGAAACCTTTTTCACGTTGGGTCATTTGGGTTTTTTTTATTCTGTTTTATAGGTTAATCGGGTTAAGGTTATAATAGTAAGCTTGAAAACTTGTTTTGACAAATATACAAAGGCCACTTTTATATTTTTATTTCAAAATGAGTTTCTTTAGAGCACACAATTCCTTCTTATCAGTCGGTATTAGTAACGGGGAAAGACAAACGCTATTCAGGACTATGACTACATGAACAAATACGGTAACCTTTTCTTGTGCCACTCACTCATATCAAGAACGAACAGCGCAACTTTGTGAGTTCCTGCCCATTTTGCAACCTACAGTCCTTCAAATATGTCCGTTCGGATATTCTTGTGGGCAATAATGCTTGTAATGACAAAATGAAAACGGAGATTGTAAGAAGGTCAAAGGAAAAAAGATAATGTCAGCTCTAAAAGGAACTGATCTGAACTCAGCGCATGAATAAGGTAACGCCAAGGCAAAACTTGACGGCTTGCAAAGTAACCTGTTGAGTATGCTGCTGACCACCCTGAGAAGTCATAATTTCTATGAGTTTCTAGGTAGCTTCGTAGAAAATGCCTCATGCAGGCTACACTGCTCTAATGTAAGCATGAAATGAAACACCGACAAGTCCTTTAAAACGCGGGCAGAAAAACGACGGGATCTGAGTTGAAAGAAGCTAAGAGCACTTACGATCTGGAACTGGTTTTTGGAAGTGGTAATGAATAACATCTGTATTTGCTTCTGAAGCAGCTATTATTTGTTTCATTTTGTGTGTGCGTACGTGCGTGCGTGCGTGTGTGCGCGTGTGCGTGTGTGTGTGTGTGTGTGCGTCCGTGCGTGTGTGTGTGTGTGTGTGTGTGTGTGTGTGTGTGTGTGTGTGTGTGTGTGTGTGTGTGTGTGTGTGTGTGTGTGTGTGTGTGTGTGTGTGTGTGTGTGTGTGTGTGTGTGTGTGTGTGTGTGTGTGTGTGTGTGTGTTGCAATCGTGCTGTTCGCCTTTCATTTGACTCTAAATGTGCCTCTACGCGCCAACGGAAAACTATTAAATGGTGCTGTTGTGGCGACGGATTCACGTGTTGCACATGCCGAGTAAACAGAATTTGCGGTGTTTTCAGCATAATCACATACGGCTCCATGGGTGTTATTAATTAAGCGAAGAAACCTCACTTCGGAAAAATTAAAAACTGACTGAGGAGAAAGTCGGTTACGAAATCTCCTCATATTTATGCGGACTTGAGCTTCTACTGATTTAATTTTCAGCAAAACGCACGCACTTCATACCTAACAAGCAAGAAGTGTTGAACTGGTTGTCGCTAAAAAGCAAGCAACCGCCTGCGCTGCTTTTTCAAAAGTGGGTCGGCGCTTGAAGCGGCTGACAACGTCAAGGCGTGCAAGATCATATGAGAGACGTGTAGTCCTTCGACTAAATGCTTTGCAACACAGCTCGGTGCCTAAACTTTAAGCACGGTTCTTTGCCACACCAGGTATGCAGACACGGTCCCACAACCACTTCTGCTCGCGACGTTTTCGAAGCACACATTCTATGTTGAGCCATCGACTTTACTATTCGAATTATAGAATGCAGCGCTGCATTGAACGGCTGAATTTAAAATAACATCATACGGGTAACGTTCATAATAAGGCCGTTAGATTTTTTTTCTTTTGTAACTAAAATGATGAAGAGTGAATAACATCCAGTTTTCATGCAGGTTATGAAACCAGGTTGATCAGAAATGCAGGCATAATCATCGTTTTCAATCTTAAAATGAACTGAGTCGGTTAATAAACATTCTAATTCTTGTTACCCTTGCGGGTCTTCCTGTTACCCTTGCGGGGCAGTAAATGCGAACTCCTTCGGAACCAAGGTAGCCGACAGTATGTTCAGACAGGTTTGTTTTTTCTGAAAAATGATGGAAGGCTTCTCAAAATCGCAAGCATGCCAGTCATAATATGTATTTGTGAATAGCGTCGGATTAAACAAGTTAGAGTAACTGTCACAAATTCGCATCATGAATAACAAGACTGGAACCTCCTGCGGCTTCTAGATAATTGGCGTGCTTAGACGACCTTTCAGTAATGAACCTCCCTCCTTGTGATACATACCGATCTTGTCAGCGAACGCTTTGAAAAATTCCCGGAAATAAAAATTTGCAAATAGAAAACAATATTTGGCGGAATAAACTCTCATGCGCGGAGGAGACAATTTGCTGCACAACTATTCTAATTGTACAAATGTATAACTAAAGCCAACTAATTACCTCTTTGTTACCGCAGTTGGGTGGTTAATCTCAATAGGGTGTTCAAAACCTTGAACAATACCATGCCATAAAAGTTTGTAAAACCTAGAAAAATTCATTTTCTAAAGTGTTTCAGTGCGAGGAAATCCGACGCTCTTCTTTCCGCACGAAATAAAAACAGTGCAAGCGACGCACAGAAAGCTCGGTCCAGACCGATCCGATGTACGGCGCCGAATCTACTGTGACCTGTCATTGACTTTATTTCGCTCCATCGCTGTGAAAAATAAGGACGATGCAGGTAGCAACGATTGGACTTTCTATTGCACCTAAGTGCGAAGCAAAAGAATGTGCGTTACTTGCCGCAATACCCGTTGCAGTTCGAAGCGACCACCACAACCACGGCACGGGTTATCACTGGTCGTCGCTTCTGTGCCGAGCTTCCTGCGCGTCTCTCGCGCTCCCTTTCGGAAAGCACGGCTAGTCACATGTCATCATCCACAATCAAAACCATGTAGGCTCTGAAATAAAAAAAAAAAAGGCCTTTAATTGCTCATGCTGTCGTGGACAAAATGTGTCCCGCTTTTGCGGCGGCTCTGATTGGCCGAGGTGGGATGACGTCATAGAGGTCTTGACAAACTGCAGAGCACCACCACAGTAAGCGCGAACGCGTGCCTTATATGGCCACATGCCAATCAATGATTAATAACTAATTATTGACAAACTAATCAGGCAATAATAATAAATAATTAAGTAATTCAGTGAAGAAATAACTAATGGCTAATTAATTACCTACACTATGACTACTAATTAATTACTGACTGACTAATTATTTGCTTACAAATTACTGCCACTTGCGTAGCAGAATGCGGCGCTCAGGCTTTTGCTTTCGCTGCTTTAGTAGCTAAAGTCCCTTGTAATTTTTGATAGCGGCTGTAAATAATGAATGCCAGAAGTAGTACGCCATCTGCTAATTCCTTGGATAGTTCCGTTTCTTTTGGCCAGACTACGCAGGAGGTCTGGCGGGCATCCTGCATATACAAGCCGGTGCTTTTCTCACCTTTAGCAGCCAGGGTTGGACCCGTGCCATTTGTTTTCACCGCCATGTCACTCTTCCTTGTCTTTGCTGTTTTAATGCTTTTAAGACATATTTGTCTTCCTGCTTCCTGATATACACTCGCAATTGGCAATCGTCGCCAATGGGCTCAATCTTTTATTGCTCTGCTCTTCACGCTGTTTCAAGCAGCCCCGCAAGCAAACGAGCAAATATTACTTCACTCGTGCAAAATGTATCTCCTACCACTGCCTGGGATGGGCAGTGGTCTCTAAAGATCTCGAGAGTACCCTCGCTAAAGCGCTGTTCTCAGGTCAATGTCCTTTTGAGAACAATGCGAATGACAGTTCGCTGTGGCAGAATCAACATGCTCAGATGGAGGAACAGTGTCCACACTTATAAAGAGAAACTGAGCTTCTGCTCCACAAATGTACAGCTCGCATACAGAGGCCACCGAGCATGGTGGGCCTTGCTCGTTCATGCCACGCCATGTAGGCAGAGGTGCTGAGCATTAGGTACAAGAAACTGGGTTCGCCTGTACAGCCTTTTTCTCGCAGTTGACGCGTCGTGCTCATGCTTGGCATGAGTACAAGCGTGAGCCCGAGTACAAGCGTGAGCCCTCAGCTTTGCATCGAGCACGGAGACGGCGGCGCTACCTGGAAACGGCCTGTCACAATGCAGACGAATGACAATCTGCTTGCGAGTAACGTCGATCGTGGGTTCTCAATGTGGTATCTTTAGTTCGTACTTGGTGCATTCCTTGGCGCAGTGGGTGGCAGAAGTGCTGTGTTATGGTATGCATTAGTCCGGCGGCGAAACCAAAGCAGTTATTTGGCTCGTATTCCGCAAGGACTAGGAGGTTCGCAACAAAATGAACTCATGCTATCTGGCGGCTGAAGTAGCCCCTGAATCTGAGAGGAAGTGTGCTCTCAGAACAGTCCACTCGAGAGTGCTACCAAGGCAAGATGCCTCTTATGGAGGAGCTTGGCATCGTAAGTAGCAGGTAGTGGCTGAAATCGGATGCTTTGTCGAAGATCTCGTCCGCGACGCCTGTTAAACCGCCAATATACCGGTTAGCAACAATGAATAGAAAGCCAGCCGAGGTAATGAGGTCAAAATGTCTTTGCTTAAAGCTATACTGCATGAGCGAACCGAAGCCATAATAGCTGAGGCTTTGGAACATTGATTTCTCTTGGCGAGGCGGCTGGTTGAGTCGATATTGAGGCAGAAAGGGAATGTGGACTAGTAATAACGTTTGGGCTCCATCGTAATAACCTCATATTAGCTTTTCAACCCACTCGCACCAGAATGTGTAACTGTGCAACTTCAAAATTCTGCCCAGTGTTTCCTGCGGCGTATATTAACTAAATTCCAGAATTAGGCGGAGCACCAGCGCGCGCGTGCGGCTAACTTGCGAACCTGTGTCGTTATCAGTGCAGTCACGCCAAGCAACGCTTTCCAGATCCTGCTATAATGAATTTCAATTCAAGTTTTGAGATTATTTGAAATTATTTCCTAATTTTGTAAAAAAAAGGAAATCGAATCACGTGATCTGATGAGAATGCCTTCAGCAATATAAATCAAACATTAACTTGGTAAGGTAGGAAAATAGCCAGAATTCTCCATTAATCCGTGCTGCTCTTTGAGTGACCCGCTTTAGGAAAAATCACGAGACACTTTGGCGACTAAAGTGGTGAAAGGCGAAAGCCTGAGTGCCGCATTCTGCTACGTATTTGTTGCGAATGTGTCGGTGAATATGATGCTTCGATTAAAGAGGATGACTACTATTTCACATTCCTCCCTTTCTTTATGGCATGGTACATGTGTACGCGGAGAATTGTGACAGATGCTGCGTCTTTTCGATCCTGTAAATCAATTTCAAACGTCGCTGATGCCTGCTGTACTAACGCTTCCTAGACATCTGGGTCTGCTTCTGTTTGCTGTGTGCTGCGGCGTTCGAGGAAGCGGCAAATGAAAGGGCGCACGGAAGCCTGGATCGAACGCCTGGTGGAATCAGCTTCGTATATTGCCACGAAACCTTCAAAACAGTATTTGTTGTTTATAACAGCCGCCGGCATACGGCCTTATCACTCTGATTCTGGATCGCGTAGCAGTTCCGTATTCTATGTTTGTTAATGCTCGATGTCGCGAGTCACACCTTTATCAGTTTTCGTTGTAGCGCATAAGATGCACCGAGATCTATCCCGAAGATTCCGGCCACTCGTGTGTCTTTCCACAATGTTCCAGCCCGTGCTGGTAGCTGTTTGTGACGTTATCTAGATTGTTCAGAGCAGCCTTTAAATCGAGCGTTGACGAGTGTGACGGGCATTCTTTGTTCGACGATCGACCAACACGTTTGCTGCTATCGCCGCCGCCGAGTTGCTAAGTTCTTTTGCGGGCGCAAGTCAGCCCAATAAAGAGTTAATTTCCGTACCATCAAGCCTGTGTCTTTATTTGTGTCATCGACCCTGGTCACCACCACGTGACAATATGCATGAATCGCCTTGTAACGTCATGACCTGTCGTGACGGTACATCACGCGCCCCTTGTTGAACCCAACCAGCATTTCATTGAACGCATTAAAGCTCACCGGCGTTCTATAATTCGTCTACAGGAAAGGAAAGGCGCAGTATCTGTCACTCGCGGAATCTGGCTTGCATTCTCACAGTAGACAAGGGGAATTATGAAGAGCATTCCACGATCCGGGGCATGGCGCAGAGGTATAGCGCTGGGCTGGGGATCCAAGGGATTGAGGTTCGATTCCCCGGTGGTTTAATTTTTAGTATCGATTCAATAGCGATTGGGCATACGACTTCTGGTTGGTCGCTTCAAATTTGGCGGCTGGTGACGTCACGTCGTCTCGACCAATCAGAGCAGCTGCAAAAGCGAGACACATTTTGTCCACGACAATGATGAGGCATTAAAGGCTTTCGCCTTAATAGATGCTTGCTGCTGAAAGTTCTGTTCCCATGCATAGGCAAAGAACTGTCCAAAGACGACTGTAACTAAAGAAACCTTGGTGCATTTTCTTCATTGAGCGATCTGCAATACAACTACGTGGCAGCAGCGATGACTATGGCGTAGCGTATACAGCATACAATTTTCTCGTTGTCGGTGTCTGGACGCAAGCATTTGCTTCTGATTTCATTTTACTATCCAACACTGTGAGATAGGTCTGGCCGATGCAAGCAACGAGGAAGCTGTAAGGTTTGCACAGACATACGTATAGCCAATGCATGCACGTTACGATGTAACCAGGCACACAAAAACGATCACACATCAAGAATACAAATGCGACCACTCGAAACACATGACAGCGCAAACAATGCCACGCGCGAAAGGGGCTACGAACGCGAGCTCAAACGCAACAGCGAACACACCATAAGGAAAGACATACTGCACGTTTCAAAATGATGAAGCAACGTTTTTAAGGCGTCTCTTTCGGATAATCTCGCCAGGATACGCATTCAAAACAGAATAAGATTTGTCTTTTGTGTAATGCCTGTTCTGTAAATATTTGCCCATTGAGAGTTTAACACAACTGCGTTATAGGGTACCTCCCGTTTTAATCACTCATTCACTAGGTCCACATTTTCATAACCTAAAACCAATAAGCCTTCCTGGCCATAATATAAAAAGAAAAAAGCCTTCCTGGCTTATATAGAAAAAGCCCTGGTTGTCTTATGGGCAGCGTACATATCTTGCAATGCGAAAGTGGTGCTGAGTTCGATTCCCACTGTTCCCAAATTAACCGCAATTTCGTTTCATCTCAATTACGTTTCTTTGTTTGCAAAAATATTCTAGAAGAATCTGGCGTAAATCTGAATATTTTTGATATGCTTCTCATTCTCAATATATACAGCCACTTGAGAAAGTCAACGTCTAGCGTTGTAAATGAAAAAAAAAAACAAGAATAAAGAAAAAGGAAGGCGAAACTGTAGCTTTACTAAATGCATCCCTGCATTAAAACACTTGGAGAAAGCACTTTTTTACTAAAATGAGACAAGGAATGGCTAAATTGCACGGCATCAAATGTCATGCGCCAATACTGAACCCCGGAATGCACCATTGATTAGCCTACCACGTGTATTTGTTGGTTCGCGAAGGAACTAGAGGCGCAGTGTCTGCACATGCTCGAGAGACATCTGAAACACGCCGTGAGGAAAAGACTGAAGAAGCAGTGAAAGCCCGAGGAGATAAACGTGCGCTGTTTGAAGGGCTCTGGACTTAATCGACCATGTGCTTCCATTACCGTGCACTTACACCGTACAGCGAACGTCCAAGGTCTTTCAGTGGCCGAAATTCAATCCAAAGATTTGTTAACGCCGGTCTCGGGAGACCCATCCACGTGAACCTGTCAAGCTGGAGGCCAAATCAGTGAGTTCACATTTTATAGCAAAACTCCTCCGCGCTGGGCCCACCCTGCATTTCTAACAGCAATAACGTAACGCTGCAGTGTTTTTTATCTCTGCGCCGCAAGTAGTAAAATACACCTTAAACAGCGATCACTCATTATTTACAAATATCAGTGTTTCACATGCTGATCAAGTCAGCAGGTCAGCTTATCAGGTCATCAGCTCATATCACATTTATCATTGCTGTATATTTTCTGGAGTTTAGATCCTCTCTAATATTGCATTGCCCTAAAAAACTACATAGACATTATCAAATGTGCCCACGGCGTTGCTACTTTTGTACTCCATAGCTGGGCCTGTGCAAAAGGCACGAAAATCCACTTCCGGTACTTTCTGAACTACCGTCAATTAAGCCAAAAAAAGACATGCGGTAGCCTTCAAAAAAGCTCTGATAATTATTAGTTGTGACTCCCACAAAAGACGCGCAGCACCGCCGCCCCTGTGAGGTCCGCATCGACTTGTGTAGCCATAGAGCTGATCACCACCTCGTGTTTATTTTTTTATTTTTAATTTATAGGTACTGCGATCTTGTACAGATCATAGCAGGGTGGGAAAACCAAAAAGAAATACAAGCATATAAACGCACTCAAATTCATAAAATTTGCAGGCACTTTTCAAACATTAGTAAAGAACTCTGAGTTACAGTCTCGCTATTAAGTTTATTCCATTCCGTAATTGTCCTCGGAAAGAAAGAATATTTAAAACAGTTATTTCGCGCGTTCACAGGGGTTGTTGTTAGTGCATGCCTTTGTCTCGTATTATAACCTGAAGAGTAAGTAATATAATTGGAAGTGTTAATATTATAAGGACCTTTTACGAGCGGGAAAAGAAACTTTAATCGGCAGATACGATTGCGCTCAGTCACAGAAGGTAATCCACTACGCTTCACAAGCTGGCTGACAGACGCACGGCCATATGAATTAAATACAAACCTAACGACCTTATGCTGTATGCGCTCAAGTTTATGAATGTTAGTTAAGGTGAAAGGGTCCCATGTAATTACGGCATATTCTAACAGTGGACGGATGAGGGAGTTGTAAGCTAATAGGCGGACACTGGGTGGAGATGACTTCAGTGAGCGCCTCAAGAAAAAACGTTTGCGCAGTGAATTAGCTACAACCGTATCTATGTGTTTTGTCCATGAAAGGTTGTTAGTAATCCATAAGCCCAAATCTTTATATTCTGTTACCTCCAATAATGATGTGTTGTTAGTACCGTACACAAAATGAAGAGGACTTTTCTTGTGTGTAGTTCTCATGAAAACGGTTTTCTCACAATTAATACACATCTGCCAATCGTTGCACCACTTGGCAGTAAGGAGCGCGGTAACTTTTCTCCAGCGCCTAAAAGAGTACTCAAGTTCGAGATTGTTGTTTGTACATGATTTGTTCGAAGCTCAGAATAGCAGCTTACTGAATGACAAGGCGAGATAGATAGAAAGATAGAGAGAGAGATTTTATTGGCAACAGGAGACGTTTGTGTGGTGGTGAGCCTAGCATGCTACTCCTGATGAGGGTTGAGGGATGAGGGTGACAGTGTGGGAAGGGAGGGGAAAAATAAATGAATGAAAAAAAAAATAATCGGTGTCGTACACTTTCACACGCACATGAGTTTTAAAGGGTCTCGATCAACCCTGTGTCCCTGAGAAATGTTATTAAGGACTTTGTAGCTCGCGTAGCCAAAGACCCGTCGCACCAAGGACCGAGGACATGTTCAAAGCGCGAGGTTGTGTCTTTAACTAAGCTTACATTATTACGCAGTGTCTTGCGATTTGCAGTAAACCGTTGACAGGAGGTTACGAAATGTTCGAAATTTTCCCCGAACATCACATGTAGAGCAGAGAGGGCTGCTCGCCATGCCTATTTTATGTAAGAAGTAGTTTGTGCATGACACTTTCAAGCGGATTCGGTGTAGACAGTTACAATGTCATCTGTACGAATTGTGAGGAATTCTAAAGACGCAAGTGGGATCTATTCGGTGTAGAGGTCGGTATTTATGTTTCAGGTCACATACCAGAGAGTGCTGAAATCGCCATGATTTAGTGGCTACAAGTCTTACTGCATCTCTTCGCGACAATGGAATTAGAATTGTCTTTGAGGAGTCTTCTGGTAGTACTCTTGCAGTGGCGTCGGCATAGTCATTTGCCGTGATGCCGCAGTGAGCAGATAACCACTGTAACACAATGCGGTGACTCAACTCATAGGCCTCAGTGTGCAGCTTATTTAACTCATTGACGAGCTGTTCCTGAATTCTTGATGACTTAAGTAGTGTAGCGTGACAATCATTGAAGATAACCCATGCTGCAGGGGGGTATTTGTAGAATACATATAATAGCTTCTCTCAGAGCTGTTCACTCAGTAGCCATAGATGATGAGCGTTGTCGAGATTGTGGTGTGCATTGACGCTATCTACACGCCGATGGATAAACAAACAGCTGTAACAGAGCCATCAGTATAGATGTGGCTATGTTCACTGCAGCATGCACAGATGTGCTCAAGGGAGAAGTATTTAAGTGCGGGTCCTGGGGTGTGGGCTTTACTTTTGAGGCCAGGCATAGTCGTCCAAATTTGTCATGAAGCAATACTCCATGGTGGGAAAGATGACGGGACTGCGCGTTGATACTGCGCAGGCTGTAGATGGGAGAGTGCTCTCATACTTTGCTCTGAAAATGGATGGGTAGGTTCACCTGCAAAGCGCAGCTGGGCACGAAGCAACTCCTGTGTTATCAGCACAGTTACAGATAGACGTCTGCTCCCCACCAGAGTACCCACTGCAGAGGTGTTCTTTGGAAGACCAAGGCACAGTCTCAATGCTTTGGCCTGCATGGCTTCAAGCAGTTTTATGCTTTCCTGCGAGAGACCTTGAAGAACAGGGAGGCTATAACGCAGAAGGCCTTCACAAAGTGCTCCATAAAGTCGTATTAAGGAATCGGTAGAGCAGCCTCTTCTGGTTGTTGAGAGCATACGAAATATATACACGTATGGGGAGAGTTTGATCTTAAATTGTTGAACGTGTGGTGACCATGAAAGAAACTTATCAAAGCTCACACCTAGAAATTTTTGATGGCTGACATATGGTATAGGGGTGCTAGCAACTGTCAGCGCGTAACGGGAGGTATCACATCGTGAAAATGAAATTGCCTTGCATTTTTCTAGAGATGTAACAAGACCTCGCTTGTTTAAGAATAATATAATGGGCCCTATTGCTTGCTGTATTCGAGTATGCACAATCCGCCTGTTGCTTCATGAGCACCATATACATTTGTCATGTGCGTAGAGGGATATTTCAGCTGTAGGTGGCAAGGAACCGTTCAAACCAAGAAGGGGGATATTGAAGAGGGTTGAACTTAAAATCCCTCTCTGAGGAACGCTACGAGACACATGATGTAGGGACGCGTCACCTTGATCCGTTGATATGTAAAATGTCCTATCACGAAGATATTCAGAGAGCCAGTCGTACATTCGTCCACCAATACCAATCGAACGTAAGGCTGAATGAATCGCCTCATGCGTGGCATTGTCAAAAGCTCCTTTAACGTCAAGGAAGACAGTAATGGTTATAGACCGCTCAGCTTTGCTGCGCCTGACACAGTTGGTAAGAGCAATAACGTTATCAATACTGCTTCGGCCTTTTCGGAAGCCAGAAATTGATGGGGGTAAATTTCCTTGTTTGTCAGGTCTCAGGTAAGGCGTGAATCAACCATTTTTTCCATCAGTTTCAAAACACAGCTTAACAGTGCGATAGGACGATAAGCGCTTAGGTCAATTGATGGCTTGCCAGGTTTAGGGACTGGTATTACGCGTGCAGTCTTCCAGCTCTCTACAAGGCTGCCGGCTATCCAAGAGTTGTTACAGACGGTAATCATCTGAGTTTTGGTTTTTCTTCCTAGACGCGACAGGGAAATGTAGCTAACACATTCAGGTCCTGGGCAAGATCTTTTGTTCCTAACTGCTAGCGCGGCTTAAAGTTCTTCCACTGTAAACGGCTCGTCCATGAAAGAAGTGTTGAGTGACGGGAGAAAGGTGGGGAGCACATTTTGCAGTGAAGGAGCTGCTAACGGATCAATGATACATGAAGACAGGTAGTATTGGCATTTAGAGTCTTACACTCAAAAGGATGTAGTTGTGAAGGCGGGATTCTTAGGCTCAGAACAATACTCCATAATTCAGAAAGAGGATTTCTAGGATATAATTTTGCACAAAAAGATCTCCATTCCCTTCTTGCCAGCTTGTCCAAATGGTGTTGAACGTGTTTTTTGTGCTCGCCTAGAAATCCGGATGTCGTCTCTAGAAAGCGTCCTGCGCGGTCGTCTTTCTGCCCTGCGACGTCTTCCTCGAAGTTTTCCATATTCAGCGTCAACAACTGAGTACACCTTTGGCAGGTGCAGGACTTTCGTGGGCAACGTTTGAACATGTGCTACTGCAGCAATGAAGGATTCAAAATTTAGGTTCAACAGATCCTGCCTCTCGACGGCATCAGCAAAAGCTTCCCAATTCGTGTAGCGAACTTCATGCGCTGAGAGGCGAGAGAAAAGCCACCAACCTCAATGCATGTAGGTGGGTGATCGCTGCCGTGAGTCTCGATGTCGACAGACCAGATTGTTGAAGTTGACAGCTCAGTAGAGATCATGGAGATGTCAAGTGCACTGGACCTTGATCCTTGGTAATAAGTTGCTTGGAATTCGTTGAGAAATGTTAAATTGTTGGAAAGTGCGAAGTCGAATAGTTGCCGCCCTCTTACTGTCGATCTGACGGCTCCCTAAGCAAGATGATGTGCGTTGAAATCTTCCATTATAATATGTGGCACAGGGATACTTCGCAGAATATCTTGTAGGCGTTCAATAATAAAATTAGCACGAGGTGGTATGTAGGCAACAATTACTGTAAACTGCATGTCCCTGCACTTTAGAGTGGCTGCAACGTACTCAATATGTGGATCAGTTTGTATGGGATGCTGGATGAAGTTGACGTCTTTCCGGATAGCCAGAAGAACTTTACTGAGGTCCGTACCAGTTGTTGATTGCAGTACTGTGTAGCCTGAAGACGGATTGCAGTATTGAGCCAATAATCTAATATAGCAATTATAGGGAGACGATGCTTGAAGACGAAGTGCCGAAAGTCCGAGAGGCAGGAACGAAGGCTTCAGGCATTCCATTGAAATATGGAGGCCTTGTTTCGGAAGACGTGCACGCTGGGTAGAGCGGTAGACTGATTTACTGCTACCGCCATTGCGCAAGTAGAGGAGAGATGAAATCAAGAATTGTAAGGATGGCTTTCGCCACCTGCGAGGGGAGTGGTATAAGAAAAGCACAAACAGCCTCAACAAGCAAACACAGTTGGGAACTGGAATATTCAGTTTGTCCGAATAGAGGTTTCGCATAAGCGGTTCCGGGAGACACACCTCGAATAAGGCTGCTGTACAGGAATGTCTTGTGGGATTCGTACAGATGGTTGATGAACCTCTGGTCGTTGTAGAAGAGAAGCAAATTCAACCACGTCATCAATTCGTGGATGACTAGCAGCATCTTTATGTGACTGCTCTTGTGCTTTCTTCCCAGTCAATGATTTTTTTCTGTGATGACTGCTCCTGATTTGATTTTGTTCAATGAAAGAAGCTTTAGCTGCCTTGTAGTCGGTATTGTTGAAAGTCTTGCTTGCAGATTAGTTTCTCCTTTTGGTAGGCAGTGCAGCGGGAAAACGTCGCCTCATGCTGCTTTCCGCAGTTGGGACAAATGGGGTGGTCACTTGGGCACGTGGTGCGGTCGTGATTTCCACCACAACGAGGACAGCGCAAGGCTAGTCGGCAAGCAGTAGTAACATGGCCAAAGCACTGACATCTACCACATTGTTGCGGATTTTGAATGTATCCATGCACACGTTATCGTGTACATCCAAGAATAACGTATTCCGGCGCAGATTCCGCCACAAAAACAATGCGGATATTTCCTGAATTTCTCAGACGGCGCACATATTTTATCGCAACTTTCTGCAGATGTGTCGTGTTATATCTTTTTGAGAAAGATCCAGGGGCATCCTTGATTATTCCTACTCCGTAGTTGTTTGGCCGGGACTCGTAAGCTTTCACTGCGATTCCTGCTATTGATCATATTTGTAAAAGGCGTTCAGTAGCGACCGCGGTTCCGGTGTCAACTGCCAGAAGATTAAGCTGCTCGTTCGGGCCAACTTGAAAGACGCCATCTGAAGCCAGAGATTCAAATGCTTGCCTGATTGCCAGCGGATTAAAGCGACAGAACAAACGAGAATCAAACGGGAAAACCGGGACAGAAACTGTCCGGTGAGCTCATTTCTGTCTCGTGTCCCTTCTTTTTCCTGGTCGTTGTTACTGCGCTGGGCCCCGAAAAACCCCCCCAAGGGCCGCACATGCGACGGCTACCCGACATCCGAGAATAGTGGCAAACGTGTGCCTATAGTTGATAATGTCGTTCAGCTTCAGCTACGCCATCGCGATATATAAGCTTAAGAAGGGCATGAACTAGCCCAAGGTTGTGTCAACGCCCTTCACATAATCGGGGTACATTGTGCGGCGTCTCGCTAAGAATGAAGTTTTTGTTACAACCTTTACTAAAGTGGCTGTTGCTGTAGCTTCTAGATCCAACTCCACCCTCCTGATTAGGCGTTGCGAAAGAACTTGCTTCCCCCCCCCCCCCCCCCCCCGCGCCTCTGTTCTGTCTACGTATCCACCGCGCAAAAAAAAATAGTGCTACCTTGTTTCATTATCTGATTTTATCGTTCATTGCCACTGCCTTATACCGGTACAACAACGTATGCAGTATCAGGGCTTTTAAAAACACGCGGCTCACTCCTATGTGTTTCGCTGTTCTATTGATTTCAGGGTATGTGCGGCATGCGCTCAATGTGTGAGCTCAGCTGTCATTATACAAACGCAACTGTTCACCACCTACTATGGATTTGTCCAGGAACAAGGGCATCATAGACATGGTTCTGGAATAAGCGGGATTAACGGCGACAAGGGGAGAGGATTACACCAAATGGATGACTGAAAACGATACGATCAGAAGTTTTCTCTGCCTCATGCGTGAAAATGGTTTACATATCATTTCATATAGTACGCCTTATGGCTAGTTCGGGAACAAAGTGAAGAATACATACGTCTGCTGCATTCATAAGAAGGGAGCCAACAGCCAGTGACGCAAAAGAAAGCATAGGTGATGTTTTTATATAAATTTGAAATATTAATTAAACATGGATGGAGAAAGGCGACTAAAAAGTAGAAAAAAAAAACAGCCATAGCGTCAGTCAGATCCGAACCCACGAACTCCGAATTTTGGGTCCGGTGATCTGCCACTGAGCTATGACGACTACATTTTTTTAATTATTAACCAGAGCTATGGTGACGGCTGTTTGATCCTCCACTTTTTTTAAGTATTTACGTTGCACGTAACCTATCCTTGGTAGTGTTGGGCAGTGCCACTCTCCTGCACAGCGGCAGATGTGGACAGCCATATGTTACCGCTAGCATCCTGCAGACCGTGACCCAGTGGAAAGGGTGTCAGCTGGGTTATAAATCTCGTACAGACCCCGCCACAACATTATAGAGCACTCATGGGCGATAAAATGTTTTATCCCGCTTAACCTAGCGACAATTAGGGAGTACGTGCACCTTGCACATAAATGAGCACGTACCACTGTTGCGCTCACATGCGGGTCCGAGTAACCATCGTATCTTCTCTACAGACGGTGTGACACATTTTTGAAACACCAGAAGCGTGCCCTGTAACATTATGGCCGCTCCTGTGTGCAACCTATGCTGTGAAAGCCGTCGGATTCGAAGCCCTCGTTAAGATTATAAGCAAACAAATGCAGTGAAGATGGCGACATACATACGAAGAGAGCCACTGACACAAAGGAAGACATAGGGTGGTAGTTTTTATATAAATGATAAATATTAATTAAACGTGGAGATAGTTTACTAGAAAGTAGAAAAGAAAACGTCCACATGCCGCCGCTGGGATCATACGTATGTCATAACGTGGCTATTCATTTTCCCTGAAAATTTTTGCTGATGGATCTGCTGCCGTTATACAAATTTACGTGACTCATATTCTTTGCGCGTTGCTGGGAGAAAAATACCTACCAAACACGCTTGTCAAGAGCGCGTTCCTGAGCGAGAGCTGTTACCTTGAGTTGGGCATTCTTTCTCGAATAAAAACTTTCGACAGATCGCAGCCCTTCTGAATAAATGTCGAGTCCCTAAAACTCCCCGTCGGCCGCAAACTCAAAACTCTAAAACATGTCTTGCACGACAAAGGCACCGAACACTTATGTCAATAAATGGGATGCTAAGTAAAGCCTTGATGTCTCCAATAAAGTCCCATTGCACGGAAAAGTGAAACAAGATGACAGAGAGTACCAGGAAGACGAAGAAGGAAACACAGGAGGCAAATAGTGAATAGACCTTATGGAACGAGGTTACTTAGTCGGCTGCATTAGAGGCAACATTCATTACTCTAATTCACTGCTCTTGCAGCAGGGTGATCTCTCGCGCAAATGGAGGGTTTCCGTGTACAAAATGCGAATACTCGTTTTGCAGTTACGTTGAGCCGCGTTAAAGGTTTCGCTGCTCCTTCATTCGTAGGCGCGCCCAAGTTCACTCATCGGGAGGCGCTCAGGCGGATTCACACTCGAAGACTACTCCCACTTGCCCCTGACTGCGCGTGAAAACAAATACACACCTTCTCTGCCACGCTTGGCACACTCACGTCGGCGTGTGCCCGCCAAGGACCCGACGGATAAGCTGCGCAGGCGGCTGACCCGCAACGTTGTCCGCGTTTCCCCAGGGCACATTTCATGCTCGCCTCACTCCTCGCCCTTTCGGTAAGGAGCCAGGAGCCGATGCTGGTCGCGCCTGCTGGGCAGAGGCCCTCTCCCCTTGACCGGAGACTATATAGGATTCTTCCGACACAGGCGGAACCTTCGTTGAAAGAGTAACGTGCGTCCGCGGACGAAATCGAGACCCCGAACCGATCAGTGCTGCCTCCCCACGAGTGGGCCGTTTTGCCTTCTTCGCGCCTTTAGCAAGCACGATGATGAACATTTCCTCACTGCACAGGAGTCGTCTTCGGTGATGAAGCTTTCCTTTCTCTGGATAGTCGGGTAATGGCTAGCGTCGTGGCATGGACATGCACATCAGAGTAAAACTTCGCCCGTGAAGTGTTGGCTCAGACTCAGTCTACGCACACCGTGTTGATCGTGCCTGACGTTACTGTGTTGGACATCAGCAGTCTGGATCTCGCTAGTCGACGCTATGAAGCTTGCCCGGGTGCTCATCGTGGCTGCCGCTGTGTGTGGTACAGCAGTGCATCATGTCGATGCCTCCGCCAAAAAGAAGTCTCCGGAACTCGTTGAGACGATAAAATCCTTCGTGGCTAAGATACTGAATAACCCTAACAGCGGGCTCACGCAGCGACTCTTAGAAGCAGAAATCTCTCCCTCGTGCATGGTGGGCCTCTTGAAGCTCATGCGTGGCATCCGGAACGTTGAACCCTGGGCCTTAAGATGTAAGCCTCAGCAGCCTTATTCTCTACCTTTGCGCAGATGCAGGCACGTCTGACGAAGTGGAGTGCTGCTTGATGTATACTGCAAATGATCCATTGTTCGTTACTCAATTCAGTCACTGTCATGCAATAGCGCTGGTTGGAACAGTGTATGATTAACGAGTGCTCCTCGCTAAAAAGGAAAACTTAGCTAGGATATAGCAATGCGGCCGTACAGACAGTTGACTCTACTTATTAGAGATTCTGGAAGGCGAACCTTTCGCGACGAACTGGAAAACGTCTGAAGAGGAACCGTTTTCTTATCCGTCGTCTAAGTGTTCGTGCGCAATCACTTCCTGCCGAAGCTAGCGTCACGTGTGATATTTCGTAGGGTTGAGCTAAGGGGATGATGTAATTTGGGAACCTGAAATTCTATTGTAAAGTGATTTCTTTTTTACTGTGCTTTTTTTTTTTCATCTCTTCTGTTGTCAGGCTAACTGAGGTATTGCGATGCTAAAAAAGTACAAAGAATTTTAAAGAAATAAGAATCAAGAAATAAAAAAGATAACGCGGTTACAAAATCCACCGCAAGCTCTTTTCGCTTTAGTTCACAAGAAAAAAAAAAACGAACAGCAAGAAACTGCTTTTACCGTCCGTGCAATGTGACTTCATTAAGCGAATGCACAAAGAAATTTTCCCAACTACCATTATCGTTGAAGCCTGTAGTGGAAAATGTAACGAAAAATTAATAACCATCTTTCGGGCATTTCATGCCCACATACCAGGAAAGTTTGGACACTTTTTTGGGGGGAAATATTTGTGGTTGGTTTGTGGGGTTTAACGTCCCAAAGCGACTCAGGCTATGAGAGACGCCGTAGTAGAGGACTCCGGAAATTTCGACCACCTGGGGTTCTTTAACGTGCACTAACATCGCACCGCACACGGGCGCCTTGCTTTTCGCCTCCACTGAAAAGCGGCCGCCGAGGCCGAGATGGAAATACTTTTTGAGCGTAATTTTTTATATGTTGTTAATCTTCATGATTACAATCGCAAAATAAGGAGGTTTCTTTTTTTTTTTTGCTGAATAATTAAAAAAAAACACGCCTAACTGGTTTTATGTGGCAGCCATAATAGTTACTTGAGACCCCAGGACAAACTTCAGAAGAGAAATTTTGCTGCTCATCGGGAGCTCGAACCCCTTCTGTCATTATGTTCTAAATGTATTTTACTATATTCCACAGTTTTCTCACACTTATTCTAAAATGGTTTCCATTGGTTTTGTATGGATAGTCTAGATTACTCATTGTTAGCTCGGGAGGTGCTTCAGAAGCAAAAACTAAATTTTGATACGCATCGGAAGTACAGATACCATATATATCAATACGTTCACAAAAAGTACCTTAGAGTAATCCGCAGTTGGCTCGTATTTATTTACAAAAAGAGCCCGACGGTTTTTGCGCCTTTTTAAACTACTCGGTGTGAGCAGAGGAGGAGTCTTAAGCACAAATTTAAGCCACGCGTCGGAAGCTTACATCATCATTCAGAACATGTAGATAAGGATGTCTTCAGATATCCCCACATTGCATACAGTTGAAAAGTGCGTCAGAATCCTGGATCTGAAAGCAAAAAAATAAATAAATAAAAAATAAAAAATGATAATAGATAAAAATAAAAATAAAAAAGAAGAAAATTGCCCTCGTTTACCTAGAAACATCGCAGCTTCGCCGAAATGGGTGCGCTAAGTCATTTGCAAAGTGGCACATACGTCAATTTAACTTTTTATGTCGAAAACTTGGGGCAAATCAGTCGCTGACCGTATGTCGGTCCCCCGTCTGGCCCACAGCGACTGCTTTGCAGCAATAAGTGCCTTCTGCACCACAGAAATTGTTTTCGAGCAACTCGCTTTATCCTTCGAGGGCAATACATCGTGTTTTCAACGAGCAATTTGCGGGTTTCGATTTTCTAACGCCTACACAACGTTTCCACAGCGGATGGGCTATGATAACCCTATTATAATGCGAAGCAAGGGCTATGATAATGCCAAGCAACTGAAAAAGAAACGTTTTTAGGTTGCGCAACATTTGCAAGGCCTTCTTGATTAACCTTATTCAACTTATGTATTAGACTTACCTTATCTAACAAGAATTTCGACAGGAACTCCTCTAGCTTGGGATTGTATTTTCCTTTCAATTTCATGCCGTCCTCCACCGAGTGTGCGTGTTCACTTTAATACGCTTAATGTATCTCTTTCCATCCAGTTGAAATGCAGCAGCGACTTTTTCTTTCCTGTTTATGCCTACCTTTTATGTCTCGCCGCTTATCGCTGATAATAACGTTTTCAACGGATCTGATCATAATGTTTGTAACGAAGACGCCTCGCAAGGGGCTCGAGAGCTATCACGACTACTATAAACGTAGCTACTTGGCAACCTGCCGATTTGGACACACGTTTGCCTAAAAGGCGTATCGGCATTGCCTGAAGCTCTGCGGTCTTCGCCGCTATATTACCCCACCGGATATTTCAAAAAACTTTATTCACAAAGCGCAAGGAGATATGAGTAGTTCTAGTGAAAATTAACGCAGTAAATTTCACGGGCCAAAACTGCCAATCCGCAATGAGGAATGCTGTAGTCCACTGTTACAACAACGAGGAACCTCATAGCCATTCACTTATTACGACGGATCACGCGGGATAATGAAGTGTCATCGTCATCAGCCTGGCTATACCCACTGCATGCGAAGGCCTCTCCCATATTCCTCCAATTGAATGAATGATGAAGTAACGAAATGTAAACATAGTCAAAATCTATCTAGTAACTAAAAGAACAGAAAAGAGACGAAAAA
Organism: Amblyomma maculatum; assembly: GCF_055883805.1. Taxonomy (NCBI): domain Eukaryota; kingdom Metazoa; phylum Arthropoda; class Arachnida; order Ixodida; family Ixodidae; genus Amblyomma; species Amblyomma maculatum. Next base: position 74,156,902 of record NC_139344.1, on the reverse strand, counting down.
AGTGCACTAACTAAGACAGCACCGACTGGGTAATGTTTTTTTTTTTTTTTCTTTCTCTAAGACTCATATATCTGTGCAAAAAGTACATGCGAAAGTTCGGCGAAAGCCTGGTTCTATATACGTCCCTCGCATGCCCCCGCACACAAATTGAATCAACATTCGGTGACTATGAATGCAGTATCATGTAGTACCTGTACTTCTGTGTCCATCTTTCTATCCGGTCTGTTTATTGCTGTTCCTGAGTATGTGCTCTGTAAATGATACGGCAGGTGCCGATAGCCGGTATGAAGAATGAGCGACGAGGATATAGAAGGGCAGTTTTTTAGCGCCTGTAGGAGTGCACGAATCATTGGCTTGTACACGCTGACCGGCTACAGTGACTTGGAATAGATAACGGCAGCATGGGCATTTTCTCTAGACCAATTGCGCAGCTCACCAGAAAATGGCGCGAGTTTTGTGGTGCGAATGCTATTAATAAGTTCAGTGCTCTTAATTCTGTAACCTTTATTTTCGCATAACAAAAGCAGCTTGATGCATATAAATTCGATAAAAAAACTCACGTTAATCAGGCGACGCCGATATTAATGTCATGCCATTCATGTCCGAATGATATAACATCTGCATTAGCGGACCTCGGCGTCCATCACAGCGTAACTCCCCCCTCCGATAAACAAAAAATCAGGGCCACATTTTTGCATACAACCATATAAAGTACGATATTTTGCAAGTGAGTCGAGCAAAAAGACGATAGCGTCAGTTCGTTGCCTCATGCAAGCTCCTTGAGCCGAATAGAGCAGCTCTGGCAGGTAACACGCGAGAACTCGCGCTTGCCAGCTGAATGGGATTGCTGGTGGAACTATAAGGCTCAGTACATAAAATGCACATTGATTCCCCCAGTGCACTCGTCCATCATTTGCGGGCTTGATTCCGTTTCTTTTCGTTTCAGCGATTAAAAAAATGTCAGTGTACCCCTGCCACCTTAAAGAATACTGAATTCCAAGGAGGTGTAGAGGGATCTTCGGTGACTGGTATCGCTGTCGGGATTTCGTGCAATTTTTCGGGTTGATAAATAGAGATTCGAAAACAGTTATGCAGGTTTATAGTCGATCCGCGACATTTTCATGCTTTTTCCGCTCTGGCCTACAGTTTCAGTGAGTTGACATCTATACCTAACCTTCCCTCTAGACCACCGCTTCTAAGTTTCATGAAAATAAAACAGTGAGTTGCCGTGCTTTGCCGAATTTAAGGAGAGAAATTGGCTAGCATGGCGTAAGCCGCTTTCTATATATTCAGTGCACCGTTTTAGTTCATCAATGGCTTCCGAACGAGCGTTGAAAAACACTTGTATTTTCACTTTGTGCTGCCATTATTGCGAAGTGGCAGTCGCTGAATGAAGCAAACGAAGAGAGTCTTTATATGTTCTCGTCGCCTTTCTCCCAGAGCCCCAAAGTACCAAGAGAAAAATGCACACGGATTATTTGTAAATGCCATTCGACAGCGTTTTCCACTGTGCCCTTTGGTATGCTGAAACTCACCGGGACTACTTTCTCGACCAGTGTATTACGGGAAGAGCTTTACGTTAAATGGCTTGCTAGCATGGCACAACAAACGATGTCTCTCTCATCCACTAATGAGGACGCCTTTCGTTTGAGGAATACGTCAATATGCGATCTTATGCCTTATTAAGCGTATGATCTTCGTTGCGCCACAGCGACCTAAAGTTGAGAAGTTTCTGCTGATGAAATTTAACATGGTTACGTCAGATGAAGCAGGCAATAGAGCGACAAACGTATTGTCAAGCTTTGCCTGCATTAGACAGTAACAACCAGGTTTAGTGGAACGCACTCAGAGCGCGGCGAGCAGCTTGCACCTATAACTGCCGTGGCACCGTGCCTAGCTGCATGCATTTTTTATATGTGGCTTCCGCGCGAGCATATTTCGCCGCTTGCTGCCACTGTGTCACATCGCAGTGGAGTGAAGCATGATGCTTTATCCAATATATTTTGGGTAACATCTGCGGCGAACAGCCAGTTAGGGTGTGCGTTACAGCCTTATAGACTAACACTAGAAAGGAAATTTTCTGGTAGTACCGCATTATCCCTTCTCACTCCCATTGATGCTCTTATAAGTTCACCTCCGTTTGGACCTTCGTGTCTGTTACTTCTTAAGGCATATATATATGTCACTGTCGAAAAGATGCGTACTTCACGAAAATCTATATGCCCTCAGCCTTTCTTGTATATGGGACGAGAATGTTCGCTTCAAAATTACCCTGAAAGGCCTCTTTGCGGCGACGCTGAAAGAATTCCTCGCGTTTGCCTTTTTTGTTTGCTTTTAGCACGAATGTTCGTTAAATTACAGCGCTTTTATAACCCTTAGGTATAGACGGAGCAATGCTCCCCGCCAAATGAGCCAAGACTCCATTCGCTTAGTGCGTTCTCTATTAATAAACAATCAAGTTTTTCCTCTTTGGCTACCGCAGCAGCGAACATCCGCGATTGATTTCCAGCTCAGCGCAGTTAAGCCGTCGCCGCCGGGCCGTCTGGATGTCGTGTCCTTGGCGGCGCGGAAAGTGCGAGCGGTAACACACGCCTGAAATACGGGATCCCACGTTGCATGTGCACTACCAAAGTCCCTCTCACGAAGCGTCCGTCTGAAATCGCACGAAAGGGTGTGCAAGGTGTTGCACCTTGTCTTGGTGAAAAGAAATATTAGTGTACTGTCGTATTTTTACATACATGCGATGGTGCCAGTACACTGGACACGAATCGTGTAACTTCTCTCACCTGTCCCATAATCTTGGAATCTTGCCACTCGGTGCGCATCTTTCGTGGGGCCCAAATATATAGCCGCTAAACGATACGAAAGCGGTTAAAATAAATAACCATTAACCTATTTGGGTTTTGGGTTTTAAGTTCGCCCTCTTCATAAGTTAAATTTTTTTTTCTACTAGTTTATCCGCCAACAGAACTTTTTCAGCCGACATTCACACATTGAATTAAGGTATCCATAAAACAGGGCTAGCAATGCATGGAAATAGATTGCGGGCACACGGGCGCGGACTTACTCCAGAAGTTTTATTGCGGAGAGGCTGGCAAGTAGCTCACCAACCAGGAAAATGCAAACATTACACAAAAAGAAACTTGAGGTTATCAAAGAAACTAAATTTAATTGGAGGAACTTAGATATCCCTGAAGAGCGGTAAGACGAAAGCATTTCCAGCGAGTGTTTGCCCTCATTTACCGCTTCTTTCATTTGCATTATTTTTATCCTTTTTTTTTCTTTTCTGCTTCTTTTTTTTTTTTTTTGCTTTTTTTTCTTCCCCACTAATTATTTTTCTTCTTCTGAGGTTTTTTTTTTTTTTCTCTTTCTTCCTCTTCTACTCTTGACTGACTGTTTTCGATGTAATGCAATGACGAGACCTGATAATAATGCTTTGCATTGCTTTTGCACGTTTTCTTCCCAATTCCGACGTATTTTTCCCAATTTAGACGTCCGTGGCTGTTTTGACCTCTGCGCACTATATCGAAGTTACTTGTTTTTACTCTTTTTTTCTTTTACTCTTGACTGATTGTTTTCGATGTAACGCAATGATGAGGCCTCACATTAAAGCTGGGCAACGTTTTTGCACGCTTTTTGCACAATTTCGGCGTTTATGGCTGTTCTGACGTCTGAGCAATATATTGACGCCCATGGCTATTTCAACGTCGAATTGATTTTGTGGTTTTAATTAACTATTTATTCGAAATCAACCCAATTTTTCGTATAGAGACATTTCATTCACTCTCTACCTTCTTTCACCGAACCTTTTATCATAAATCATGTCATTATACGATAGCGACGATGTGACAACCTCTGCGGACGGACATTTTCTGCGCACAAACATGAGCCTATAAAGGCGTTAAAAACATGGCCAGAATGAGGACGACGTAACTGCCATGCAATATATACACAGCGAAGATGCACGTCATCGTGTTTTCAGTTCACGAGAATCTTGCATTCTTAAATTCAAAGTTTAACTATCGCATCGACATCTTAACTAGAGATTACTTAAATATCGCAACTTGTTATTGGCTACAACTGCCTCAAGCAAGCTTAAAACCGCGATCTGAGCCTTTCTACGTATATGATACTATGTTTAATTAAATGCACGTTTCAAGGTCGCTAAAAGTTCTAGTGAACGCATAACTGCCAGCTGCCCCTTTTTGTTCATTTTTCGTTGTTATGAATGCTGACCTATAGTTTGCAAAAAAAAAAATAAAAAAAATAACTATTTGTTGGGCTTTTTCGTCTTTAATGGGTACATATAAAGTGCGACAGCACACAGAAAATACGTTGGTTCCTTATCAAGCTAGCCGCCAAAATCTGCCATCGTATGGAATATGTATTTTTTATGCTCCTTCATATTGACTGACTGGTGGGCCTTTACGAGGACTCGACATTGACTCTCACCTTCTGAGATTCTTTTATCAGCACAGATATCCTCAGAACACCAGCTATTTCATGTTCTGGTGCCATCAAAGAGCGGCAACCGTAGGCGGCAGTCGAAACCGCAGCATCATCATTAGTAGCAGAACGCCATAACAATTTAGAAATCAGAGAGGCTAGGTTCATCGATTTGCTCTACGTTTTCGGCGTCGTGTGATGCGGGAAATAACACATGAAGCACCACACAAAAGCGCTTTTTTTTTTATATCCTTTCTTCGCACCTTGTTACACTTTATGGGAGTGGAGAAACAGCAAGAATGATAGCTAGTGACCGCTTAAAAATGAAAACTAAATTGTACATTCGTTTTTCAATTAGTTAAACAGCACTTCAACAAGGTTGAATTAACGGAGCACGATTGTACGGCAGTTTTTCCTGCTCTCTTTGGGCACATTTTGAAGTTTCTTTGATAGCCTCAAGTCTCGTTTTTGTGTAATTTTCACATAAATTCTTGGTTGGTGAGCTGCTTGCGAGCGTCTCCGTGCTTTGTGATGATCTTCGGCGTGCGCTCAGTCGAAATCAGCTATTCAAATGCATCCAATGGGGCTCTCTTTATTCGTGCAGTGTTCGACGCTTCCGGGAAGTACCCAACAGGCCTCTTCCAAGGTAGCATGGCGGACCTCGGAGCATTCGACCAATGCGTCGAGACCCTTGTGCGCGACGAATTCGGCAATGAGAAGATACGGGGCCAATACTGCAACCTGTTCGTGCCTGCGATCAACAACTCGGAACTTGTAGAGTACGCTGCATCCGGTCTCGCAATGTCAAATCCTCGGGTAAGCGAGTTAAACCCAGGCTAGCCGCTCCGTGTCGGCACGAGCGAAACTGAAAATAAAGAGAAAGCAAGCTTTAGATTGAAGCTTTTAGGAAACATAATACACCAAAATGAACCCAGCATGTGTTTTAACTCAATGACAAATCACCTGTACTCGCTTTAGTGCTTTATAGGCATTTTTCCTTCGATTGGTGTTTGGTGGCCAAGTGAAATTCAAATTCTCTGTTTAAGGAAGGTATAGAAGGATGAAAAGGCATTGCGACTTGGTGCCTGCATTTTTAAAACGAACATTAAGGACGACTTCCTCATGATTTGGTTCGCAAAGGATGGAGAAGCATGTATGAAAGCCTCTACTTCTGCTGCTTGCAAAAAAATACAGATTAAGAACATCATTACGAAACGTAACCAGCCCTCATTATAATCCAAGCGTAACCAGCCCTCTCGCAGTAAGAATGGCCGCTATACAGACTCACTACTGTGTCTTTCTTGAATTCGTACAAGCTTGGATACTGCCGTGTGTATTAGTGCTTGAAACTTGAAAACTTGTACATGCATCCACATTCTTGCCTATAATTTGTGAGTGGCACCCTCTGTCGCTCTTTTGTGCCATTCGTCGTGGCTCGCCAGGCTCAAAATGGCTTTTTGAGACTTGAGGAGTAAGCCACTCCCCATGAAAGTATGTATGCGCGATCGAGTGTTGTTTCAAGCACTGAGCCACTCGTAAATTGTGCTGTGTATGTTCCATAACGCCGTTTTAAGGCGAAAGCCTTTAGTGGCTCATCGCTGACGTCAGCAAGTGTCACGCTTTTGCGGCGGCACTGATTGGCTGAGGGGAAGTTGACGTCATAGAGGTCTTGACCAATCACAGGGCACCACCACAGTATGCGCTAATGCGTGCCTATGGCCATATACCTATCAATGATCAAATACTAATTAACGGCCAATTAATTTACTCAATGTCTACATAATGATTAATTAATCATCTAAGTATCAATTACCAATGAATAATGGTAAATCACTAATTAATTACTGTATCACTAGTTTATGACTACTTAACAATCAAATGGGTGATTAATGACTAATTGTCAATTACTAACGAATAGTGACTAACTAGTGATCAATTAGATTTTAATGTATGATTAATGACTAACTATTTATCTAAATTTGGACGTTTCTAGACGTTGTGTAGACAATGCTTGGAACATTCTCGAAACTCGTCACAACTTGACAGCTCAATGCACTAGCAGATTGGGAAACAGTAGTCGCTCACTTTACTCGTAGCATGCAGAATGCGGCACTCAGGCTTTCTCTTTTCACTGCTTTAGTCGCTCTTAATTTTTACCGATTGCAGGCTCGCTTTTTGGCCCCCCGCTCGCTTCTCATCACGTGAGAGCAATGTTGGCGCAGTGGCTACGTAGCGTTAACCATCGTTGCGCGCTTTATTTATAACCTTTTCTATTTTTTCCTGTGGTAGGGTAAGGCGGTATGAAAGGTATAGAAGACGCTTTATGCTCATGCTTTTTTTTTCCTACTAGCCGCCCTTCCTTCCCCTTCCCTATGGGTGATGGCGCAAGTGCTCCATTCGGGCAGGCTTCTGTCAGTGCACACAAGGAAGGCCTGCAGTTCCGTATATGGCAAAATCCCTTTTGAAAAGAAATGAAATTACTAATTGCTTTGCTGAAAATTGCAGAAATGTAATCAAATTACGCTACTAATTTTGCTCACAAAAAGTAATTACATTGCGCTACAATTACTTCTCCTGAATAATTCAATTACTTTTTAACTCCCCGCCGGGGTGGCGCAGTGGTTACGGCGCTCGACTACTGTTCCCAAGGAGGCCGGATCGAATCCCGACCGCGGCGACCCGCTTTTCGATGGGGGCGAAAAGCAAGGCGCCCGTGTGCTGTGCGATGTCAGTGCACGTTAAAGAACCCCAGGTGGTCGAAATTTCCGAAGTCCTCCACTACGGCGTCTCTCATAGCCGGAGTTGCTTTGGGACGTTAAACCCCTGAAACCAAACCAACTTTTTAATTGTTTTCAAGTTTTCATCTATGCAAAAACAAAGCCTGTAAAATAAACTACTACTACTACTACCCAGACGCGACGCACACAATTTTTCGTCTTCCCGCCAAATTACGTTCCAGGCAACTATTTCCCTCGCCTTTTCTACAGCACGTATCAATAAAAAAATAACTCATTGGCAACAAAACAACAGAAACAGAAGCATGGTCGAACGTTCGTTCGAGAGCGGCGAACCCAGCGTCGAGCTGTTTCCGCCGTTTGAAGGGCCCGAAGAAGCTAGGCTATCTATTGCTTCTGTGGTCCTAAGAATCGACCTTACCGCCTTGCGCTGAATAATGCTCACGTCATGGACCCTTCTGCCTGTCTCTCTCTCTCTCTCTCTCTCTCTCTCTCTCTCTCTCTCTCTCTCTCTCTCTCTCTCTCTCTCTCTCTCTCTCTCTCTCTTTCTCTCTCTCCCCCCCTCTCTCGCCCAGTAGTGACGAGTGTAACCAGGCACCCCTCGACTGCACTGTGCAGAGGAAGTCTCAGACGCAGAGTTCTCATTTTTGTCTCCTTTTGCCGATAGTATCCAACTGTTGTCTATTGAAATAGCAGTGTGTGCTTTAGCAGAAGTAATTTCGAAAGCAATAATTTCTTTCTTTGTGAAATTACTGGCAAACAGTAATTCATTACATTAGTAACTTACCAGACCAGAAAAGTAATTCATTGCACGACAAATGCCCGGGAAAAGTAATTAAATTACAGAAATTAAATGCTAATCTCACCTTCACGAGAAGTAGCGCGATAAAGGTATCATATACCTACCTAAAATACTTCTCCGAATTATCTTTATTTCCCACCGCCCCATCCCTCTTCGAATGACCTGGCGCACTCTCTGCTGATTGTCTTCCGTGTTTTTTTTCTCCGCCGACTTCTCCGGCGTTTCGAGCGCGCTGAATAAGCTTTTTGCTGCTAAGTACACTTACCTTCCTCTCGTCCACGACTTCGCGCCGTTTCAACTTGCGCAAACATTGAACAGTTATCCCGACTTGGCGTTCTACAAAGTTTACGCGTGTTATTGCAATCGCGGAGAGTAGTGGGAGCAAGCAGAAGTCTGCGCGGCTCGTAGCAATTCTGCGGCTGCGCGTTTTTTTTTCTTCCTTTTCCTCGTTTTAGACGGGGGAAGAAGCGCTGCTCAACTGAGCGGAAGCCTGCGCCCTCACTCCGCCCATTGACAAAAAGAAAGGAAATAAAAAAAAAAAAAAGCTTCAGCGCAGAGCCGACGTGATCCTACATAGCCATGGCGTAACACAAGTCACTATTACTGTTAAATGACCAGATCGAAGCAATTGACGTTCGAAAAGCGAGTTTTCACCGCTCCAGAGAAGTGTGCTAACGCACGTAGCTATAGCACTCAGAGGATCTTCACACCGTTGTTTATAAACTCACTATAACCTGAATGCTCGTTAACCGGTAAATATTTTCAACGTCTGCTTTCAAGGCGCAATATAGAGCTTTGTCACGTAATATTTTATCTCCCAATAAAAAAAAATTGGCAAACATCCATTACACTACGTGTTGACAATAGGAGAGAAAAAATTTATCCGTATACTATCACACTTGGTTTCAAGCGTTTCATATTAAAGAAAACATTTCTAGACTTTTGCATGAATACATCTGCGCAGTTTCTAGGCTGTAACTTTGTTCAGGTCATTGAATCGTCTGTAGTATCAAATATTTATTGCTCTTTACGTTTTATTCCCTTGGCTGACAGGTAGTAAATTTTGCAGTTGGCAGCTCAGATTCATCCATGGTTGAAGGCATTCGCCTCGGCATCTGTTTCATCAACGATTGCAATCAAGAGGACATTCAGATGGTTGTCAATGCTTGTGAGTAATGTTTGGCTCTAAATATTTGAAAACGAAACATGCCAGTGCAATTTGAGTGCAGTAGCTGGGACCAAGCGTCTAGCTTGGTTCGGTCAAGGTGCGTACATTACCTTAATCATTACTGTGACTTCCGTCATTTTAGCTGATCCGGCGGGAATTTCCGATGAAAAAAGAGGAATTCGGAAAGAGGCAGCGACACTGACGTTTTCGTTCCCCGGCTTCCAGGGAGGCTTTACTTTTAATGACAATAAATCAATTTATATTGGTTGACCTCCTCCGCCTGAGGGGTAGGCATTCGCGATACGTCACATTCCAGAGTCTGAAAAGCAAGCCCGAAAATGCATTTCACTGTCGACCCTCTCACTCTAATCGGTAAATATGGGTGCAATGTAGGCCTAACAGAAAAAGCGCGTTACTTGGAGCAACAACCGCCTTTTATGAAAAGTGGGATTTGAACTACGTGCGTGTCAAGGGGATGCTATAGACGCTGCCACTGAATTCAGTTGAGAGTTTCGTGCTGGTGTAGTTCAAAGCGATCATTCTAAATGTCTGAATCTTCGAATGTAAGCCTGTAACATGTACCGTCTGTTGCAGAAGTTTGCGGCCCAACGCGCCGGGCGGAGGAGCAGTATCGCTCCCGAGAGGCGGCGCTGCGCCCGCCGGCGCTGTCTGGTGACGCAGCAAAAAGAGTGAGGAGGCTTCTTCTCTTCTCCTCATCCCGCGGTTGATATCGCACATCTTTGCTCTCAGCCGCGCGATTAGGGGAAGAGATCAAGCCTCCTGACTCTTTATAGCTGCGTCACCAGGTAGCGCCGGCGGGCGCAGCGCCGCCTCTCGGGAGCGATACTGCTCTTCCACCCGGCGCGTTGGGCTGCAAACTTCTGCAACAGACGGTACGTGCATGCATTTAAGTTTGTTTCCATACCACGTAAACCACAAGAAAGTACAACAATGTAGCCACATTAGATTATAGCAACTCTCTCGAATTTTTGACTATCTGGAGATTTCGCATAACATATTTCGGAGTCTGCTTTTTTTCTGGCCACAAATGGTTTCTTGAAATTAAAAATGAGATATATAAAACATCCAAAAACATCGAAGCTAAACCCAAACTGGATTACTCGGTGAATGTTGGTGATATCATGACGTCACAGACAGTTAGGGTGGAGCTCTCATGTTATCGTCAAATGGCTATGGTTTTTTACTCCAACCAACAATCCCGTGCAAGACTACCCCTATTAAAGTGAGCCAGACGCTTCTCCCTTCAGCAAGCTTGGAGCGGATATGACGTGCACAGGGCAAATAGCAGTGAACTGCCAGGCATCTATCATTCAGATCTTTGGGTAAATTTGTAGTTCTTATGCAAACTTACTCCAAACTAAACGGTCAAAGTTCGAAGAAGAGCAAGTAACAGTTCACAAACTCTGTAATTTTGATTTATTTAGTGGCTGGAGGTACAGTTGAAATTAGAGTCCAAGACTGCGTCACCAGCGAACCACAACCGTGGACGACGACACAGATATCGATAGTGTAAGTTCTCATTTCGTGCTTCTTCACCTTTCCCTTCATTAAATCACTTTCTCTCTTTCTCTCTCATTGTGTTTATAAAAACATTGGCTTCGTTTACAAAGAACTGCGAAATTTCAAGGATGCGTTATAGAAAGTTTAGTAGCTGATTACTAAAGATTGAGGCATATTCATTTTTACGTCTACAACGAAAACGTCAAATGTTTTCGTTGCAATTCTTAGACAAGAGAAATTAATTTTGTGCGGCTACTTTTTTTGGGGTTTCCTCTGGTGAGTCTACGCAACGACGTAACGCTCTTAGGCATTCTTGACGTGTTGCCTTGTCGCGTTGTTTATTGGTCGTCCAAAGGTTGCATATCTCGTCACGTGCAATTATTGTGAATGTTCCATAAAACAAAAAAGGAAAGACGCATTACACAAGCTCTTGGCGAATAAAGTGCAGCGTTCAGTTTCTGACACACTAACTGTTGAAATTATTTTCGCTTTCAGGGCGTTCCTTGGCACTTTGGCTGTTATTATTGCTGCGAGTACCGCCTATGATTTCTACGTTACGAGGCGTCAAGTGAAAAAAGGTATCACATTTTTTTCAAATCACTGCTGTGCGTAGGCGCAGCGTCAGAAGCTGATTTAAAGGTAAAACTGATCTCTTATTGTTCTTAAATAATGATATAGTATAGGGTAGCCGCCGCTGGCACTGCACCGGGTTGATATGGAGATCAGTGGGAGAGATCTTAATCCTGCACCATAGGTAGATGACCTGCTGCTGCTGTTTTTGCTAATGATGATGATGATAATGTGATGGCGTATCTGAAACCTGTGCGCCTGTTATGAGTTCTCCCAAATTTTGACGTATATGACACCGTTTAGTGCAGATAATGTCAAGCACACGAGTGCTATCATTTGTTCGCCGCGCCATACCGAAGAAGGCGATGGGGCCGCTCGGCCACGTTTTTCTCTGCTGCATGGCTGGGAAGAGAGAGCAGCGCGGGTGTTGTCTTCTTCCTTGTCCTTCGTCTCCGCGCTGTTATTTCTTAAAAATATGTACCAACTAGCTCAACTTTCCGTGTTAAGAGAGAGCAAGAGGCAAAAAGAAAAAAGAACTCAAGAAAAATATTACATGATTACGATACTCGATAATATGAGATTTGAACCCAGCTATTTACATCGCAGAAACCTGTCATATCGTCGTCAGCGGATTGAGCAAGAAGGAAGAAGTACAACTTTATTATGGAAAGAAAAGGTAGGGGTAGGGAAGGTCGTAAATACGTGCCTCGGAGATCATGACGATCCCGAAAGATACAGACCCATGCCACGGCTTGGAATTGAAGGACCAGGTCGTCGCTGGCCTTTACTTCCTTCCATGCGTCGGGAGGGATCAGGCATGAGTTCTCTGAGAGGTAGATGGGCCCAACAATTCCAAATTATATGGTTTAATGATGCTATTTCAGTGCAGAAGAGACAAGTTGAGCTAATTTCTGAATTAAGGAATTTTGAAACAATATATGAGCCAGGGAATGTATAGGATTAAGTTTTCTCTACATCAGCCGTCGCTCTCTAGAGAGCGAGCTGTGTGGTGGTGGGTATGTTCTACTTCGGAGTCTGTCATGTGAAGTGTAATAGTGGTATGAGATGAGCGGAGTTCCGAAGGGCTCCGGATCCAAGGCGACATCCACAGCTCGGCCGGCCTCCGCTCGAGCCTATGTGGGAGCTGTCTCGTTGCCTGGGTTTCCTGCGGGCGCTTGCGCCCAAAATAGGTCAATTTCTCTTAATAGCTCAACTGAGTCAAGGTTGAAGAGTATGTCCTGAGCGATGATGCAGATTCTTCCTTTGATATATATCGCATGCTTAGGGTCGCTCAAAGTGGTCGTGGCTTGGGTGTGGTAGTAGCTAACTGTGATGGCGACTTCTTCCGTGGCAAGGGAGTTGCAGTTTGCGAGAGCTTCCGACATCGTCTTGCCGGTCTTCCTATCTTGGCTTGTGTGACCCCACAAATAGTAAACCTATGCGGGTCGTCTTGGTTACAGGTAGCATCTCCATATAAAACGAGTTTTCTCTTTGGACTCATTCTTTTTGGTAGCTTTGGTTGTGGCTTTGGTCATGACCCGTTTCTGTATGTTTTCCGGTACTGGCCCTGGGGAGTCCGTCATCGGTTCCCCTTAGATGCCTAGTTTATGTAGTATGGCGTCCTTTGGTGTACTGCATAGCCTGTAAATTTGCAATGTGCGTTGTGGTATTTCAGTTCTTCAAACTTTCTGTGTACTTCGAGTCCAAGTCGCTTCTCGTTGGCCTGATCATATCGTCGACCTTCCTGACCTGGGTCTTAAGGTAGGGTGAGGTATGGGAATGCAATAGGGCTGCCCAAACTTCTGCTTCGCTGAAGGGTTCGTCTAGCCTGGGGTTGTCCTTAGCAGTGCGTGCGCGCGTTTGTGTGTGTGTGTGTGTGTGTGTGTGTGTGTGTGTGTGTGTGTGTGTGTGTGTGTGTGTGTGTGTGTGTGTGTGTGTGTGTGTGTGTGTGAGTGTGTGAGTGTGTGAGTGTGTGTGTGTGTGTGTGTGTGTGTGTGTGTGTGTGTGTGTGTGTGTGTGTGTGTGTGTGTGTGTGTGTGTGTGTGTGTGTGTGTGTGTGTGTGTGTGTGTGTGTGTGTGTGTGTGTGTGTGTGTGTGTGTGTGTGTGTGTGTGTGTGTGTGTGTGTGTGTGTGTGTGTGTGTGTGTGTGTGTGTGTGTGTGTGTGTGTGTGTGTGTGTGTGTGTGTGTGTGTGTGTGTGTGTGTGTGTGTGTGTGTGTGTGTGTGTGTGTGTGTGTGTGTGTGTGTGTGTGTGTGTGTGTGTGTGTGTGTGTGTGTGTGTGTGTGTGTGTGTGTGTGTGTGTGTGTGTGTGTGTGTGTGTGTGTGTGTGTGTGTGTGTGTGTGTGTGTGTGTGTGTGTGTGTGTGTGTGTGTGTGTGTGTGTGTGTGTGTGTGTGTGTGTGTGTGTGTGTGTGTGTGTGTGTGTGTGTGTGTGTGTGTGTGTGTGTGTGTGTGTGTGTGTGTGTGTGTGTGTGTGTGTGTGTGTGTGTGTGTGTGTGTGTGTGTGTGTGTGTGTGTGTGTGTGTGTGTGTGTGTGTGTGTGTGTGTGTGTGTGTGTGTGTGTGTGTGTGTGTGTGTGTGTGTGTGTGTGTGTGTGTGTGTGTGTGTGTGTGTGTGTGTGTGTGTGTGTGTGTGTGTGTGTGTGTGTGTGTGTGTGTGTGTGTGTGTGTGTGTGTGTGTGTGTGTGTGTGTGTGTGTGTGTGTGTGTGTGTGTGTGTGTGTGTGTGTGTGTGTGTGTGTGTGTGTGTGTGTGTGTGTGTGTGTGTGTGTGTGTGTGTGTGTGTGTGTGTGTGTGTGTGTGTGTGTGTGTGTGTGTGTGTGTGTGTGTGTGTGTGCTTGTTTGATCGTGTTTGTGTGTTTCTCCGTGTGTGTATGTGTGTGCGTGTGTTCGTGCGTGCACGCGCGCGCGCGCTCGGTATTACTGTATATCACTGAGATGCTCCAGTAGCTGATATTGTTATCTTGTGAAGAAGGGATCCTTTTGTTGATCGCCCCCGGTTAGGCGATTTAGTTTGCGATGAATCCAGGAGGTGTCTGAACAAGGGCCAGGTATTTTTGTTGCCTATTTGGCCATTTAGTTTTTTGCATGCTTTGTACCGCTGTTGTCTAGTGCGTTCTTCCACGTGCTTCTGAATTTCCTTTTCCAGCATTGAAATCCTGATTTTCAACCTTCTATTGAGGCGCTGCTTTTTCCAGCTGCGCAGTAGTCCATTTCTTGCCTCCCAAAGGTGGGCTAGTTTCGAGTCTATGCTAGGCTTATGCTCGCTGGTTTCACTTTCATCTTCAAGAAAAGCTTCTGTCTACTTTTGAATGTTTTCTATGTCCTGCAGGGCATTAGTGTCCATTTCTTTGAGGAGCTTGTTCCAATATGTGTACCATGTGGGTTTCTACTTTCGTCGGTTGAGTGGGTCTGTTCTGATGACTGTATAGCTATAATGCAGTGATCGCTGTTTAAGTCTTCTCCTGAGCAAGAAGCATCCGTTCATTTTGTCAACGGAACAGCGGGCAGGGTCCACATTGCTTCAAGTTGAGCAGCATCGCTTAGCGGCCAATGAAATCAATTTGATGAATGCAAACTACAGCGCGATTTCATTTCATTTATTAACTTGAATGCCCGTTTTGGTGTATTACGTATGTAGTCATCATGTACAGTTATGTTACAGATTGTCAGGGTGATACACGCAGTTCAATGTTGGCTTTGAAGGATGACGGGCAAGTGATGGCAGCGACGTAGTGGGATAGGTCGTTCCAATTTTAGGCGGCTCGTGGAAAGGACATCACGTGCGCGCCCGTTACGATAACCAAAGTCGAAGTAATTTGAAGTGGGTAGCCGGTGCAACGAAATATAGGGGTAGAGGTGCGCAGATGTATGGTTCTTGATCGACTGAGGTGCAAAGAGATATATAAAGAAGAGGTACGGTTGTGATGCGGCGACAGCAAGAAATGTTTTGAGGCTTCGTATGAATGCTAGGAGTGAATGAAACGGGCGGCGTGATTTTGGATGGCTTCAAGTGCATTGATGGGATGTCATTGAACGAGGCTGCAAATAATATTCCCACGTATTCTAGTTTCAGCAGCGACAGCTAGCGACAAATCGGATAAATTTTACAAAAAATGAATGAGATCTCAATTAAACACACTACTTCTCGATGGTTCTGCGGAGCAACGTATTAGCGCCACGTTGTCGAACGCGTATGCGATAGTTAGAAAGGACTTGTTCTGGATTTTGTTTTCGCTTTTGTTTTTGCGTTACTTCACCAGAAGATTTCTGAACGTGTAACAAAACTGGGCGCACACTTCAGCTTCGAATTTAGGTGTAGGACGCAATAGCGTTAAGGGATCCCAAAGCCCCATTTCATCAGACTGCCCAAGAGGCTTGTTTATTACGCGAAGCGTACTGTTCTCGTTGAGACCAAAGAGCCTTTGCCGTAGGCTAATTTGAGAGGGAGCTTTCTTTCAAGGACGAGTCAAACTCTTCCCGCGGCAAACATCTGGGTGGCGCAGTCATTCTATGCGGCATCCCCCAGAACCGCAGACCTGATAGGTGTTCGTCAATGTAAATGGCGCCTCCAAGTTTTTAGTGCATCATCATCAAACTGCGGGTACGTCAAGGTCGAGTCAAAAGAAAAGCCGGAAAAAGGGACAGACGCTTTGTATGGGGTGTATATGATACGCGTAGGGCTGCTTGACTCATTGGGGTAGTTCAGAGTGTGATTGTTTGACAGATTGATTTGTGAGCAGTGACTGGTAATTATTGAATGAAATCAGCGTGATGTGGGCAAATAATCTCGTATGTGCGTCGCTGAATTTGAAAACGTGCGATTAGATGTGGCTGGCACTAGTGCGATAACGTGCTGACGTAGAAAGCGTACACTTGAAGTCTAGAACTCAATCCCGGGTCCTTCAAAAACTTAAGGAGCGTCTTCACTGCTTTCCCTTCTGATGAAGGTGTCGTTCAAGGCCTCAGAATCTCAGCTCCTGTAAGACGTCGTACTAGGTTCGTGTAATAGTGTAGGAACTTCGTTTCAGGATGTGCTTTGTGGTGGTCGGGCTCGACGACTGGGGGGAATTCGTGAGACAGATGCGGAGTAGGCGGAGAGAACGCTGAGTATGAGGCAGACAGTTGAAGCTAAGGCGGGATGCCGAGGTACGAACATTAGAAAAGAGAGTGAACGCCTTAAGTGTGCGAAGAAAGCTTATCTGGAACGTAAGGAAGCTTTTGACGATCTTAAACGCAGGGCTGAAGCTCAATTGGTCCTTAAAGCCAAAGATGCCGAGCTGAAACATCAACGTAGTTTATTAAAATGTAAAGAAGCAGGTGTAAAAGTTGACACAGAGTAGCAACGAATGATGCGATAATTGCGTGCGCTATTTTGTCTACCCATAAGGTGAAGCTTAAGTGTGCCCCTAATTTTGTTCAGTCTCTTATTTCGCACCCAATTCCCTCAAATCGGGTTTGCCTGCAGGCTGCAATGATATAGTCGCTGAGATATTTTTTTCTCTTGCTTGAACTGAGGAACAGACAGAGGAAGGTTAAAACGCAGCCATTATAAATACATTCGTGAATTAAAAGGGCGAGAGTGCGTAATGGTATCATTTACCATGCGCCGTAGGGTTTTCTTGGCAGGAAATACTGGAGTGGGTTGCCATTACCTTCTCCAGTGAATTAGTCTGCCAACCAAGATCCGTATAACTCGTGCTATGGTCTTTCCAGTTGTGATGTATGGATGCGAGAGTTGGACTGTGAAAAAGGCTGACCGCCGAAGAATTGACGCGTTTGAATTGTGGTGCTGGCGAAGACTCTTAAGAGTTCCTTGGACTGCCAGAAGATCAAATCAGTCGATATTGTCGACCATAAACCCTGACTGCTCATTGGAGGGTCAAATTCTAAAGTTAAAGCTCAGCTACTTTGGTCATCTGATGAGAAGAGAGGAGTCGCTGGAGAAAGATTTGATGTTGGGAAAGGTTGAGGGTCGCCGGAGAAGGGGTAGGCAGCGAACGCGATGGTTAGATGGCATTCTCGAGGCATTGCAGATGAAGCTATGTGATGTTAAGAAGATAGTGAGAGACCGGAAAGCGTGGCGTGACATGGTCCATAGGGTCACGAAGAGTCGGACACGACTGAACGCCTGAACTGAACTGAACCATGCGCCGTGTGTGTGCTCCCTGCATTCACATTCCACGCGGCTGATGCCATCAACGCGGATGGCACCTCGCCAGCCCCCTCCCGTTGTATCACACATAGTAAAACTATTGCTGCTGTCATTGTAAAAACATTAGCTGTCTTTTTCGCAAAGGAATTAAACAATGGCCTGAGAACTTTCAAACTTCCACATTGAGTGGTTCTCAACAGATAGCGCCGGCCGGATCTTCAAGCGAACTTTTCGTTCCCGCCCTCTATCTTGTGTTAAGCTGTGCGAGAAATAGCCACGGAATGGACTGACCTAACAACGGCAGCGTAAGAAGCTTTACCGTTGCGAATGCAAAGCATTTCTTCCAGCCACCGACTGCGTTTCAACATGGAAGTGACCTCACCAGCTCTTTCACACTTAATACCCCAATATCGTAATCAAATTACTACAGATAAAAATCATTTTGTTGTTTTATAATTATGACCACTTCCTATAGCCTCCGCCTCTCCCTCCCATCCCTCCCTCATTTCTGCTGTGGCCGGAGAGCAACATCTGTGCTCTTTCATTTAGGAACTCCGTGTCTCTCTCTAGAGCCACTGAAATATGTATAGCTCACCCCAGTAATGGAAACGAGTGTATTGGTGAGGCTGACTGGAAGGATCTTTGTCTTGTTGCAGGACCTCTCCAAAGAGCACTGAGTGCGTTTTCCGTGGAAGCCAACATAAATTTGCTGTTGAACATCGAAAAGGGCAAGGAATCTGATGCAAGTGCTTACAGGTTTCTCCATGGCATACGCTTCTTTGCCATATTATCAATTGTTCTCGGCCACGCGTACAGCTTCTTCGATTATTTAGCAATGTGTGAGTATATAGACTTCATGTTTTCGCGCGATTATTTGGTCAAATGCTATAAACTGTAAAGACTGCGTAGAGAAAGCAAAGTTTTTCTTTTTGCTTTGAACAGTAGATATTTTTTACAAGCTTCGCATGGACTGAAGAATCAAAAGACGGCCACTATAATGTATCATATGTCTACAAATGCAGAGTGTTAAAAATTACGAAAGTAAAGCTGATTTTGTTTCCCTTCAGGATAAAAAATGCCCGATTCCGAGCTTCCAACTTTACCGAGCAAAAAGTACCGCGAACTGTGGCTCCTGTCTTGGATGTCTTAAACAGAGTACAAATTAGTGGTTTTGCTCAATCATTCCGTGTTCAGTTATTCCGACACGCAGATAAAACCGTCTGCATTATGACGGCTATGCGCGGTATTTCTCGATTTGTCCTTTTATGGAGGCTTTGTAGGTAGAAGCATGGTTTGTTTTCGCCCCTTTTCTTTTTTTTTTTCTATAAGACATTGTGTTGTTATGACCGGTTTTAATTTTTTGTTTTAAAACGTAACACAGGTGCAGTGTGAATTCAGCGATTTGGTAACATTTGGAAAGAAACTTGCGGGATTGGTGTCTGAAGAGAGGGATATTAAAATATATTGCTAAATTTCAGAAACAAAAATAACATTTTTGTGTTTCTTTTTCTCCTAGCTAGGACAATCAATGCCCTCAACTACGGCGACAAGCTTGACTTCAATTTCATTATGTTTGGATACAACAGCGTTGACGTCTTCTTTTTCATTAGGTAAGAATCAACCACATACGTTTCTCATAGCTTTCCAAAATAACGTACAGGTGCGGACATAAGTAAACGGAGCACGCTTTTCCGTTCAAACTAAAATGTCGCCTTTTTTATCGCAAATAAGAAAACAATATTTGTTCAAGTCAAAGGGCACTGGTGCCTACTACCGGTTCGCACAAGCTATGATTGCCAGTTTCCAAAAAGCGTGCTCCGTTTACTTTTGTCCGCATCAGTACATCACGAATAGGTACTGAAAACAATATTCTCAGCGTACCATAATCGATGGCTCTTCATTTCCTCGTTGGGACCAAGAGAGAAGTGTTTTTTTTTTTTTTTTGTCGTTGTTGTTGTTGTTTTTTTTTTGCTAAACGAAGTTTTGCATGTAACACAATATAAAACTTATTTTAAAACCTGAAAAGCACCTAAAAACAATAATTGGAGGTAAACATCACAAGCAAGGTCTACCGAGTAGTAGAATGTGGATCTAGGCTATTTGGTATTTTATTGTGAGCACGAAGCGCGCAGGACAGCACGGACAAAAGAGGATCCGGAGTAGCGCTACTTTATTTGTCCTCTTCTCTCCCTTTTTCCCTGTGTGCTTTGTGCTCATTATATATAGCGGCTGGTTGTTTTTCATTAAATGAACGCCTGGCAGATTTCGATTAATGAAAGGGCGCATACCAGTCTCCACAGTAACAGTCAGAAATTAAAAAGACAGCCTCCTGCACATGATATGAAACCCCGAAAGAACTGTCCGCATCAGAAAAAAAGTGAAGCTTGTCATAACCCTTTTTCTTCCAGATTTGACTTCGCGGACTTAGCACTAGCGCCACACCTGTTGTCACTCAAAAGTGCGTTAGTCCATACCCCCCCCCCTTTATTTTGTATACGGAGTGAGAAATGCAGCGATATCTCGAAATAAACAAGTTAATTTCAAATTATAATAGTAAATAATGGGCGTAAAAACGTGGATTGGTGGTTTCAGGCTTAGAGCAAACTGATACAAAGAGAGAAAGAAAACCAAGAAATGGCAACCAAAAAAAGAGAGACTCACAAAGGAAGCTTCGTAAATCTCCCCCTCTTCAGCTTTATCAGTGCACATTTCTCATGTAAATAATGTTTTAGGCCGTTAGCTCTACTGTGCTCACTAGTGAGTCTCGCGCTGTTCCAACTCCCAGAACCGTGTGCGTTCCACAGATGGCGCCACGTAATCATGCGCCGCATGGTGTTTCATCTAGCGCTGTGCAGCAAACATCGCCGTCTTCATCGTCGTGCCCAAGCACGAGAGCACTATGCTATCGCCGCAGTCGATCACGCCTCGTGTAAGACTGCAACACTCTCTTGTTTTACGCACATCGTATGGCGTCTTCATTACGTTCCATCTATACACCGCTCCTTCATTTCACCTATGTAAATACGCCATACGCACACTGCATCTCGGTACAAGCAAATCAACGCGTCGTAACAGCATCGCTAAATCACTTTACGCCAATATGCCCACCATCGGGTCGCAACTGAGCTGCTAAGTCAGGTTACGCCAACATTCAAACCAACAGATGATGCTATCAGCGGTAAAGAACCCTTAGCCAACGCTCAATATCCATGTACGGCAGCTTCGAACTGCTCAGTTTTTACGATGCTATTTCCTCAGCTACCCTCAGTTGATGCCCCTATTACTTCGGCGATGAGAAGGTAAGGACCGCTGCGGAAAACTTTGGTGAAGAGGAATGGGGCAGGGGTTAATAACCGTGTTTTAAAACGACAGCATTAACGGCCCTGCCCTGCTGAGGAATAGGCATCGGCCTCGCCGTTTTCGGCACTGTGAAAGAAAAACCGAGAGCATACCTCTATCAGGTGGTAGTTCAGAGACTATCTGCAGTTTGCAAACTCCGCTGGGACTCCGCGGCAAAACGCGGCCCCCTTCCATTCCTACCTCGCGAGGTGGCGCTTTCTGCGCTGTTTATATGATAATATGATGATGCTTTATATGATAAACGTGGAACGGAGGATACAAGACAGTAACCTAGGTTTTAACCTGTCATATAGATTAGGTGGAAAGGCGGTAGAGCAGCGCCTCCCCGGTTTGATGTATGCAGACGATATTGTACTGCTAGCTGAGAGTCTGGAAGAATTGCAAACTCTAATTAAGTAAAAAAGGCAGATCAAGAAGGAAGCTTTCTTTGATAACTCAAGAGGCAGTGCCCTACTTTTTGAAGCTAGATCAGGGTGCCTTAGAACACGCAGCTACAAAAAGAAATTTAACAATGAAGATGACGCATGTGCAGTATGTGGTAACTCCATTGAAACAATTGACCTTATTATGCTAGATTGTAATGATATCCATCCGAAAGTCGATGCAGGCGCAGTCACTCTTTCTGAAGTCCTTGGGTGTAGAGATACCAGTGGCCGGATGACTGGTGGCTTAAAAGAAGATTGGTGGCTTAAAAGAAGGAAAGTGGCATAATATTAGTAACGTAGAAACAAAAATTCAATAAATAAAATGACGTTACAGTTAACGAATATAAAACAATAATTAGATTAAGGGGGGGGGGGGGATGAGCATAATAGCAACTGCTACCACCCCGTTTCTAAGGGGGCGCTCCTATATTCCATCCATCCAGCCCGATCGCACGATCGTTACTTAGCCTGCGCTGCCCTCGCTCCACGTTTATACACCAATTTACGCAGACTATTCCACTTCAGGAGTGATATTATCTAGAGACTGCAGAAGCATTAGTTTTTATTGTGCAAACAAAGCGGCATTGAAAAAGCAAGAACTATCGCAGGCGACCGAGATGTAGTTCAGATGCCTTAATTGATACATGGGAGCCTTATTCATGCAGCTTTGAAGATAAATCAGGTCCGCGTTCCTTGATAGTACATCGGGCGTTGTTCTTAGTGCACTTTGCCCATAATCACTGTGATCGCTTTTATCGAAGTAATCGCTTTTATCGCTGGAATCCTAAAGTCAAGAAAGACTGGTTTAATTATTGCAGAATATTCAATTACTAGAATAATTTTTTAACAGCATGATACAAATTTATTTAGTTCTAGAAAGCTCGCTTTTATCGATGTAAAAGGTTGATGAATAATGGGAATAGAAAACGTACGTTTTACTCAAAAAAACTTGCGGAATCGATAGAAAAAACACCGTTTCATTCGCAGCAATATTTAAATAGCTATAGTTACAACAGGCGCGCTTTTAGTTTGCTACCGTCACCTTTCCTTCGCTCGATAGCTGGTGGTTCACATTTCGGTGGAAAGTGTCATTCATACTACAATAGCATAGTTCAGTATGTTAAAGGTGAATAACATATGGTTTGCATGGTTTCAGCGAAAAAATAAAAGCCAGAACGCTGTACTTTTCTAGCTCTTTAAGCACCCCATGCAACATGCAACAGAGATGAAGGAAACGAAATAAAACAAAACAAAACAACGTTCTGCAAAAGAGAGGGTAGTTCGTTGACTGCTGGCGCGGGCAGCGTTGGTACGGAGGCCGCAGGCTGTCAGCCCGGTCAAACAACGACAAGCACGCCCCCGCTCGGAGGGGCAAGGAAAAGTGACAACCGCGGCGCCGGAGTTTGCGAAAGTAATCTAAGTAACGTTGGATGAGAGATGATATCGCCAGGCACTGATTGGTAGGTGGCTGTGTGACGTCACGAGACCACATGATGTCGCTGCTTTGGCGGGAGCTTCACGGACAGTCAGAAGGGAATAGAACACGGGATTCTTAGGCGCTGAGTCAGGCATTCTATTCGTATTTAGACCTAGCAGATACGTTCGGTTCGGATGTCGGTTGGTCGTTCACATAATGTGGTAGCTTAGGATAATCCTAAGGGACATGCGTGAGATATTAAAGGCGGAAATTAAGGGATTAGTGAATAAGCGAGTATGAAATTGCTTGTATACAGGGACGAGGATCCTCGAGGGAAGCCGTAAACCTTAGCCATTAACGCTGCTGTGTCATGCCCTTAAAAGTGTAGCTTAAGTGTGCACCATCTTTTCCCTGTGTCGTTCATGTGGCAATCCATCGAAACTTTGAGGTCATCACAACAAATACCGAAAAGGCGCGCGGGACTCACAACCAATAGAAACAGAAGGCTGTACGTTGAGTCTGTGTTTAGCATATGTCGTTGGGCACGACATGCTTCCGAAGCTCTCGCTTACTTATTTCTTTATTTATTTATTTAGTTATTTCTTTTTTTTTCTAACATTTACTTCTTTGCTTATTTCCTTAGGAGGTCCCGATAGAGTCGCTGACTCCGGGACCTCCTTCTATATGTATGTGCTGTCACGAATGGTAACCCTGATATATCGAAATAAATTGTATTCAGACATTTTATTATTTATTTATTTATTCTAATACCCAATGGTTTTGTAGAGTATATAGGTACATTAAGAAAAAGAACACTCGCAAAAGTATACTGTAGATTTGTTTACAATGACAATGGTGTAGTTACAAATGGTAGTTACTAAGAGCTGAGTTGAAAGATGGTCCATCCGCAATAGAGGCAGCCGAGGGGGAAGGCGGTTTCATTCTGTGCAAGTTTTTGGGTAAATTAGTTTGATATAAGAGTACAGCAGCAGGGAATGGCAACCTTAAACCGGTGATAATTGCGAGATTATTTATATGAAGGCTGAAAAAGAAGTTAGTTTTTTAGTGAAGACTAGAACTACAGAAACTTTTATGAAGCAGAGACAGGCGAGAAAATTTCCTACGGAGAAATAAATCAGGGCTCCGAAGGCTTGATTTTGTTAAGGAGACGCTAACTGTGCGATGATAGTTGGAGGTAATGAAAGAAACAGAACGTTTTTGTACAGATGCAATGAGGACGTTTAACGTTTGTTGAGCTGGATCTCGTACTGTCGACGTGTATCCCAGTTTAGGCCTTACTAGAGTTTTATGCATTATCAGTCTGAGATGTAAAGGTGCTCGAGCGAAGTTGTGGGGCAAATATATCCGCGAGTATAGTTAGCGTTGGAAATAATCAACTAGATATGAATGTTTCAGAATTTTATTATTTATGTGAACTGCAATAAATGCATTTGTATGAAGATACTTGCTCCAATTTATCGCTATTAATAAGAAACATGAGGAGGAGTAAACGCAGGGAGGTTAACCTGTAAAAGAAACCGGTTTGCTACCCTGCACTGGGGGAAAGGGGTGAGCAGATATAAAAGTGACGGGTATACGGGAGGGATTGGTGAAGTCAGTATAGTCACATCACAGCCATATCACGTCTCATCACATCATGTCGCAAAGCTAGTAGCCGGAACAATCATGGGGATTAGAAGGCCTCGAGATTCTCGTACTCTTCCATGTGTTTGCATTTAAAGTCATTAACCATTTATCGCACCAGTAGGGGATACCCTTAAGACAGATTGAAGGAGACAGCAATCGTTGGGGCTTGTTATTTATCAATACAAAACCCGGTCATCAGCAAAAAAAAAAATAATAATAATTATAAGAGTTAGGTACTTGTAGGCAGCAACTCTATGCATATAAGCATTCAGCAGCCACACACGAAATACCTTTTTTCTTTCTTTCATATCCTCGCATTTGTTCTTGGAAGAAATATTTGTGTATAGCTCTCTCACCTTTCCTTTAACAGTGCATTCCTTATGGTCTACAATATCGACAAACAAGCAAAGACGGGAATCAACCGATTCTATATCTACCTGATAGCAATCATCCGCCGACATTTGAGGTAAGCGTGATACTCTTTACTCTTAGTTGCTTCTTGCGCTACCTCAAATCATCCGACTAAACATCGCAGCTATACACTTGTGTGCGATCACTCTGAAACGTGGCGAATTTTCGTTTCAGAACTACTGTTCCAGTGTTTTTTGTCCTTATGTGCTGTTACTTGGGACCAGTAATTGCATCTGGCCCTAACCTGAAGCCGCTAATGGAAAAAATTCACCATGAATTCAGCCAGCAGTGGTGGAAAATCCTGCTACAAGTGAGAAACGCCGGCGAGAAAGACAACCAGGTAAATATCCATGCATTGGCCCTCAATTGCTGTGAAGCAGAGGGCTTAACAGCAAGTCATATTTTAGTTGGCCTGCCGGGCCGTCATAGCAGGGTCTGAAGCATATATGGGCAGCGAACAATTGTAGCGAGAGCTACATTGGCCACAGTCTCGCCATTTCGCCATGCCTCTCCGTGCCTGTCGTGCCTGTCCGTGCCTGTCCGAAGAGCACGTGTCTGTCAGAACAAGAAGAAGAAGACAGATAACTCGGTTGTCGGTAGAGGCGAACGACAAAAGCGAGTTGCTAGAACAGAAGGCAGAAGGTTCGTTCGAACGTTGTGACGGCGGTGTGACCCGGAGTTCGACGTAGAGGCGATGTCATACCACCACAATTTATCTACACCGGAATGAGAATCCTCAACGACGAGAGGCAAGGGGCGCTCATACGTGAAGGGATTTCCCTTTGGCATAACTAAACCTGGAACCACAGAGTAAACTACATGTGCGAAAGTCATGTCTTTACTTTCAAGCCGAACCTGAGCGTATAGCCATGCAGATTGTTCTCGCGTAACTCCAGGTTAAGCCACGAGCTATACCACAGCTAATTTCTTAACTATGAACAGGAAGATATACAGCGCAGAAGGGATGAAAATGGACGCAACGCGAACTTCAAACTTGACGAAAGCTTTTTTTTTTACGCAGATTTTAGCAGGAACACATACCAGAGTGTGCATTCTGACAAGAAATATGCCATAACGTGCATGGCCACTTTGTACCCTCTGGTGTGTAGAGATAATAAGCACACTGTCATAGCCTGTGTGTCGCATTTCGATATTAAACCTCACATACCATGTCATGTCATACCACACCGCTACACCCATACCATACCATACCATACCATACCATACCATACCATACCATACCACACCACACCACACCACACCATACCATACCACACCATACCATACCATACCATGCATACCATACCATACCATACCATACCATACCATACCATACCATACCACACCATACCATACCATACCATACCATACCATACCATACCATACCATACCATACCATACCATACCATACCATACCATACCATACTATTCATTCACGAACCATAGCTGGCTCGTTAAACTTGCGCTGTTGGATTCCCGACAACGCATTCCAGGGCCAGCGCAGTGGTGATTTGCCTCTTGCGTACTACTTGGTGATTTACTTTTATTCATGAATGCTAATGTCGCGGTCAAAACAGGCCCACAATCGTCTTGTACCTTCTATTAATATTACTCTTCGGTAAAACGACACACGAACAAGGCCTGTGAGAATGACCTGTGCTGGAAGATCACCTTCACGATAGATCACTGACCGGGAAGTCAGGAATCATCGTTCAAGGAGGAAAACCGTGGAAGACATAACATACCGAAGAAAGAAATATTCCGTTTCCCGAGTGCAGTCCTGAAAGTGCACGAAATTGTCCATAATTGGAAATGCTATTTAAGTAAAATTTTCGCACTCTCTAAAATTCTGCATTGTTGTTTCAATATCTGATTAAATCAGGCAGTCAATGAAAGAGAGAGATAATGTCAACTTCTTCTAGTCGACATTTTTACTTCAAACGGGAGGTTGAAGTCCTGACTTCATTTCGGTGAACGCTGTAACGAATGTAAAAAATATCTGTTTCCATTTTTTTTAGGGATTCCTAGGAGTGCTGTGGTTTATATCTGCGGACTTTCAGTTCTTTATGGTGGCGATGCCAACAGTTTTAATACTTAAACGGTAAGTATTCTTCATTCATACTGCCCATGCAACTGGTTCAAAGCTGGACAATATACTCTCCACGACTCGTCTGCGACCTGAAATTGGTAGCAGCTCTATTACGTGCATCCTTCATGAACATTGTAGGCAATAAAACCGAAAGAGTAAGGAATGAGTAACCGTGCCTGCAATTCATTGGTGGTCGGAAGTCCTAAAATGTCAAAGTATTTAGTGTACCCTGATTCTGCAGGACACATCCGCGGCATTGGCAGCACGACTGAGTGAACACTCTTGCAGGAAATAGGTAATTATAGTAAATAGGTAATAGATAATAAAAATGAAAAGAAAAGAAAGGAAGTGTGATTTGAATTTAGAGGAAGCCAACTCTTGTCCAGATCGAAACGTCGTATCGACTTCCTCACTGCATAAAAGTATTCTCAAAACCTGACATGCAACCAATAACTGGTAGAGAATGTTTCAATGGCTAAAATTAGCAAAACATTTACATAGAGTGTGCCATTATGTGGTTCAGGGTGAAAAATTGATGGTGGCTCAACTCTGTTAATCCTGGATATGCGTAGCGAAACCGAGTATCAAACAGATCTTTCTCAAAGTCCTACTCGAACATTCTCGTCACCGATGCACTGGCTGCAAACCGCATAGAGTGATCGGCGATTCGGTGCGTCTTCTTGGCGTCTTCCGAATCTTCTTGCTCCATTTGACCGGCTTCTTTTTCTCCTGCTCTCTCTTCTCCCTTCCTTTCTGCTTCTTCCTATTCTTCCGTGGCTCGGTAAAACTAGTTACCATGGTTACAGCGCATGCGCAGTAGCGACTAGCAACGCTTACCCGAAATGCACCGCTGACCAGCCTAGTGTGCCTTTCGCTGCAAAAGAATGCTCGATGATGTCATGCTTATTCCGCACACGCCTCGTTCCAGGTCATATTGGGGTAAAATCGTCGCTTTCGGCATCATGGGGGCCGTGTGCGCAGCCATATGTGCCTGGCAGCTGCATGGCACCTCGTTCCCGCCATTCATGATGCCCTTCGTCAATGATATAAAGTAAGTTATGCCCGCTCCTCGCTGTGCTGCTATGGTATACATTTACGGAGAGGTGGACTGGCACTCAAAATCCCAGGACATGTCATTGGGGTCGTCCCGGTGCCCATTTTTTAATCTGGCAAATATAACTTGGTTGCAGTCATTTTTTTTTTCGAAAAGTCACAACAAGCCCTAAAACGAGCATCTAATATAGTATTCTTCTTTTAGTGAATTGAATGAACGGCTATAAAGTACCCCGAACGTGTCACGCTGCGCGAAGCATTGTTAAGTAGTACACACGCCCATTATTAGTTTCAGAGCGTGTCCTTTTTACTTCGTTTAAGAGATGGATGAGCGAATGAGCAACTATTTTAAAGTCAGAATTAAAAATTAGAAAAAAAAACTAAATAATCATCAGGCTCACAATTGCTACCCAACCGTTGACAAACATATTTATTGAAGTTCAGTTAGAGGGATGTGAAGAGGAAGGTGTGAAGGTGGTGTCCTTAATCTGGGACTCCATTATCGTAAGCTGCTGCCCATGTTCGTTCGACAAACTGACGCTCACGTTTTTTTTTTTTTTTTTTTTTTTTCCGAGGTACATAGTGCTGGCTAGCAGTCCTCCCGAGTTGGCTGAGTTGTAATTTAAAATATCAATGGCTTGGTGTTTTTCTTTTTTTCATTAAACTGATGAGATGGTACGGAAAGAAGAAGCACAGGTAATGAAAAACCTAAACAGACAGACAAAGAGTTAGGAATGAGAAGAATAAAGCAATTTGATGACCAATCGCTAAGCTTTCAAGGTGAAAAAAAAAAAAACCAATACGGCACATCTGTTACAAATGGAGGACGAGCGCTGAAAAGTGTGCAGTGTTTGATGCGGGTTTCTAGTGGCATCGTATTTAACATCAACCATCAGTTCTAGTCTTGTGCAAAACAAATACCTCTTCCCGTGATCTCCCAGTACTCCTGGTTGTACCGCTCAGGTTGTACCTAACCTTATGACTCCGCTGTGTCTTCTGCTGCGGACCACCACATTTTCCTACCCTTAGTAACCACTAGTATGGACCTCACCGTTATGTTTAATGCATTATATGTATTTCTTAATCGAGTTTTTAACTTATTTTACCTTATTATCGCACGTTCTTTAACTCACTGTTTTTACTCTCATATTTCATGCATCACACTCCTGTACATCTCCAGTTGCAAACTCATTATTGTTTATTTTTTTAGATTTTTCTTCGTATACCGAATAACCGACGCCAGATGCGTAGGTTATGGGCTTTCCCTGTAGTATTTCTTTGTTATGTGTTGTGCTAGTTTTATCAGCACATAAGAAGTTCCAGCTGTCATGCCCTTGAGATGACTCTAAGAAGCATCGGTAATGTTCCGTCCACATCATGATCGCCTGCCAAATGTACTACCATCTATTCTTACTCTGCAGATAATTTTGTCTTCCCAGTATAAGCCTCTTATCACTATTTAATTTAAATGCGTCGATATATTTCTTCAGTACTCTTTTATGTTGTTTGCTACCTTAAACTGCCCTTTCTTCATCGAAATGTCGAGCATTACTTTAGCTTTACTCGCACTAATACTTAAGCCCACTATTGCATTTCGCCTCTTCTCGCTCTCAACCATTCTCTGCAGTTCATCTTGAGAGGCACTTAGAAAATAGCGTGAGAAAACATCAGAGCCTGCTGAAGTGTTCTCCTCGAACTATTGTATCTTATTCTAGCCTATAAAACGCTCTGCATGCTCCTGAGTCGTATTGGGCAATTTTTCCGGCTAACCCTTCGAAACGGACCTCGGTCGTTTAGCTGTCTCAAAATCATACTTATGTCAAACGCCAAATCATTTCCGCAGCTTTTTAGACACTCACACTCATTTTATCTTAACCATGTTTACTGAGCGCGCTTACAGAGTACATTATATGGGACTTCTGGTGCTTGCACTCAACAGCGTACAGCAACGCTTAGGCTTGTAGCAACCTTAGGAGGAAAGGTTGGGCTGGTGACGTAACATCATCGATACTTTGTATGTCCGGTGTTCCTCAGGCGCGCACGTTCTGCGCGATATGTTCCTTGAGAAGTAAACGTTCTGAGCATCATATATCCGTTCACGTAATGGGGAGCGTTAGAAATGCGAGAACGGTTTCAAGAGAAGTCCAATTCTAAATTTCTCTTTTGTGTGCAAAGGCGTTGATGCATGTGAACGCTCGGTAACAACTATTATATCGACATCCTACGTAACATTTGTGCATGGTGGACCTTTATTGAGATTTGTTTACGTGGTCTAGCAGAACGGCCCCACCGACTTGTCGCACAGAGAGTAAATCTTTTATTTACATCAGCACAATGGCACCACAAACTCACTATATTAGAGCGTGGTGTTTATTGGCGCTACACGGGCATTAATTAGTTCACCGAGGTATGCGTGTCGTGGATTGATGCGTTGCACATTGCGTTGTCTCAGTGGAACCATGTCCCAACGGCAAAATAGGCGAAAGAAGACAAAACCATGGATAAATCATGTTCTATAGCCTTCATTTCTGGTGGTTTAGGGATTGATTGCAACACGTGCCTTTTCTGAGCATCGATCGTACGACCTAAAGACTCTCGTGATTCTAGCAGTGCATTGAATGTGAAAAAAGAAGTAAAAAATATAGAGAAAGCGTCTAACGCTAAACCTATGCCATCTATCTTCATGGGTGATTTGCTGGCAATTGCGGCAGCATTATTTTGAGTTTCCTTCTCCAGGCCTTACTGTAGCAATGTGTGCTCAATTAAATGCAGGTCTGTAAATTTATACAATCCTACGCACTCAGTATATTCTGTGACTTTATCTGTAAGCTGGTTCATGACATCACTCATTTATTGTCACATTATCTTTCAGTAAGGCCGCCTGTTTTTTGGTCTGATTGAGTTTTTAACATTGTTCTGATTAGAAACTTGCATAGTACATATTATAATAGAATATAATTATAGTATAGTACACCATACGCTAATGGTTAGCAACTTTTCGTACCTTAGCGCGATTCTTAAATACGCGAAATTGTTTCACACTCGCATGGTACACCTCAGACTCATTGCTTACTGCGGAGAATATTTCCGTCACCTTACAGCAGATCAGAAATTACTTCGTCTGTCACCAAGGGCTAGGTGCAAGAGTGACCACGTGCTTGCCTGGATGAGCAACCACGCTCAGGAAGATGAGAAAAATCGCACTCATCTGTTCGACGCTGTTCTGGTGCTGCCGGAAGACACGTCAGGAAATCACCCCTGAGGCTGTATGAATGGAAGCATGCAGCTTTGTGTGCTCGACAGCCAAAACTCGGTCGTTTTCATTTTCACCAGTGCGAACGCTAGAAAAAAAAAGTGCTAGTTAGCAAGCAGTATTGCGGGTCTAGGTATCGAAATTATGCGGGATTCTTATTTAGCTGACAGGAGCGGCAGTGGTGCGCACCAGAAGAATACAGGCAGTAGTTCTCAACAGGCAAGTAAGAACATAACGCCTTCATAAAGAAATAAAAGTAAAAGGCTTAATCATCTTCCACCAAAGCTAAAGCTATGTGGGCTGCCTAGCACGCTGGCGTTTAGTCCGAGTAAAAAAAAAAAAAAAAAAAAAAAACGAACAGGCCATTGTCGCAACTTATTAAAAGCTTTTAAAATTTGATGAAGTAGTTCGGAATGGGTTGCAGAAATCAGGTACAAACTGGCTACGAGTGAATTATTGCGCATTTAGTGCCCATATTGTGTGAACGTAATTCACATTGACTTGGCGTCAAAAATAGAAATGATTGAAACCGCTGGCAACTTTGTGAATTTGATCAATATGATTTATTATTCATTTTTCAGGGTACTCAACGACTTCTACAATGACGTCTACGTTTGGCCATTTTATCACGGACTGTGTTACTTCGCCGGCAGTATAACTTGCCTCTTCGTTCAGAAATTCCGTCATGTGAAGATATCAAAGGTAATATACACGAAATTAAAACAAACCTGGCAACAGTTCTGGGCCGACAGTTGTGTGTACAGCGGCAAGCAGTGAAAGATTATTTCGCATTCGCCATAACGTTCGGATAATAAAAATACATATTACGTATACTCTTTTACGCAACTAGAAAAATGTAATTTCACTCTTTCTTTATTTGTACTACTGTGCCCGTAATGCAAGCAAAGAAGATTCGGTCGTTTGATTAATGAAAGTCGCCAAGAGGCTTCTGAAATCGGCATTATGCTCGTATACTGACTAGAGAAAATTTTGAATTAACGCGTTGCGTCAAATGAGAATGCCTGGGAAAAGTGTATCATTACTTTTGTCATAGCCAGAACGGACACTTTAGATAAAGTGATGTATAGCGGACACTCTTCTTGGTGTGCGGCGTTGTAATCCACGTAGAATATCGAAACAAGAAACTTCCGCGGTATACCTTGCGCTGTGTTCATGGGGAACGTTATTTCGATGGACCTTGTCCTTGCGCTGTAATCTGCAGAATCCTTTTCTTCTTTCTTTTTCTTTTTCTTACATATCAAAGGAATTCTTGCACATATAGCGGATACGCTTTCTGTGATGAGCCTATATGTCTGTATTTCGAATGCCTCACAACAATGCTGATTATGTGTTTTTCTTTTTGTCTCCTTTTTTTTTTTGCAGCTAAAGCTCTTCGCTTCGTGGTGCCTGTGTGTTTTCTGTGGCCTTACATGTTTCTTCATCAGATACGACTGGTGTCGTGGTCTCAACCCTAAGGACGAGTGGGTCACTCTTCTGGTTTCCATCGCAAACGGACTCTGCTTCGCCATATTCATGGGCTGGCTGGTGTTCGCCTGCTCCACTGGAAGAGGAGGTGAGCTCTGGTTCAAGCATGTGCTAGAAAGTGTTTAATTGTTGACAACTTTGGACAGTATACCAAAAATCAGAAAGAAATATCATTTTTCAAACCACTGACTCCTCGGTTTCCTTAGCCCGACTGTTTCAACAAATAATGCGGAGACGACCAAATGACCACGCATTATTTCTTCAGACGGCAAAAAGGGGGTCATCGCCTGCAACGCACAGTGGCGAAAAATTGGCATGGTCATTTAATTGCCGAAATCCGAAAGAATTGTGATCATTACCAGCCGGAAGCATTTCCAGCTCGTTATGTGATTATATAAGACATATGAGAGGCGTCTGTCTGTATCGCTTATAAAATACTGTGAGTAATGCGCGTGCTTCTCCCACGTGCGAAACTAGGGATCGCATCGAGGCTGTTGTCATGGAAAGCACTGGTTCCCTTGAGCCGGCTCTCTTTCGGCGTCTACTGTATCCACGTGCCTGTCTACTACTTCTACTTCGCCTTGAGCCGGGAAAGGGTATTCTACTCACACTTTACTCTGGTGAGTTCGCTGCACTCTTGTTCTTCGCACGTGTCACTCCGGCTTGCACAACCTGAAATGCAAGCAGGAGATGCCGCGCAGTTGTCGCCCGGTCAAAGCACCAAACTTTTATTGCATAGCTCTGTCTGGCAAGGTCTGAAGCTCTGATCAAGGAAATGTCCTCATGACTCCGATGGGAAGCTTTCCCAGAGGTCTTCAGGTTTCGGAGCTTGATGCATTGCCATGTCTGTAGTTGGGGAAGACGTCAGGTGCACTTGAACTAAGGAGATGGGGGAAAAAAATCTACGTGGCATATACGTGACCTGCACCGAGAGTCGTTCAACTTTGAACAAATGACGTACATACGAATTCTCTTGTTTTTTTACTGTCTTTCAGTTTTTTTTTTAAACGTAATAGACAGCTATGGCAATCAAATATTCAAAAGGTCGATTTGACTCTCACATATACAACAGCTGAATCGGTAATAGTTTAGCAACAGACAGTTGCTATTGCGGACTGCTCGCATTCACTGCTCCCGTTACAAATTGCATGTAACAAACTAGCGCAGATCATATAGCGCCACCTTATGCCGTACAGTTTTGCATTTCCGTCATGACTTGATGAATTCTGTTTCAGGATTTTCCTCCCTCGAGCAAGCCATGCGTTTTCAAATGCAGAGGAAGTCAGCATAGACGACCTTAGGCCTATAAAAACAGGCTATAATAAGTTCAGCTTCCAAAACGTTCATTAGCGAGAGAGTAGTGTTTTCAGTGGAGAATTGTAATACGCACATCCTTTCAGTGCCATGTAAAGAAATCATGCTATGGATATACATGCTACAACAAGGAATTAAATTTCAAAGCGGATACCCAAAGCAAGGATGAAATTATGCGAGGACATAGACGCCCCTCGAATGCTTCTGCAGGATTCATTTGCGTATGTTTATTTTAGTTACAGAAGTGCTGCGGCTGCTTTCTTAGTTGTTTTATTTTTCTTTTCGCAAGATCAACTGATCATTTGAAAAATGAGAAGCTCTCTCGGAATCTGGCATGCTTCGCATTATCAGCTCGCGACCCTTGTATTTGAAAGCTCGTCGACCTACATCTCAAGTTGACTTCTATCGCAGTCCAATTTCTCAGTGCATAACGGCGCTGCTTCTCTTTTGCGGCGTCGTGCGCAGGTGATGCTGACTTTCGGAGTGTTTGTGCTGAGCAACATCTTCAGTTTCATCGCGTTCCTCGCCTGCGATGCGCCGGTGGGCCGCCTGGAGAAACAAGCCCTAATGCCCTCTAGCTTATCTCACGATTCCAAACACTGCAAAGCCGTGCCCACAAACGGAATGCTACGCAACGGCGCAACAGTCAACAACGTTCCTGTGCAGACGGGAGTCAAGGATAAGACAAGCCTCGACGCTGTCATATCTGTGGGCGACGTTAGCCGCTTGTAGAAGCATATTTTGTGCGTGTATCTAATTTTTTTGTTCCTTTTAAACTTGAGCGCTAAGCCCACGGATAGTTGTGTTTTGCGCGGGAATGCTGCGTCCACTGCATAGAGAATTCACGTCATTCTGGCATGCCTTTATATCTGCCCCCAACTCCAAAATTAGCAATATTTAAAATTCACAGGACCTGCAAGTGCAAGAATATAGACACAATTGTCAGTCGTAGAGCCACGCTATCATCCAGCTCTCTGCTTCTGAATTTTATTTGTCATCCAAGTCTCATGATCGCTACTTTAGAAAACATAGCTATAACCAACGCATGAACAGACCGCTGATACCTTCAAGTGCCTTCAGCGTGTTCCAAGTAATATGAGGTAATAATTTTAACAATAAACTGAAATATTAAGCAGTGTATATCGTCCGTAAGCATGGAGGGTCCCTGAGGACGAGCGTTTCATATACCTCGCTTAGCTACAGGGCGATTTCAGGCGATCGGAAGACATTTCTTTCAGCACCGCCGCGGAGGCGCAGTGGTTACGGCGCTCGGCTGCTGTTCCCAAGGATGCGGGATCGAATCCCGACCGCGGCGGCCCGCTTTTCGATGGAGGCGAAAAGTAAGGCACCCGTGTGCTGTGCGATGTCAGTGCAGGTGGTCGAAATTTCTGAAGCCCTCCACTGCGTACGACGTCTCTCATAACGTGAATCGCTTTGGACGATTGAGCCTCATAAACCATACAAGACTAAACCAAACCAACGTTTCTTCACACATACGCAAGAAAGGAGCTCGAAAGCGCGACAGCAAACGTGTTTTAACAGCCTCTCGTTTACTGAAAGAGCGTGCAATTCGAAAAAAAAAATCGTGTTCTTGAGAAATGGTGTGGCGTGGTTCGCAATACATTTTAGTAACATGAATTATACGAGAGATTTCCAAAAGCCGGTAGCACACAAGGTACTGACGTCAGTGTAAGCCCCGACGCCTTCGGTTGGCAAAGGCCCCATTTAGTGCTTCTCAAGCTTCAACGGCGCTTTTGCGCTCTTTCATCAGTCACTTTTTGGGCGCAACATACTGTGATGATGCGTGTATAAATACTGTAAATAAATAAACCAGCAATTTATCGCCTTCAACTTTGTCCATAGCCTTGTTCCTCTCTTTCATATTTAATGATATTCACGTGTTACACTTCTGAAGAAGTCTTGATGGATCTATCAGCGGTCGAAATCAATGTTGAGCTGTTCACGAAGAGGCAACCCACATAGATCTAGGGAAATTTTACTGCTTAAAATGAAAGAAGAACGTTTCCCCTTTAAAACGGAAGGTTGGTTTCTGCTTATTGTAAGTTTACATGCTCAGGAACGCGAGGAATGCAAGACTGAGTAGAGAGGTGAGCTGGATTAGTTGGTTGATGTTTATCATACGAGTGGGGCAACTGCGCTGAAAACACGCACAAACAACAGAAAATGAAAGACAAGACGCGCGTAGACTCGCGACTGAATTTATTAAATGAAAGATGACATGAACAAAAACCACGAGCTCAAGGCTATCAATTCGCCTCCGTCATAGCCTCACGTCCGGAAACTGCACCTCACAATCAGCAAGCGTAATCGAAGGATTGCTAACACACACACGCACACACGTGTCTTTTTCTTAGTAAAATATACGCCTCGTATACCTCTCGTGTACGACGGTCCTTACATGTCTACACAGAATCTCTGTTTTATCTATAGAAGCAGAAAGCACTTATTTGTCTTCTTTCCACAGGCCCTGCAGTGTTTGGCGACATGGGAATGCTCACCGAAAGACAGATTGCTACTATGCTCCTTTAACAGAACGTTATTACACCTTCCCGTCTGACCGACATAGGAACACCCGCAGGAAAAGGAGATTTCATAAGCCACGCCACACACACTAGGGAACATAACATGACCTGCGATTTTCATGACAAATAAAGGTGTTATGGCTAGTGGCACCCCCGACTTTTCTCTGGACACGGGCATAAAATGGAGCCATTTTTAAGGGGGCCCAAAACACCACATTCACCCCGTACCGTTTCGCAATGTTCTTCAAGTCATGTGCGACCTTATGCTAGTAGGGTATAACAGCGTATCTAATATTTTTGTTTGTTTAGCCCCTTGGCCTGCTGTGACGCCGTCCCACCACATTTAACCTCTTTAGTGCGTTTTTTTCAAACTGCTGCTATCCCAGAGCACGGGCAGCCAGCCGCTTTTAATCTATATACTGACGTTGAACACTACCCACTACTTTGTGAACACAAGCTTTTCTAGGAACAACACCATTGTTGGACAGAACAATGTCGTTCTTGATTCTCTTCGAGTGTTCAGAAGAAGCATTTAAGGGCGCTCCATGGAACTGGGATTAAAAAACCGACAGCTATGGGCCGCTTCAAAACGTTGACGAATATCCAAAACCTGCAGCTCGTTCTCCTTTAGCAATTAACCGTGAAGTTCAGTCCTAGTCCCAAATCTCTAAACACCTTCTGGGCCTTAATAATGCGACTCTTGAATCGCCCTTTTTTGACGAAAAATGAGACAACCATTTAAATAGCGAAACACATCGACGGAAAGGGCACCCAAACTACCATTGCTTCCTCTGTCTACTTTTCAGAGGAAGATATTACCAAGGATAGGAGCTGTCCCAGAAGGGCGTGGAAATGTGAAATTAGCAGTGAAGTTGAAAAGAAAAAAAAAAGGGGGGGTGGGGGGTGGGGGGGGGGGGGCTTGTTGAAAACTTGGTTTTGCCCTAAATGCTTTGTCTTATTCTGTTCTCTGTTCTCTGAGGGGCAAACATTGTCCTGTTGGAGCATGAACCAACAATGCTATGCTTTTCTTGAGACGTCAGCGCAAGAATATAAGGTGCCGCACAGAGAGTATTCCAAATGCCGCTGAAATTGGACAGGGATTCCAGTGACGGATAAAGGTTAGAATTATGAAGGTTATTTCTCTGAAGTACAGCAGGCCGTAGGGGGGCTGGCTTGGATCCCGGCCACTGCGATTGCGTTTCGACGGAGGTTAAGCGCAAGGTGGTCCACTTATTGTGCAATGTTAGTGCCTGTTAAAGAACATCAGGTGATCGGTATTGTCCGCAGCCCTCCCCAGCGTTCCTCCTAGTCGCTTTAGGACACCAAGGCCCGTAAAGCAGCCAAATAAGAACTTGTCCTTTCAATCTCGCAGACAATACCTAAGGGTTGGAGTTCTCGGTTTTTATTTGCTGAGAATTCGGCTGGACTTATTGCGGTGTTTATTTGCAAACACAACTTCCGTTGTTGTTGTTTTTTTGCGGTTATTATTATTTTCTGCTGCAGAAACATCGTTTTTTTTTTTTTCGGTGATATAAAGGCATCCGTGTACAGTTAAAAGTGACGTAGTGTACATTTGGGCTTTTTTTTTCGTGCATGTTGTTTTAGGCATTTTTATTTAATGCACAGTTGGTCATATACGCAGCTAAGGACCTGGAAGAGAACGCTATTGCCATGATGAAAGTAAGCGTTAAGACACAACGCTTATGTAAAAAATAAATTCACACGTTTTACAAAGGAGTAATTGAAATATTTTTTACTACGATCAAATGTTTGCATAAACCAAATCCCTTAAAAACAAAAACACGCGCTTCTCTCCGCTTGTGTCTGAAAAGTGTCACGTGGCAAGAAACTGGATACATTAGCAATTTCCTGCGATGCACTTGCACTGCAAATCCTCCGGTCTGTCCTTCGCCCCTCGAAGGGCCTGCCTTGCCGCCGGCGCCCCTTCTCGAACGCTTGACATATGTCTATGAGGATCGGGAAGCGCGGCTGCTATTCTCTCCCCATTCGTGAAACCATGAACAATGATGCCTATGGATTGAACACTGTTGTAATTTTCTCCCGTTATCGAGAGTTCGCAGTATGCATGCAGTATACCTTTCTCTGTTTAAACCGAACCTTTTAAAATTATTTCGGCGCACCTTTATCGGTGTTTTTCGGTATAAACCGAAAAGTCCGAGAAGTCCGAAAAGTCCAAGTGGTTAGACAAAGGAAAAGGTATAACTTATACCTTTTCCTTCACCTAACCACTTTCGCTTCGCCTGTCTTAAATAAAAGTCATAGACTTCTTGCTATTTATTAGCTTAATAACTTACTTAATGGGCACGAAGGAAGGGACAAGCCAAGGAGGTAGGCATGCACGGACGAAATAAAATTTTTAAAAAATCTCACAATTAAAACAATGATG
Organism: Amblyomma maculatum; assembly: GCF_055883805.1. Classification (NCBI taxonomy): domain Eukaryota; kingdom Metazoa; phylum Arthropoda; class Arachnida; order Ixodida; family Ixodidae; genus Amblyomma; species Amblyomma maculatum. The sequence continues at coordinate 74,118,105 of NC_139344.1, read as the reverse complement.
AGGCTTAAACCTACTTAAACTTTGTGTTAACGAGCAAAAGTATCCGCCGCAATGTCTCAGTGGTTAATGATGAGGATGGCATATTTTAATAGAGAACATTTAGTTTAGCACTACCGCTTGCTGCTACCGTCTACCGTTATCGTGCGAGCTTCAATACGCATGCGCAGATCACGCTGAGGGTAACAGATGGAGCCACGTTTCTGGCGTATGCCGGCGGACTCGGGACACATCGGCCAATCAGCGTGTGCGCTGCTGACGGTGCGCAGTAGTGGTAAGCCGTAGTACTAAACTGAATGTATCTAATGCCGCAAGGGTATCTTACGCTGAAAAACGCCAAATGCAAGGCTCAGTGGTTAAGATATTCGGCTACTGAGCTGGAGTACCCGCTTTCGCCCTTCCGCGGCAAGGGCGTCCGTGTGCAGCGCGATGTCAATGCACGTTAAAGGTCCTCAGGCGGTTGAAATTATTCCAGAACCCTCCACTACAGCATCTTTTTCTTTTTTCTTTCAATCTCGCCTTCCTCTCTTCCTCTACGATGCGGTTCATGTGTCCACGGAGAAGTGAGGTAATTACTACGCATTTATATAAAAACCAACTTCCATTTCCATACACTATTAGACTGTTAATCTTGGTATTGTGCTTGGTGTGACCCTGGAGCCATTTCAAGGTCATTTAGTCGGAGTCCGGCGAAACTCTGCGGTGTACATTAAGTCGTATATACAGCTTTCGTTCTAAAAATGTAGGAAAGAAAGCTCAGGAAAGTTATCGCGAAGGGTTTCTCACAAGTGATTTAACTGAAGGCAGGTTACGGAAGCATGCACACATTTACAAGCGCGCACGTAAGCACAAAGGCACGCACTTGCAAATAAATGTAACTGGGAATACTAACTGAAAAAACAACAAGAATGAGAGCACCGCAGAACCTCCACTGGAAAAATGCAAATGTCTAAGCATTGCTGCGACTGTTGCGACACCAGACGCGTCGGCATGATTTCTTTTTCTGTTCTGTCATGCCGCCTGGTGGACTCGCGCCCGACGCTACACTCGCAGACCTCGCCCTAACTCGCGCAGACAGCTGTGCGTATGGCGTATTTCCTAGATGAAATGAAAGAGTGGCGCAGGTGGAAGTTCTTGAAGACGACGATGTTTTACTGCACAGCGCGAGGATGTGTTCGTTTTAAACGATGCGTGATCGGATGTAGCGTTAGCATAACGCTTTCGTGCGTGGGCCAGAGAATCTTATCTGTTCGTTTTTTTTTTTTTTTCCTAAGTGTCAGTTCGCGCGGACACGCTCTGCCAACACACTCCGATGACATGTTTTGTCCGAGCATTCTGGCGAATAGACTCATGAGACAAAAAGTACTTCTAGGCGTTCACTAACCAAAGACGCTGCGAACGTCAGCGCTTAGCTTGTCGTGTAACTCCGCTTCCCTGTAATGCTACTGATAAGGGAGGCAGCTAATCTTCTGCAATTCGCAGCATCACTGGGTGTCTCTGATAGGTCAAACACGCAAAGCTGGATGGCTTGGCGCTCAGCTGACACGGAAACTCCTGTGCAGCACCATCGTGGGGTTCACCTGACTCTTGAGTAAGGCTGCTTCGACTCAGCGAGCGCGCAATGCCTGACCCTAAGCCACTACCTCAGCACCTCCGCGTGGCGAGCTCCCATATGCGGCTCCCTAGTCCCTGACGCTTTCGCTTTAGCTTCACCGAAGCGAAACTCTGGATTTTTGCGTAGTCCCACTCGCGTTCACAAGCACACTCTAAGAGCTACAAAAAAGGGCGTTATAGAAGCACACGGCGTCGTACGATATTAAACCACCGCAGTATCCACTGCCAGTAGCGTAGTATAAATGTGTCTAAAATGGAAATCAAGCCTGCTTCAAGTTTCAACAGAGAACAAGACAGAGGCAAATATCCCATCCTTCCCCTTTATTTCTACAGCAACTCTTCACGCTGTAACTTCTTCCCATGAACATCTGTCTATTGAAACGCATCCCCACCCCCCCTGCGCCAGTGCTGCCTGCTGAGAGTGAAGCAAGGTGATGTGTTAGCCAGCTTCCAAACATAAAACTCAAATGGAACAGAAAGTAAGCTTACTTTGGTGACATAGGCTGGCTATGTTGTCAGATGTTTATTCTTTACATTTGAGGTCTTTGTGTGAGCGGTTGTTCTTGGCTCTTTTTTTCGCCATTTCCGGACAGAGAGGCTGACGTAAGTAAAGCATTCATCAATTCACTGACAGATGCGAAGGCTGATGAACATAACTAGAGCAGAAAACAGTGCCTGCGAGACCACATCAATAGCGATCAACTCGTTACGATTAGTTGGTTTGTGGGGTTTAACGTCCCAAATCGCCTCAGGGTATTAGAGACGCCAACTCGTTATGACAATTCAAAACTATGGAGTGGTAATACAATGCTATAGGCTGAATCAGAGGGTTCTCGCACATCTGCCGCTCTCCCGGCAATCGCTGTTCGATTCTATTCCACGTGAAACTGCGGAAATGCACTGCGCTCTGTGTCCGCGGCTATGGGGGAGTGTGACGCTGGTAAACGTTCGAGCATTGCTATTACTAGGCTACTCGAAACATAAAAAAAATTCTAGAGGGAACTTTGGATCACTAAAGTGCGATGAGGCGAAAGATATTATGGCGCGGTGAATCGTAGCCCTCCACTGGGGCACCTCTGTCTCCCGCTCTTCTTTTACTCCCACCTTCCTCCCTTCCTTTACGGCGTGGTACAAGTGTCCGCAGAGAATCGTGACAGATACTGCGCCTTTTCTATACTGTACATAAATTTCAAACGCCATTGATATTTGCTGTACTAACGTCTCCTAGACATCTGGGTCTGCTTCTGTGTGCTGTGTGGTGCGGCGTCCGAGGAAGCGGCAAATGAAAGGCGTCGCACGGATTCCTGGATCGGACGCCCGGCGGGGACATCTTTGTATATGCATGAATCGCCTGGTGACGTCATGACCAGTCATGACGATACATCGCGCTCCCCTTCTCAAACCCAACCAGCATTCCATCGAACGCATCAAAGTTCACCGGTGTTTTATAATTCGTTTACAGGAAAGGAAAAGCGCAGTACCTGTCACTTGCAAAATCCCGCTATCGTCCTCACGGTAGACAGGGGGAATTATGAAGAGCGTTTCGCGATCCGGTGCGTGGCGCAGTTGCTAAGACGCTGGGCTGGGTATCCAAGGGATGGAGGTTCGATTAGCGGTGGAGACAAGGTTTGTTCATTTATTTTTAACTCTCGCTCTCGAAAGCGTGACACTTCTGCTGACAACTTTCTGTCGACAACGATGAGGCATTCTTCGCCTTAATACCCTGAAAAGCACCGCAGCCGACATACGGAGGTCGTATGTTGGGATTCTGCCGATGGCATGTGGTTGTTTTTATTCCGCATTCTAATCAGTTATCTTTCAAACATACAGGCGACTGCAATAATAATTTCCCATTGGTCAATACCACCCGCAGAAAAAAAAAAGTACTTCGTACTTTTTCGGTCCCTTCATATCAAGAACGGTCATTCGCACGGTGAAACAACCCTCTCATCCTTAGCATCCTACTGCTCACAGTTGAATGCCCTCATTGGGGGCTGCAGTGTCCAGACGGGCCGATAGAAACATTCAAAACAACGTGACTAAAGAACGTGCTGCCGGTGAGCACGTGTCAGCGTACAGTTCATAGAAGCCAGCGCTTAAAAAGCCCGGGCGCATTTATATGCCGGCAAACCCAGCGTGCAGCCGATGGCGCACCCGGGGAAACGAGCGGCGGCAGCGGTGAGTAATTTTCATTCTTCTCGCAAACTGCGATACCACTGCTAATAAAGGCAGAGCGACGACTTCCTTCCACCTAGTCTGCAGCAGATAGCCCCAGGAAAAACCCGCGCCATGAACGCGCGCAAGGTCGTAAGGCCTATAAATAAGCGGTGGTAAAGAAACTGCACCACGTTCGCGACGACTGATTGCGAAAGGGCGAGACAGCTACGGCGGTCGGTGCTACTGTCTACCCGCGTGAACCGCCCTCCCGATGCTCCATCCGCGTTATCATACTGCGTCCACGAAAGGACGCCAATCGGGAGTGTGCGGAGACGCCAAAGCCCATTGCGCAATAGCCCTGGAGTGCACAATGTCCCATCAGCGTTGAGGAGGCGAATGCGGTTCCGTGTCTGCACTGCAAAAGCAAACGAGTAAGCTTCTCTTCTAGAAAGGAAAACGAAGGAGGGTAAGAGAAGATACGCGGAGCTGAAACTTACTTGGTGATAAAATATAAAAAGGAATTTCTGGGCAGGGAATACAAACTTTTGTGAACCTAAAGTTCTGGTCTTAGTTCTCGTTGTATGACTATTTGACCCTATTACACTAAACAGCAGGCAGACTTGAGATTTGGGCTGCAAATGACTGCAATGAAACAGCCCCAGAAGGCACATGCAGAGCCGCTAGAAAAATTGTGATGGACGGGAAAATTTATATCCACACGCATTAGAGACCACATCGTGGACCTTCTTTAAGTGCGCTAGTTTCGATTCTCCTTTTATCCCCTGTGTACGGCTTCTGCTACGTTCCTGATAGGCCTACCCTTAGTCGAACGCGCGAGTCAGATAAGAAATATACATTAAGTGATGTGAAGGAGTGTGTGTGTATGTGTGTTAGACGCATTATGATGTGCCGGTCCGCTATTGCTAGATGATGTACCTGCCGCCACTCAGAGGGTTGCATACACGCTGAGTAGCTTTCACCTGCCGCCGAAGGGGAAGCACTTAGGCTTAAGGCACCTAGGATGAGTGTCTCAACGAAGATGAAGGCGAATTAGTGTCTCATCGAGTGTGCTTAGCGTCTTCAAGCCCGTCGAAGTTCATCCTGTTGTGTTAAGAAGAATAGATAGGCCTTTTCTCAGTTTCTGAGGTTTGGGATATTTGCTAACATTTCTTCCCTAGGCTTTGCACAGGTGGATGTTAGGCAACTTACCTTTTGTTCTATAGCTATACACATTCAGATAATTAAATAGCGGCTTTATCCTGAGAATTGCAAAAATTGGTGTCACGGGTGTTAAAAATAGTTCGCCAGAGTTTTTCAGATACCATTCATGTACTAGCTGTCCAGAATTCAACAGGAACGTCCCAAAGTTAAAGAAAAAAGATGATCCCATGTCTGGATAGCAAGGAGAGTGTGGCAGGATCTCGTACTGCGCCGCTGTATCGTAATATATAGACATTTATTTTGTGAAGTTTGACTTTACCTTTTTGGCGGCAGACGCCTTTCCACAGGAGTCGAGTAAACCTGTCAGGGAGGGAGAGCGGTGTGGGGCTGGGTGTTTTCCTTCCTTTTGTCACGTTTTTATACAAGGGTTTCTTAAACATGTTCGAAAATAGCGCTGCGCCTCAAAACAAGCCGCCTTGCAATAATAGCTGTTGGCTTTTCAGACGATTATAGTCGCGCCCCGGCGAAATCCGAAAACCTTACCAGCCACGCAAGAGCCCAACACCTTAACTCATACCCACACGCTTCTGCATAGTTTCACTTATTGCACACCTTCAACTTTGCTCTAGCGTCTTCGACAAATTTCGCTTTCTGTAAACTCATATGTTAACAGTGGCAAATATATGGCGGTAGCGGTCTATTAATACGTCAGTTGACCACCATCTTCGGCAATAGAAGCAACTACGGGGAGAGTTTTCAAGAAGGAAATCTCGGCCTGGGATATTGCCTGGAGCCTCGTAAATACGAGCACAGGCAAATGTAGCTGGCGTGTAACAGTGCGCTAAAGGACGCGTACCGCTATTTGGTTGCCGGTCATTGTTTGATATGTGCTGTCCAATCACGTACAGTACACATATTACTTGGAAAAGTGCCAGCGATGCAAAGGCCGCACTTATACTTGTTGACAATCAAGTAGAGAAAAAGCACTAGAAAAACAAATTTCCGGATACCACGCGAGGTCCACTTTCATCTAGAATCAATTGTCCTTCCGAAACCGTCTTAACATGACCACTCGAATTGCTCACTGAAATTGGTTGTGCGTATCGATCAACCACAGCGTGCCGGCTCAGTCTGAACTCGATTCGCACAACAAAAACTGTAACTTGCCGACAAGTTCTTATTTCTAGTATCACGTGATAAGGATGGGGAACTCATGGGACACCATGAGGCAGCCATGCGAACCCTCTCAGGGATAGGTTACACGCAACATAAATACCCAGAAAGTATCCACACCGGTGGCTCACTGGTTAAGACGCTCGATTGCTGCACCCGAGGATACGGGATCGAATCGTGTCCGCGGCGGCCGCTTTTCAATGGAGGCGAAAAGCAAGGCGCCTGGATGATGTTCGATGTCAGTGCACGTTAAAGAACCCCATGTGGTCAAGATTTCCGGAGCCCTCCACTACGGTGTCTCTCGTAGCCGGAGTCGCTTTGCAACCTTAAGCCCCGTGAACTAAACCAAATTAAACTACACTAAATACCCATAAAGTGGATGACTTAACAGCTCATTTGGCAGAGCGCCATACGCGAAATTCAGAGGTCTTGAGTTTAGATCCTATCGGCGGAACGTGGTTGTTTCTCCTTCAACTTTGTAATCAGTTCTCCACGTTTGCAGTATACTTCGCACTGATCAACAGAAATAAATTTGCTGTGCTTTTCTAGGTGTCAGTGGATGTGGACTCCGTTCGTGTGTATTTGGTAGGCAGAGTAAACTTCTTGATAATGATTGATAAACTTCGCTGCCCGCCACAATTTGGTTGTTGTAACCTAGAGGCGGAACTGTCCTCGTCTAATTCTACCGGCGACTCTCTACCGTAGCGATGTCTAGGAAGTAATTTAGCTCAAGCAGTTGTGGCGCAGTCATGTGAACTAGCTGTCCTTTGCCACCATTCGTACAAGTACCCAAGAGTCTCAAGCTGCCCCCGTGCATGTGCCCTGCCGTTCAGTATTCGAAGGAATTTCGGGAGAAAGCGGGAAGCACCCTCTTCGAGCTGCTAGACTTCGCTGCGGTTAATGAATGTATTCCAGAAAACCATGGGGCACCCATGCCCTCTTCACAGAAGCGTCCGACGCTCGCCTCTTCGTGTTGTTATCTGTGCAGCGCGCACTCAGTGCTTTAAATAAAAAGACGTGTTTCAATCAATCGATCAATGAATCAAAATAATGTTGTATATATCTCGAATACGTAACGAATAACACTGAATATTAATTAAGTCTTATGCATCCACGTTACACTCAAAGTGGAGCTCGTGCTAATGGGATGCCTTGTGAGCTCTTTGACCCTTTGGTCACAGAGTGCCGTTTGTGAGAACCTCACAAAGTTTTGAATTGGCTCATTGCTCAAAATGATCCAGTGTGATACACCCACTATTGTTCGGCCGCTAAACAGGGCCATTTTATGACATGCGAATATACGGTGCACAGAGCGTAGATTGGCGCGAGGCTGCTGTCCACAACGACAGTAAAACATCGCTTGCTAAAACTTATGTTGACAAGTGCATTGCAACATGACATATCATGATCTTTGTGGGTAGCGCAGGATCTATCTTCAATGACCCAATGTACTCTTCTCGACAGCAGGAATTAGCAGCAAACGTTTCCGATGAATACGACCTTGCTGCTGCATTAGTCACGTGATGAACAAGTATAAGAACAATAGCTTCGTTTTCCCAGGGCATTCCGGCTTTCTGAGAACATTCAAGGTAGAAAAGTAACCTGGGAAGAGTCGCATAGCTGAACGTGGCGCTAGCGACTCACACAATCATTTTTAAAAATAGAGATCTGACTAAAAGTAAATTCCTGCTGAAGAAAAAAGTAGGTAAACACAACAGTATAAAAACTGCGAATTTGCGCTGGACCCAGCGAATGTCTTCGGTTCGCTACGTTCACTCAAGGATGTGCAAATTGAAAAGTAGGGATGCTTAGTAATGCATAGCGCCCCCACACAAAGATAAAGCCACATCCGCAGCTGTAAGACCGCACCCCTGATCAGCTTAGTTATCGTTCAGGACACTTCGGAGTATATCTGAGCGTCTGTTTTTATTCTGTTCGTGACTTTTTTTTCTTTATTTTTTAGTCGCCTTGTACGTAAGTGACGGATATTACAGGTGTGCGTATGCATTCGTAAGAGTTACGGTACGCTTAGGGCATCTCTCTAAGCACTGAAGAATGCATACTGTGGATACTACGGACACTATAGGCTAGCCGCCAGGAGACTGCTTCGCTAGCCAGGAAGAGCCAAATCGTTAAGCCAGCAAATATATAAATCCCAAACCGCTTATTCTTCCGCTTGAAAGAGGTTAGTGGAGACGTGTGTAAACATCTTATGTTAACATGCAGTTCGAATTACGGCCCTGCACGCAGCCTTGCTACCACCAACTCCACAGAGAGAGGGGAGAAAGAAAGGAAAAGTACCGAGCGTGTGCTACAGCCCTCAAGATTACCTCCTGTTTGCACGACAGTTGTCTTTTTTTTTTTTTTCCGCCCGGTGAAGCACCACAAGCGCTTCATTCTCGTCTTTAATACAACTGGTGTGCATTATGGTTGCGTGATTGCGCTCTACTCATCGCGGTAGCCTTGAACAGCCAATCTCAGGGCGCGTACCCGGCTGACGCACGTCCTGCAGGACCTGTGGCCGTAAAGCGGCCGCGACTGGTCACCCATGTCGACTCGGAAGCAGAAGATAGGGCGCAGCCATGACGCTTCAAGGACCCTCGGGGGGAAAGAAGGACCGTGCGTAGCTTTCGGACTCGGCGCAAATCGCCCTGGGCGTCATCATGCATGAAAAGCTCCTCTCACTCACGCGGCTCAGTTGACACTACGCGAGCGGATGTGCGGCATTTGCCCCTCTTGGTCAAAACCTCAATGACCCAACTTCTTTCAGCGAACTACTATAGCCAGAGGTGCGAAGCAAGGGGACAAAAAGCATTCATTTCCAAAGGACCAGAAAGAAGCTGAGCGCGAACGTCACCACGCCTTAGAGCGCTCGCGACATCACCTCTCATCAGAGCGCGCATAAGACCGCTATTAAAGGCTGCTGAAAGTTTCCCCTTAACCCTTGGGTTCAAGTCAGCGTAGGGTTGCAGCTACGTTGGCCGCTGGAACCACAACACGCGGAGTCAAAAGTACACGGCGACGGCCTGGTGACCGGAAAACCGCGGACATCACTTTTATCGTATCTTCAAGCTCCACTGGCTTCGAGCAACGATGCGATTATGCACCTGCGTCGTTCTTGTCTTTCTTCTGTGCTCACCAACTGTTTCGGCGGCGACAACAACGGTAAAGTCGGCGGAGACCATGGTCGCGTCTACTGAACCTAGCGTGCAAAGCCTTCCTAAAGTGAAGCCTACGCCCGAGTTTGTGATGGCGCTCAAAGGATTAGTGGATAACATATTGGGCAGCCCGAGCGGCCCACTGGCCAGAAAGCTGATCGCGGCCAAAGTTTCACCCGACTGCTCTCTAGGACTCGTCAACTTCGTGAGGGCGGTACGGAACATGGAGCCCTGGGCATATAGACGTAAGGAATTTTCATTTCCTTCTTTTCTGTCGCCTTCTCTCTTTTTTTTTTAATCACGCTGCTTTTTCTACCCCTGTGCGTGTAATGGGAGGGGGGAGTGAGTGCGCAACTCAATCGACTAATTATATGCGGCACTGTTCGCGCCTGTTCAGAGGCCAACACACTTGCGTAGAGCGCTTGAGCAATGCTTTACGCAGGAAAGGAAGCGAAATTTATAACCAGGTACTGCGTTTCGCCGGCAGTAATCACGCCCAAGCATAGCCCGATAGACATACAAACCTGGGAGGCAGAAGTCATTTGTGCATAATAAAGCAACTGAGTTAATACTTCACTTCATTTTCATTGCAGCACTCTGCTCGAGCGTTCTATTGAAGCGTGCTCATCTCGATATATTTCGGTTCTGAGTGCAGTGGCGTTATTATAATGTACACTATACAGTGCCAATCAATGTATCCGGTGTAGCAAGCATTGAAAACACATCGGTAAAGCCGGGCCTTTGGGCTAATAGAAACTAAATGGCGTAGTAAACTATTTGTTGTACTTTTCATACTTTCGTTGTATTATTGTCGTGAGTTGGCGATATCTCAGAGCTAAACACATCCGACCTTGCCCATAGTCGAATGTGTTTAGCTCTGATACATCGCCAACTCACGACAGTCGCATGTATTCAGAGCTGTAGTCAAGTTATATTTAAGTGAATGCAAGTACGCGCTCATGTATGTACTCACATACATACTTACGCGTGCGTCTACACACGCTCTTTGTGCTTGGTGATTTTTTCTGCTCGTGGACGGTCCTGCCGGTGGAATGACAGCGATAGAATATACTACTAGCATTTGCAGTTTTTGCTTGTTATGGTCTAGATAGTGTTGTAGGAATTTTTCATTTCACGTCAGCACTAACCTAGAATGAGGCTTCAGGTGGCAGCGCACAGGCACACGTTTGATCGCTGGTACAATGGATATAGTTGGTACGTTTTTGCAGCCTAGAAGAGTCAAAGAGCGCTTGTATCGTCTCGGTTTATTCGTTACCTCCGCATGTTGGTGCTATTTGACTATGAGTGTTCAGCAAATTCAATTTTATTCTTATACTGCTTCCTATATTACAGTATTTGTTATTCTTCCGTAAATTATGTCATGAAAATCTATTTGCTTTCTAGTCATCAAGTGGGTACAGCTATTGGAATTGCGAACTGCATAGTTTTTGTGAATCCCTTAACGCAACTTTCTAAATACTTTATTATCAACATATGGGACCGCCTTTCAATGAGCTGGCTACCGGTGGAGAGCTGTACGAAAATATTCAAACCAAACACATGTACAGCGCACTGTAGGAGAAGGACAAGTAAAAGACACTACAAGACACATTGTATAAAAGCGCACGAAGTGTGTGCACTGCGTGATGGGACATAGCCTGAAAACTGCATTTTGATGCAGGAGGCAAGGATGTCGTGTCATTTCAGACACCTCTATTAATGTTCATATTCAAACATGCAATTTTAGACTGATATATAAAACAAAATGTAAAACGAAACTTCTTTAAAAGTTTTGAACTGGGAAGTTAATTTCTTGATGAGGATCAATTACCCTGTAAATAGACCTGTTACCTCACAAGCTGGGCTGAGGGTCCTAATGAGAGGAAGTGTGTGACCTGGTCGTGCAATAGTTTTCAGTGCGCGATCATTTCAGTGCCTGCACGTTTCGATAGACAAACTCATAAGCATGCGTCGACTTGCGACCGGATTTAGCACGTGACGGGACTCCGAGATAAACAAGAAACTTCAAACATATTCCTGACGGTATGCCATTTTTTATTGTCATTAGTGCCAACAGCAGCCTTTTTTTTTTCATAATAAATCAACATGAGCATTGCCGTTCTAATGACAACTTCTCTGCGCTTTCTCACTTGACCTTCTTCTGCATGTTCATTTCCACAACATTCACTTAAACAACACAAGCTTCATAGCTCTCTGCATAGTATACAATGCAGATTTGCTGTCTGGCTAATTTAGTGGCATCGGAAAGGATATGGTTGCGTCCGTCCACGCGTCTGAAACAGAACATCGGAAATCAAGATACTTCATTAGCACAAAGTCATTCGCAGGAAATGGACGAAACAAGGTATTTAACAAAATTCGTATTGCTGTCCATTAGTTTACGAAAACTTCGGAATTGTATCGTGTGTGCATGACTGGGGTTTAATCAAGAAAGGGAATGGTTGGCTGGTTGGCCGATATGTCCACGCGATGTTACAGCTGGCAGGACACTTCGCGTGTGCCAACTCATTTCGATGTAGGCAGAATGAAAGTTGACTGCAATGTTTTGCTCGCTAAAGAAAATAAGTTGATATCTGCACTTTGGCATCCCTTATATCAGGTTTTGTGCAGCAAGGGGAATTTAATTTGTGGTTTTTATCCGCGTGTGCAAACCGCAAAATGAAGTTTACTGGAAAAGGCACAAATATACTGTTATAAAGAGTCTCTCGAATGTATATGCCTGAAAATGAAAGGAAAGACTGGGGTCGAGCGGTAAGAGCTGAGGTACATCGTTACACCCATGTCCGAGCATCGCATTTGATAATCCTTCATTCAGTGCGAACAAAATATTTGGCGGGCCGTCTTCCGCCACAGGAACCGGGAACTAGAGCTGCGCGACTAATGGAGACATGGATGACAGCGTCCGCTTAGTTATGCATTACGACCCCAAGGAATCAGTGGAGCTTCATGGTTTCTTGAGAAAGCCTACTGTGCATGCGACCTTGTGTGGCTGGTTTCTTTTATTTTTCTCAGGTTCTGGATTGGCGGCGACTGCATTGCAAATAGTTGCCAATCTGAACCTCTACACCCCCCCTCCCCCCCTCCACCTCACACTTGTAGACACACCGAACGGAGCTTGCTGCCGATTTCTAAAACAGAGTATAAAACTACGCCGATAAAGGAGAGCGGAGCTCTACAGCAGCTCTTTGCTCAGGTAAATTTGTGCATGGGGCTGCATCGTGTATTGAAACCTACTACCAACTTGGCGAGCATGCAAGCATGTATTTCAAGCGAAACTAAGGTTTACCTCAATGCTTGAGCCTTACATAACACAAGGTTTAAGCGCGCCTTATTTTTGAACAGCAGATGTGAGCAACTGTGTATGAAACAGTGCTACAAAAGGTGATTAGTTCATTTCACGAAGACGTACTATCGGTGCCGATGTAGGTGCTTCATAAAATAAAGGAATAATACATCGCAGGTTTTTCTATAAGCTCTATAATTCGTTGCGACCATCTACTCCTCACCCTACTGCTAACAATTCTGTAAGTTCAAAGTGATTCTGGAGTACATACCTATAGGAAAGCGGAATGTTTGCCTCGGTGAAAGGCTCGAGGGCAGTGGTGCCGCCAAACAATGTCGTTGCGGGAGATCCGTTATTTATTTTTGTTCCAATATCATTTGTGTGCAGAGCATTGCAGTCAGAGTTTTTATTGCTTTAAATCAGGCATTGTTTTATGAGCATCACCGACACAACGAGGGGCAGTGATGGCAAAGGTGAGCGATAAATTATTTCAAGCATGAGGAAATATTCTCTATGGCATCTTGAGAGCGCGGACCTTCCTGAACAGTGGAGTCCTTCGTCCTGGCGATATAATCAAAGAATGCAACGCGTTCGCATTAAGCACGCACTGCTGGTGTCCTTCGGGAGCCCCGCAGCTCGATTTGCGCTTCAAAATGCGCGTAATTTTACTTGCGTCGCCCAACGCAGCTTTTCAAGGGTGATGGGAAGTAATTCTGTCGGCAGGACACCAGAAATCTCAAGGAGGAACGTAGCACCGCCCTTGAAAAAAAAAAAAAAGGAAAGGCTTGACCGATTATTTTTTTCGCGCTATTGCGATAGAGTAGAATTTATATTGAGGTATGTATTCGCATCTATTTTCCAAGAAGTAGCTACTTGGTGGCGATCTTAAAGCATATTGCCACATGGTGTCCCTATGTTCTTGCTTCGCTTGGAAGAAGAGGACACTGAAGTCGGCTCGCGCGCAGTGTTCAGAACGCTTCCTGCTCCTACAGCTTAGCCCTGTCGCTCACGTCTTGCCCTGTTGTCCGCGACATATTTTGGTGGAGGTGCTGGGTGTCGATCCCAGTATACGTCCCGCACTCCTCCGCACGCCCAAGATTCAGGTCCTGTGCCAGTCAGCACTCCTGTGCACCGCGCTAGCTGGAGGAACCTAGGCCAAGCTACCATCTGAGCACGGACAGTTGGAATTCACCACCGCAGCCGCCCCTCGACCTGTCATGCAAGCTCCAACTTATTACATGCTACAGAACCCACGACTGCCTAAGCCTTTCCACGGCAGTCATAATGAAGACGTCGAAGACTGGCTCGTCCAGTTCGAACGGGTCGCCTCATATAATCAGTGGGACGACGCCGCGAAGCTCAGGAACGCCTTCTTCGGCCTAGAAGATGGCGCTCGTACTTGGTACGAGAATCGCGAAGGCGCCCTAACATCGTGGCGCGAGTTCTGCCGCTGCATCCTGGACCCCTACACCAGCTTAGATCGCCGAGAACGACCGGAAAGGGCTTTGCACTCTCGCAAGCAGTTGCCCAACAAGACTATAACTATGTACGTGGAGGACATGACCCGGCTGTTCCGATGATGTGACCCGGCCATGCCCGAAGAGAAAAAGGTGCGCCATCTCATGCGCGGCGTTAAGGAGCAACTGTTTGCTAGCCTCGTGCCCAATCTGCCGACCACGGTAGCCGAGTTTCTTACGGAGGCAATCGCAATGGAAAGGGTGCTTCAGCAGCGGTCTACGACCTACGACAAGCCGGTACTCGCCGCTTTGCTCACAGAGCCGCTTTCGGCCTTCGGGGCTACTCTAGATCTTCTCCGCGACATGATCCTCTCCATTTTGCGAGAAGATGCTTTAGACTTTTTTCGGTGCTCCCCAGCCGACGGTCGGCTCTGTCGCTAGTATTGTCCGAGAAGAGCTCCAGCAAGCATTTCGGCCTTCGGTGCCATCTGCTAACCCGCCATCTTTTTCCACCGAGTTCTGTCGGCCAACGTATGCGGACATCTTGCGACGTCCTTCGACTGATTCCACACAATTACTGCCACTCGACCAAGGCTCACTGTATTCAGCCCACCCTGAGCCGTAAACCACCCCAGCGAAAGGCAGACCTGTGGCGTACCCCAAATCGACAGCGCCTGTGCTCCCACTGCGGAGAAGCAGGTGACCTGTATCGGCAGTGCCCATATCGACAACTGCGACTGAAGGGTTTCCCCATCGACATGCGTCACCCTCCATTAGGCCAACGACTCCGGGATATTGAGGACTACGCAGCCCAGTAGCGCATAGCGCCAACTTTTCGGCGACAGTCACGATCTCCTTCTCCACGCCGACCATCCTCGCAGCCCAGCTCCTCCTGGATGGCGCAGCGGCGGTCGCCTAGTCCGCGTCGGGAAAACTAAAGACAGCGACCTCCGGGGACGAGGCCGCTTCAAATCGATGCGACGGAGACCCCCCGACAACGCGACCTGTGAGCGACCGCGACTTGATGGCCCCGACGACAGTTCGTACACATCAAGTTAGACTCTCGCTGGATATACCCGTGGTCCTCGACGGCTATGAGGTTAGCGCATTGGTAGACACTGGTGCTGATTTTTCGATTTTAAGCGGAAAGCTAGCGGCGCTTCTAAAAAAAGTAGTGACGCCATGGTCTGGCACGCCGATTCGAACCAGGAATGTCGTAACTCCGAGCGGTCAGTGCACGGCGAAAGTCCAAATTCGCAACTCCACGTTTGTCGTCAGCTGCCTTGTGATACCTGACTGCTCCCACTACTGTATCCTTGGTGTCGATTTTCTCCGGGAGTATGGGGCCATTATCGATCTCCAGAAGCGTACCGTGACTTTTTCGACCTAGAAAGCTGATGATATTGACACCGCGGATGGCCAATTTCTGCCGAGAGCGTTTCTATTCCGCCACGTTTCAGTGTTTTTGTGACTGTTAACTGCAACGAACTACGTGACGGAACGGGGGTCGCTGAGGGCAACCAGTCCCTTTTGCTCACCCACGGCATCACTTCGGTGCGGAGCCTCATCCATCTCCGTAACGGCCGATCTGAGCTCCTGAACTTCACGAACTCCGCCATCTTTTCCGCGCTACCGCAATCGCATTCGCCGACTCCTTAGCGGACGTTTCTGAATGTTTTACGTTCGGGGAAGTTGAAAATGCACGCCCATCTCTTGATAGTCTTGATATTAGCACAGATCTCTCGGAAACACAGCAGCGCGACCTGCGTTCTCTCCTCCTAGAATACAGTGCTTGTTTCACGACCTCATCGAAAATTCGGCAAATGCCTCTTGTGAAGCACCGTATAATTATTCCTGACGATGCCCGCCCTATGCGCTAGCAGCCGTACCCAATCTCAACGACGGAACGTGAAGCGATTCAGACACAGGCTCAGGAGATGCTTCGTGATGGTGTCATCCAACCTTCCAACAGTCCGTGGTCGTCCCCTGTCGTGCTGGTAAAGAAAAAGGTTGGCACCCTTCGCTTCTGTGTTGATTATCGAAAGTTGAACATCACTAAAAAAAAACCGTCTACCCGCCGCCCCGTATAGACGATTCGCTCGACAAGCTTCGTCGCGCCCAGTACTTTTCCTTCATTGACTTGAAGAGCGGGTACTGGCAGATTGAGGACAATGAGCGGGACCGCGAAAAAACAGCTTTTGTCACCCCAGATGGACTGTATGAGTTTAAAGTGCTGCCATTCGGCCTATGTTCAGCGCCGGATGCTTTTCAGCGCATGATGGACACCGTTCTCGCTGGCCTCAAATGGCAAATCTGTTTAGTTTATCTCGACGACGTTGTCGTGTTCTCTGATACCTTTGGTGAACACCTCGAACGCCTGCGCGCAGTATTAGATGCCCTCCGGTCAGCTGACTTGACGCTCAAGCCCGAGAAGTGCCACTTTGGCTACAAAGAGTTGAAATTTCTCGGTCATCTAGTGATTGCCGCTGGCGTTAGGCCAGACACCTACAAAACTACCGCTGTCACCATATTTCCCGTTCCTGCCACGAAGAGAAGTTTAAAATGTTTTCTGGGTTTGTGTGCGTACTACCGCCGCTTCATCGCCGAATTTTCCAAGATAGCCGCACCCCTGACCCGCCTCACGCGGGATGATACACAGTTCGTGTGGGCCGCCGAGCAACAGTAGACTTTTACAGAGCTGCGCAGACGACTGCAAACTATCCCTGTTCTTGCGCACTTTGACGAAGACGCTGCCACCGAAGTCCACACCGACGCCAGCGACATCGGCCTTGGCGCTGTACTCGTTCAACACCAAGCTGACGTGGAAAGGGTAATTGCGTATGCCAGCCGCACGCTCTCTCGCACTGAAACAAATTATTCCACCACGGAAAAGGAATGTCTCGCGGTTGTGTGGGCAACTATGAAATTTAGGCCTTATCTCTTTGGCCGCGCATTTAAAGTCGTTACTGACCACCATTCTTTGTGCTGGCTGGCCAATCTCCGCGACCCATCGGGGCGCCTAGCACGATGGAGCCTTCGCCTCCAAAAATTTGATTAAGAAAGAAAAAAAAAAATAAATTACGACAAAGCAAGGAAAGGCAATAAAGAAGGATCATATTGCAACGACTGATAGCCTGCCGTAGTGACTCCTATCACTAGTCCCAGGCTACACCGTTAGATTGTTGGCATAGTTGTCAATAAATTATAAACTTAATGGCGCTTCCCGGTGGCCTACGCAGTTGGCCAGACTAAGGTAGCAGCAAATCGCCTGACGGTGATAAGTTGGCAAGTTCAGAACAAATGTTCAGCCTGCGACCTTTCGCCAAAAATACCAAAGCGAGGTTTCTATTTCAGTCTTCTTCCATCCTTGTCTTCTGGTTAGAGAGCGGCAAGGGTTTGAATAATAAATAGCCAGGTTCGTGATCGACCTGTTTGCTATAAATACGTACCGTTTTTGCCAGAAGTAACCAGGCTGCATGTCTCGCTTCTGGCTTGTATTCTATAGCCAACATTAATTCATAGAGGATCGCAGTTGTTTGGAAGTAAGGACAGAAGCTCGGCTTTAGTTTGCACAGATTCAACGCTTCAGAAGTGGTACGAATTCTCTGCCGCTAAACTCAGAAGCGGAACACGCACCCTGGTTACTTTTGGCAAAGATGGTACGTGTGGGTCGACCATTCAGACTTTTTATTTATAGCATGACGTCTAATTACGCAAATTATGACGCGCCCATGGTGAGAAACGTCCAACGCATTGCAGAGTAAACCGCCTGAGCACACGCATGCGTCATCAATAAACTGCTTATCTTTGATTTTCCTTTCAGAGCAATGAAATAAAAAATCATGTGGGAAATGCGCTTCTTCGAAGCCTGATTGACACCACACCTGAAGATTTCCGGCTCAGAATTAGGATTAACGGTACAGGAATCCCAGAAGAAAGCATTGGCTTCAGTGTAAAGGGGGTTATGTTTAGGTAGTGTTATGCATTACACATTACGAATTCGATCAATATCAACGAAACTTAAACCAGGTTAAGTCGGGGCAGGCGAATTATGAGACAAGTATAAGTTACGAGGATGTTTAAGGCAACCACCGCTCACAGCCCTAAGCACACGGAATGTATACCGCCCGCTCAAACAGTCCGTCCTTGATTGTTCATGACGGGTCTGCAAGCCTTATAAAGGCGTCCAATTGCAAAGCCTGCAAAAAAGACATGCGAGCAAATTAATGACTTGAGAAAACATATTTCCACTATGAATGCGCTCATTTTGAAGCCACATTGTTAACATATACAGTGTCAGCTCACTTAATGTAGGACAGCCGTGCCAAGCACTCACTGTTATCCATGTCATTTTTCTTTTTCCAGTAATAGATGCTACGGGCAAGTATCCGACCGGATTGTTCCAAGGTACGTTGTCTGACGTGGGAGCTTTTGATGAATGCGTCGAGACGGTTGTGCGGGATAACGACGGACGAGAGACTGTACGAGCCCATTACTGCAACGTTTATCTGGACGCCAACGCCACGGACGTGCTGCGGTACTTGACACCGGCAATAACTCTGTCCCACCCTCGGGTAAGAAAGGCATACTTGGTGCATGCAAAGTGCGCGAGAAATCTCGATGTGTTCGCTCCCTAGATGCGTTTTAAGAAATATCTATTTGTACGTTTGAAAAAAAATATTTACAGGGAGAGGACCTTTTGAGATATTTTGAGGTACCTTTTGAGATATTTCTGCCTCAAAGAATCGCTGGTTCTGTTATTGAAAGCCTTTAAAGTTCGCTTACCGAAAAATAGCGCTTGATTGTTTTGCTCTGTCCAGCTCAGCGAAATGGCTTTGTAATACAATTAAGTATGCATGGTTTTGCGAAAATAGCGAATAGCACCTTAAGCTCGGCATATAAGGGTATGTGGCGAGGCTGCTAAAGGCTTTCATGTGCGGCTCCTCTTGCGAATTCGTGTATGCCCACTTTAATACTAACTTGATTACTATTCTCAAAATGTGTGCCTTTACATCATCTCGCATATACTCATTAGCATACAATCGCAAGATACTCCATGATGTGAAACGCCATCCGACATATATTTGAAGGCCCGCCTCAACCAAGTCATGCAACGGACTTGTGCGGTCAGGTGTAGCGTGTCTGACTGGATTCAAGCGTACCGAAGGGTTAGGTTCTCACCTCACCATCCTACCACAAAGAAGCGAACCGAGCCGATTGCTCCTGGCATGTCATGTAGTCTTGCAACATGACACATGACATGTTGCAAGACATGTCATGTGTCTTGTCCAACAAGACACATGACATGTCTTGTGTCTTGTTGGACACAACTCGCAACAAACGTCACACAACTCGCCGACCAATCAAAGCCCGTGCACGTAACTTCTCAAATACCACATATCAGAGACATGTGCGCGATTCTTCTCTCACAATGCCGGCAACTGTACTTTCTGCGGGGCGGAGCGTTTGACGCTGTCCCGCTAAAACACTCCGCAATGTGTAGGATATTGAATGAACGTCCTTATCAATCATGGAAAGGCACTTATAATAATATCTTTTAATAATATATATGACAAACTCCGATTTCATCTACTGTTCAAATCACGTAAACTCGTGTTATTTTAACCTTTATGGCTTTCCATTCAATCTTTAGTCTTCACATCCTAATAGCGCAGGCAGCGTACAAAATACCAACGTTTAACAGCACTGCGAACAGGATTCCCATCTCAATCATCAACGAAATGACAGTGCGGTGTCCTAAAGGAAGAAAAATTTTGCTCTACCAGCTCTCCACGGTTCTAAAATTAAAGTACCTTGCGCTGTGCCTAAAAATGACTGCAGTAGCAAGCTTTTCAGCAACCAGGGCAAGGGAATCAAAGGAATCGTCATAACATATTAAGAAATCAAACCTGTAACATAACATCTTTAGACATCAGCAGCGTTTTTAACCCTACAGCTGCAGTGTCAGAATATTATGGTCTGCATAGTCAAAAACCTTTAAATATTGGAATGATTCTTGACTAAGAAGCACTTTGGCGTTCATACATGAGGACCCGGCGTGTCGGGTTCACTAGCACGGTTATTAAAAAAAACGACCCTGATGTGCCAAGAGAAAGTAACAAATTTAAAACCTCATCTGCGCTACCTACAATGCTAAAATCTTTAAACTTTAAAGACCGCCCGACATAAATGAAGCGGCACTTCAACCAAACTGCGCGAATGTTCCTGCGTGGTCAATGGCTAGGGTGTCTTACGTGCGTAACATGACATGACCAAGCTGGCAGCTCTTGCCAACTCAGTCATGTCTTGTGGTATCGTGACGTCACGCAACTCATCAACCAATCAGCGTCCGGCCACGTCATGTCACCTGTTAACTATCACCTGTCGTATGCATGCTCCTGTTTTTACCGTGTGGTGAAAGACCATGCGTCACCGACAACTCTGACGCGTGGTCTTTCACTGAACGGGAACTTTAACAGTGTCACGTTAATGGTTTAACGGGAATGTTTCCGAAATAACAACCACCTCGCTTTTAAATTTGCAGGCCATCGACTTCGCACTTGAAAGCGGCAACAACAAGTTTGTCGAAGGCGTGCGCATAGGAGTTTGCTTCATTAGCGACTGCCATGACAGCGATATTCAAAGTCTTCTAGAAGCAAGTGAGTAAAAGTTAAGCTGGTGTACGTCGGGTAGATAAAGGTGCTCACGAACAGGTTCGGGCATAAGTAAACGAAGCACGCATTTCCGTTCAAATTAAGACCATGCCTTCTGCCCTGGAGATAAGAAAACAATAGTTGTCCAAGTGAAAGGGCATTGGCGTCTACTACCGGTTCGCACATATCACGATGGCCAGTTGCAATT
The DNA here is from genome assembly GCF_055883805.1 of Amblyomma maculatum. NCBI lineage: Eukaryota > Metazoa > Arthropoda > Arachnida > Ixodida > Ixodidae > Amblyomma > Amblyomma maculatum. The sequence continues at coordinate 74,097,223 of NC_139344.1, read as the reverse complement.
ATGCAGCGCGTGAAAATTTTTAGAACCAAAAGCGTGCTCCGCACCGGTACATAGGATCGATGCTTTTTTTTTTTCTTTTTTTTTTTTACTCTGCGTACAAGATCGTCCGCTCTTAGGGGAAACACGCCAGCACTTGTCCGCTCTCTTCAGAGCGTCGGTCCGCCTGACTCTACAGCGCAACGTAGCAAATATAAATCCCATGCGAAGGAGCACCTTCAGGATCCTCTCAACATTCTCCAAGTAGCCTCGATGAACGGCAATGTCGAATGCAACGACGCTTGGAAGAGAGCGGCTACCTCCGTGCGTGTTCACCTTAAGAACGGACGACCATGCACAATACAAATCGCTTAGGCAAGGTGGCAGTTGTATCTGCTCATATTTAAACTTTAGGAGGAAGCGCAAACCAGTCCGTCATGGCTTGTTGTGGTTTCCCTGGGTCGCGCTTTCTTCGCAATACGAAATATAAATACGCGAACATAAGTCACTAAAATATTGCTACCCGCCTGACGACAGCGTCGCTCATGCTGCTTTCATTTCTTTTACAGTGGTCGAAGGAAAGCTTGAACTACAGGTCAAAGACTGCGTGACAAACGTGAATATGCCCATGAGCAAGACACAGAGCGTAATTGTGTGAGAAACATTTTTTTTTTTTTTACAACACGTGACCATGAGTATTCTTGCAATGTAAGCTGGCATGCAACTTGTAAATGGAGAGACGAGGTGATTATTATGGCTCTAATCACACACAAAAAAAAAACTTGAGTATTTTTTGCTGATAACTTGGCTGTACTCAATTTAAACAGCTAATTACAAAGTGCGGTTTGACTTGTCTAGACATCCGGCTTCATTTCGTCGAATCAAGCAACAGAACCATGCATGCACGCACGCACGCACGCACGCACGCACGCACGCACGCACGCACGCACGCACGCACGCACACACACACACACACACACACACACACACACACACACACACACACACACACACACACACACACACACACACACACACACACACACACACACACACACACACACACACACACACACACACACACACACACACACACACACAAATAAAATGTTTTGTAGTCGTGCCGCAACGTCAGATTTTTTCTCTAGTTGTGTGGCGATATTTTGTAGCTCTGTTTTATTTTACATGACACTTTTCTATCGCAAATGCACAAAGTTCTATTGTTTTTACAAATATTTCTGTAATTCCTACATCTTCACGGCTACAAAAACTACAGAAATTTTCCCGTTACGATAAATAATGTTTTGTATATTTTTCGACTGGGCTTATTTACGGGCTTTTCGCTTGTCGCAATTCATTGTAGAATAACAGGAGAAAAAAAAAAAGCCGATCTCTCTGGGCTACCAGCAAGGGCTATCAATTGAAAAACAAAGAAAAACGCAGATTGTACCGCCCGTCTAGGGAAAGGCATTAATGTGGCATTAATTTGAAATTTTCTCCTGAATAGGGCATTGCTTGGAATCCTCGCCGCGACGATTTGCGTGAGCAGCGGCATCGACATCTACATAGGTCGTGGCAAAACCAACAGAAGTAAGTTTTTTGCATGAAAGTGTGTTTGCAACCGTTGGACCGTAAATGCAGACGTGTATGCTGGTTCCTTTAAGACGCCAGAAATCCGACTTGTGTACAGTTTTAGGCTATATGACTGAACTGCTTTCTGTCATGCGTGTGAGTGTTGTGTCTCATAGCATTCGCAACAGGCACGTAAGTGTGGAGCCTTTATGGGGTTGATGTAGTTCACCTTCAGACTTAACGTCGCTGTTTGAAAGGCGATCAATAATCTGGTGTTCTTAAAAAAAAAAAAAAAAAAAAAAAAAGCAAACACCAAGTGAAAATGCATCAAGAAAAACTTACATGTTATAGACAGCCTAATAGTACAAAAACGCTTTCGTTAACCGAGCCAGCACCCAATTTTCTTAGCTTAGCAACATAAAGAAAAAACCTATATACAACTAGACAGCACTAAATCAAGGTCAGTGGAATAGGAATGTGTCCTGTTGAACGCAAGCGTTTGATGATGATGTGGCATGGAACAAACTTCTAGAGGTACAGACCATATGAAAGTTACTCCAGTCATTAGTTGGTTCTTTACCGAACATGTGTGATTGGTGCGCAAACACAAGCACAATTTCCCGCGGAAGAAAAGTAGAGCCAAGATGCGCTCATGACAAACCGAAAAACAAATTAAGGTGAAATAGGAACACAAAACGGTGCACGAAAAACTAACAACTGACTTTTTTTTTTTTCGCGCGCAATCGGGCACTAGTAGTAGAATACAAGCAGAGTAAAGGTCTGAAAAAAAAAAGCATGTGGCTGTCATTCAGGATGCGTGTCTTCTAATATGATGGATGCTAAGACAAAGAAAGAGGAGGAGGTAAAAAACAGCCGCTGGGTATTTATTTATTTATTTATTTATTTATTTATTTATTTATCTATTTATTTATTTATTTATTTATTTATTTATTTATTTATTTATTTATTTATTTATTTATTTATTTATTTATTTATTTATTTATTTATTTATTTATTTATTTATTTATTTAAGGACTTTCTTTATTTGAGCGTATCATACGCACTTACTCGAAGCATCTGTGTGGGAGGGTGGCTTCGCACGGTTTTCACGGTTGCCGCGGCGGGTGCTGATTGGGTCGCCGCTGACAGCGTTACAGCTTGCTACTAATTTGGATAACAGGGAATGTGACAATATGTTAGCGCCCCCTGTTCTTTTTGTGGCTATAGCCGCAAACAGAACAGGGGGCGCTAACATAACATTTCGGTCAAGGAAACATGAATAGGCTGAATAAATTGCAAAGGTTGCACCCTATACCCAAAAAGAATATTTTCTGCGCATTCTGTTAGGCGTCGCAGAGTACGCAAAGAAGTCAACACTGCGCGCTTCAAATTATTTAGCACGAATTCGGAGTGTATTCCAAGCCGACTGAATCACGGTAAAAAGCGGGAGTAATGACCCATGGCAGGCGTATTCGACCAACGCTGTCAAATTCCGTTAGGATAGCTCACTTTTGTGCATTTATTACAAAGTAAACATGGTTAGACGTCAAAAAAATAATAATAACATTATAAGAGCTGCGAAGCTAGTAAAAATAAAGCAGAAGCTGCATGAGCTAGTCACCCTTGTGCAACGTTCACTTTCGAGCAAGGGGAAAAGGTAATTATCGTCCTTCACTACCACGTTACACACCTGGAATTGTTGAAAAGGCTGGGTATTAATCATACGCTGATATATTTTTGTGAATGCGCCCGTACACGCCCTTACTTAAACCCAGCGTTTGAAATAGACAGTAAGCTTTGACACAGCGCTTTGCGTGCACTTTAACAAAAATTACACATCCAATCAGTCTTCTCCAAAAACATGAGGTGCTGAACCAGTGTACAACAGCACAGTACACAATCGCATATTGTTTGTTGACTACTAGTTACCCTTCCTCAAGGTGACGAGTTTTGTGATATAGAGTAATGTTTTAGTTGAAGGATCGATCAGAGAGTCATATTCCCATTTTAATTAATGTTTGTTCACAAGTACATAGACTTCACGATAGGAGCAAGATGAATCGTTTATTGCGCAAGTTCTGTAAAAAACGAAAAAGAAGAGTTCCCGATTATATTAATCACAATGAGAATTAATTGCGCGAGCATTATATGTTTCAAAGTCAACTTACAATGTTAAAGTGCTTTTTTGTGTTAGACCGCAAATAGTGGCTTTCCCCGTCGAACAAATTCCCAAACCATCATTAAAGGTATGACGCCAAAACATTTTTGCTATATAAGCTGTGCGATTTGCGGTTGTCGGCACCCCGTTTAGTGTGCGCACCGTTTATAAATGCTGCATGAAAGCAGTATCCGCATTAAAAAGGGGAACGGAGCCGTTTTCTTTTATATTCTGCTCATTACATGCCCTGTTGTTGCTTCAGAACAGTCTTTAGGTATCGCCCTGCGAATAACCCATTGCATCCTCTTTCCACCCCACGAAGCTACGAAACTTAACAACAGTATACTACACACTTGCACAACTATTTGACGCAATTACCGGCTGTTCTCTCGGCAATTCCAATATGCACTATCGCTGCCACTGAAAGCTCATACAACTCAGTACACCTCATGGCTTTCGCTCAGTTGAAAATGCGAAGGAATTAACCGATAGCCATCAGTAAAACCCAGAACTAGGTTATGTGGACCAACAAATAACTGTTCGATGTCTGCATACCCTTAAGAGTTTGTTGTCTGTCAGTGCGAACTCAGTGCTCAAAATAAAACTCCATTTTGAGTTAAAATCAATCCTCTCATTTCTTCGACTGCTGCTTTACAATTCTATACTAATTGCGGTCATTGTATATAACATGCCCTGCTGTGTTGCAGCAGCTGAAGTTTGGCAGCGGACGCCACGGCCAACAGCGGTAAAACATTATTGTGGACACTTAAGCTCTGCCTTTAACGGTATGGCACGACAGCGTTAAGTGTAGTCTTCGCTCACTCATTTACCAATGCCGCCATTTGTGCCTTTCATATATCACACAGTCCTATTGGCATGCAGTGCTAAGCTACCACGTTATTCAGCTACAAGTCGCAGACGACCACCTCATATATACAGCCCCGCTTTAATCAAGCCTGCCTGCGTGAACTATGGTCAGCGTATCTCACTCGGGACTCAAGGGTTCTGGAAGATTAATTCTTAATCCGCCTTCCCATCTCAAATGAGCAATTCCACTTATCAGATTCTCCCAACTTTCCGATATCACGTGGTCTAGTTAAGTCGCACAAACCATCTAAGGATCAGTGCTCAGATCATCATCAGCCTGATTATACCCACTGCAGGGCAAAGGCCTCTCCCATATTTCTCCACTTAACCCGGTAAGTGTGCTCAGATATCAGCTGCCAACTAATGCAGCCAGCACCGTGCCCGTGATTATTCGCTCACAAACGAGACGCCGACACCGGATATTCCTTTAGCGACACCTTTAACGTTATTGCGTTAAAACCGAACTATGGCACTGGCACTGTTATAGCGGGCAGTGTCGCAAAAAATTTAATTCGTTGAAAAATAATCTTTCACACCTTTTGAAACTATTCATGGCATTAAATGTGCACAAAGAAACGAAAGCGGGCGCGCTGCGACGGAGTCGACGCAGGCTTACATCGGCGGGTTGTAGAGAACGTAAAAGCAAACGCTTTACATTTTGGAATGCTTTTCTGCAGATTGATCTATAAGAAAAAAAAAAAACATGAAGGATTCGCTTCATGCTCCAGTTAACTTGAAGAAGGCCCACATTATACCTGTTGCCCTCACGATGGTGCAGATGACCGCCATCTTGATCAAGACACATGACATGGTTTGGCTTCATACAAGTATGAAATATTAGAGGCATCAGGTAACGGCTGATACAGTGCATCTTTTGTTCCGCTCTACTCGCAGGCTTTCTCACCAAAGTTGTGACTGCATTCTCCGTGCGAGCAAACTTGGAGATTCTCCTCGACGTTGCCAAGGACCCAGACACCGACGCCTACAGATACAGATTTCTTCATGGCCTACGATTTTTCAGCATGTTCATGGTTGTCATTGGGCACTCATACAATATTTTCGATTTCATCAATACTTGTGAGTATAAAAGCGGTTACTGAATCGAAGACGGAATCTGTATGTACTATATAGGTTAGCATTACTCGAGCGTGCATTGAAAATTTTACTGATGTCTAATGCACTACCTAGCGTCTATTAGAACCTGATAGAAATTAACTCATCGCTTAAGCTATACAGTACCGTAACCACAATTGAATGATGCCTCTTTAGTATGCCACAGGTACCACAGGTAAGGGTGCAAGGGCCCCTAAGTAGGCACCTTATGGCTTTTCTTGGAGCCCAAAGCTGTTGGGTGAATATATATGTATAGGAGGTGTTTCACGTAACTTAAAATGATTTAATAATTGCTGAAACTACTGCCCTGTAAAACCAATGGCTCATTGTTTGCCGTCATGCGGCCCTTCTCGGAGGACTTTGTATATTCCACTTAATGATCCAATCAACTAAGATGATTTATGTGAAGGTTTTATGTTCGCCCTAGGCAGACATGGCAGTAACTGAATTACTGTAATTTAATTACTCTCAGTAATTTGTAATGTAATGAATTACTTTCTCGTTTCGGTAATTTATTAATGCAATGAATTACTTTTGGTAGTAAATTAATAACAAAAGTAATTAATTCCTTTCGAAATTGCTTTTTCTAAAGTGCACCACTACTCCTTCAATAGACAACGAAGTAGAGTGCCGCGAAAGCAGGAACGACATGCGGCAAGCCGAAGCCGGCGTAACGGATCGGCAAAAGGAGACAGAACTGAGCAGAACAGTGCGTCTGAGACCTCGTGTATAGCAGGGTCATTTAGTTCGGCTATCTCATGGCAACCATTCTCCAAGCAGCAGGATACGAGCGCCAAGAGTATGCCGAAGGGACAGTTGGTGCAAGGCCTGAGTTGAAAACTCTTTGGGAGTGCGGCGCAGTGGCACTCCGTGTTGCTTCGGCTAGGGCACAGTGGTGCCTGGTTACACTCGTCACCACTGGGCGAGGGAGGATTGGGGTTGGGGGAGATAGGCGAAAGGGTCTATGGCCTGAGCCACCGTGGCTTGAGCATTACTGAGCAGTGAGCACAAGGTGCCGACGTCGATTCTTGGGACTGCGGAAGCAATAAATAACCTAGCTTGACACTGGATTCGTCGGTCATTTCACGATCGTTCGGCCATGCTTCTGGTTTTGTTCTTTTTTTTTCTGTTGTCTTGTTTTTGTAATGGCAAATGCTGTAGGAAAGAGGAAAGTAATAGCTCTCTGGGATGGAATTTGGCGGGAAAACGAAAGAATGTGTGTGCTTCGCGTCTGGAGAACAAGTTGCTGTTTTGTTTACTAGCTTTACTTAGTTTCTGCATGGACAGAAACTAGGAAGTAATTTATAAGTAATTGAATTACTAAGTAGAAGTAATTGTAATGTAATTTTATTACTTTTTGGGAACAATAATGAGTAATGTAATTTCATTACTTTTCCGCAATTTTCAGCAAAGTAATTAGTAATGCAATTTAATTCCTTTTCAAAAGTAAATTTACCATGTATGGCCCTAGGCACAAGTGCCTTTAGTTAAGTTCCGGTTTGGTTTGGTTTGTGGGGTTTAACGTCCCAAACCGACTGAGGCTATGAGAGCCGCCGAGGTCGGGTTCGAACCCAGGTATTCGGGACAGTAGTCGGGCGTCTTACCACTGCACCGCCCCGGCGAGGCTTTAGTTAGGTTCTAAAAAGAAAGAACAGACGCTTTTTTTCTCTACCTATACATACCTGTTGCTTGTTCTTTCTGGCCGTTTAAACAAATAACGCGAAATATAGGAAATATTATCAAGGGACTGCACTCATGCGCTACCATGCTGCAGCGCTCACAACCGCATTTTCAATACACGAAAGACGCTTGCTAACAATGCGCAACTGATCGCAGTTGAGACCAGTTGAGTTTAATAGCCTACAATATTATAAAAATAACAAAAACTGAGTCTGCTTCTAACTAGGTAATTCGCTGCTGTTTTTTTTATCTGTTCTTTTTCTTTCTGATAGCTCAGTAAAAGCTCAATATGAATTGGATCTCGGTGGCCCGCCAAAGCTTGCCCAGATCACGGCGAGCGCGTTCTATATTTCGGCAGAATGCGCTCCCTTACAAGGCCATATGCTGACCAAGGCGGCGGCAGCACGCTTTGTTCATTGAAAGAATTTGTGGCGCCAGTACAGCACATCGGCACAATAGCGCAATCGCGAATTTTCATCTTACATTTTTCGGATTAATTTATATCCTCTAAAATAAAAGACCATTTAAGAAATACGTTGGTAGAAGAATGGAATCGATTTGTTTCTTAACCCCATCTATAACTTAACAAGCATATTGGGCCTAGAGAGTGGTAGTCGAAAAACTTTAAGAATTTATTTAAATTAGCTAATTAAGCCGAACATAAAATACTCGCAGGAGGGCCACATAACGCATATAATGATTCATTGGTTACATCCAGTTGTATTTATTTAATCATTTGTTTTACGTGAAACACCCTATATATATATATATATATATATATATATATATATATATATATATATATATATATATATATATATATATATATATATATATATATGAAGGGGAAATGAGGGTGCTCGTTATAATACATAAAAAAAAAGAGGCCAACAGTCGGCGAGGCCAAGGAAAGCATTGGAGATTGTACTTTGTCTTTTTTTTTAATTTTTACTTCGATAATCACATATATTAGTAATGTAATCTGTTTAGGGGAAAGATAATTAAGCACAAAGTAGAAGAAAAAACAACGTGCCGAAGGTGGGAACCGAACCCACGACCTCCGAACATCGCGTCCGGTGCTCTTCCAACTGAGCTACATCGGCCGCTGTCCCCCATGCTACTTTCTTGGGTATTAATGTTGTCTGTACACGAACCTTGAGAGTGTTCACCAGCGCCACCCTCAACCATAGCGGTGGACGTGGTTAGCGCCAGCGTCACTCGGTGGTCGTGGGTTCGATATTCGGAGGTCGTGGGTTCGGTTCCCACCATCGGCACGAAAGAAGCCGACTGTCGGCTTCTTTCCTTCATAAATATATATATATATAGGGTAGGATGAGGTGAAGAAGATGGCTACACATTATCAAAGAAAACCGAAAACGTTATGAAGCTGAGTCCAAAAGTGAACGTTTGGCTTCGTCTGGGAAGCGCAGTCATCACTGGCAGGGTTTGTGTACGCTTTTGCTTCCGAAGGAGAAACACAGGATAGAGGAGTGTATAGGGGACGAAATGAGAGTTTCCTTGGAAAGGACTTTGTCTGACCAGGGAACCATGGTCGCGTAACCTGGAAAAAAAAAAAATAAAAAGCCGGAAACAGCAGAAGAAAGTGCAATGTGGGGTACGTGATGAATCAGCACAAGGCGAAGGCTCACATAATACGTGTGATGCTCCACCTAAGACTGGCAGCAATGTTTCAGAGGGGCATTTTGAGTAAAAGGAGTGCTTTCTTTGACATAACAGTGCCAACGGGAATGCGAAGCTAGCACTTGTTAAGTGGCAGCTGGTTAGCTAATAATAAAAATATAGCTAGCTTTATACCGACCCGCGTAGAACCTTCCCTGTCTCAAGCCTATTCAGTGATACGGCAACAGTACCTCATAGTAAGGAGACACGCCAGGTTACTTTTAAAATCCATCATCTATGGACGTGTTAACACTTCTTTTGAGTACTGGTCATAAGTGCTTCCACTAATCCTAGTTTCTATATCATTGCCATAGATAAAGGATTATAGACACCTAATTTTTGGGTTCGTGTTTTATCATTTGTAATGATGCGTAGGGCATTACTGTACAAAGGTGACCACGTCACATTCGCCTACTACTGCTGAATAATTTTAATCGAATTTCTTTTTACACCTGTTTAGGTTTCGGTTTCAACAGCCAAGCGATGGCTGGGACGTCACAGTCAAGTCTAGGTCACGCGAGGGGTGAAAATACAACGATGTAATCATTGTTGGGTCATTTTAATTTACTACAATGGTAAAGCCAGCCTGCCTTAAGAACAGGAATCACTACAAGTGAAGAATGAACGATGATGTCACTGTTTTTTTTTCATACCGCGCATCAAGACATGATTCTGACGTCACAGCCATCTCTCGGATGCCGAAACCGAAACTGCTGAGGAAAGAGAATTCAGTTATAAATTATTTATCGGTCGTAGGCGAAAACTACGTGCGGATCGATATACAAGAATGACTTACGCATCATTAACAAGAAAAATGCCACCAAAAATTGGTGTCTATATTCCTTTAAGATTGAACAAAGGGCGATGTCCTTATCTGGGTTGTCATGGCATCTTAGAAAAAAGCATGTAAGATACAGACATCACATGCAGGAAGAGAACGGCAAACTAAACACAACTTGTGTCATCTTTTATTCGGGACATCTGCACACGCTTCGAAGACCATTGACTCTAAGTAAGCGTAACAAGTGTACTTAAAGGACGTGAACCCGATTCTGCTAAGGTATTATGCATAATTTTGGATCGTATTTTTGCAGCCCGTATGGTGAACGCCCTGCATTATGCCGACAACTTATCCTTCTCGCTTATCATGACTGGATATTTGAGCGTGGATGTCTTCTTCTTCCTAAGGTAAGAAATGAAAGCATTCTTTCGGTTAGATCAGACACTGAAGTTAAAATGAAGTCTGACAAGTACAACGAAAAAGCTCAAAAAGAATGCTTGACACGAACCAAAACTAAAAATATTCCGAGAGCATTCTGGAACCTACACTCTATAGAGATGCAAAAGCCTAAGCATTACTGGTGTACACGGTGCGTCACATTTTCTCTCATTATTATTACCAACTAAATACAAGGTCATTATCATTGCTGATGTCATCATTCTCATTTTCACTAATTGTAGCGTCATTGTCATCGCTACTTCATTTTCACGGTAGACAAGGAGAATTATGATGCGCGTTTCGCGATCTCGGGCGTGGCGCAGTTGGTTAAAGCGCTCAGCTGGGGATGCAAAGGATGGTGGTGCGATTCCCTGTGGTGACAGGATTTTTATTCTGATGACGTCATCATGGCGTCATTTGATCTGCAGTTATAGTGTGATCGAATGAACGAACGTCGACAGTACGTGAGCCATTAAAGGCTTTCATCTTAGAACGTCGGGCCGGGCTGCTGCGATGATGTTTTTGCTTGTAATGCCGGTACCAGTTGACTTCTGCGCCGCCAGCAAAACTCCCGACACACAGTATTACAGGCCGGCTAGGCGTCTTTACTGAATTCCAGCATTTAAAATAGCAAGGAAAGTCAACCACAGATTAAAAGGCAGATACGTAGCGGCATTTTCGTTCTGCATTATCATTGAAGTGTTCCCAGATTATAAAATATAAGGAGCATTCGTACCGTTGATAATGTTTTTTTTTTTTACTTATCAGGACATGAACCGTTTTCTTCCTTTTCAGTGGCTTCCTCCTAGCTCTTAATATCGAACCAAAACCGCTTAACAGGCTTTTGATGGCCCTTATTGCCATTGTGCGGCGACATATTCGGTAAGTCGACTTGACAGCCTTTTTTTGTTTTTTAAGTTTGAGGTTTGTTCACCTAAATACATTGTTGTTCATGCTCCGCGGTAGCTCAGCTACTTTGGAATACAGCTACTGCAGATCACATGATCTCGGCGGCCTCTTTTTGGTGCGACGAAATGTCAAAAATTAATAATTATTATAATAATAACCACCGTGTGCTGTGCGATTGCCAGCGCCTGTTCAAAATCCCTACGTGGTCTGAATTAGTTCCGAAGCCCTCCACTACGACGTCCCTGAAAGCCCATGTGTTTCTTCGCGACGCTAAACTCCACATACCCGTACACTTTTCCATATAGTTAAATAAAAGTTCACTATAGCGTATATGTACACAGCTCTGATGATTTCAGACCGATATCGACATTCTATAGCATGTACTTTTGAGGAAATGTGAGGATACATAATACGGTACAAAGGATTACAATTTTAATCCCCTGAAGGTACAATTGTTGTACCTATATCTGTGCTGCGGAAAGCGTTTAGCGCTTGTGAGCGGCGAACATAATTATTCGGCGCAATTGCTTTTCTGTAAGTTGGTGTGCTAAACAGTGACTTACAATGTCGCGTTCTCAATAAACACTGAGTCAGTCGAAGAAAGCAAAAAAAAAAACAGTCAGAAATACAACATGTAGATAAATGTGCTTGGAGGCATGCTGAGTACCAAATTATAAACATGTGCGAGTGTGACATAACCAAGGACCGCAACAGAGAACACGCAGGTTGGCTGGCATGCAGACTCCCACTGAAACACAGGCACGGGTACTGCATATGCAAAAGAAAGGAAAGGTGCAGGATGATTAAAATCACAGCAAGGCACACAAACTACCCGATGGGAGGAGTAGCTAACGTGAACGCGGAGTAGTGAACAGTGACATGATAAGTACAGAACTGGAATACAGGAATGCCCTACTCAGTACATAAGCATTTTTATCTATTTTGAAACAGATTAAAGGGCAATATAAGCGATGCGAAAGCGTGTTGTAGCTCAGCCCAATAAACAATACATATATGGACATATATTACGTGAGGCTACCCAAAAAAGAACATAAAATAATATGCCTCTGCCCGTCCCAGTGATTGAGGCAGGTATGGCAAATACGATACAATGAGTGTAACCAGAACAAAGTGATAAAGGCCATGGTGCGCAGGAGACGGAAAGCAAGGCTGTTTTGACGGTACACGAACACTTCATAGCATGTATTTTCCGTCATATCAGCGCGCAGAATGCCGCGGTAGAAGGAAACGTTAGAATACAGGAATTTCGGGATACAAAACCTAAGGAGGTACGGAAGAACCTTGCACAAAGCGCACTAGGCGCTGGACCTGGCAGTGCAGGAAAACCGATATGTTCATATTGCATTTGAATATTATTTCACCTATGCATAGTCGCATCACCTTAAAAGGAAAATAAAAAAATTCAAAAGAGAAAGACCAAAGACAAAAGTCATCGCGCCACTTTGTAACTGAATGAAATATTACAACGTGAACCACCTTTTGTCTTGAAGCAATGCTAAATTAAAGTTGCAATGACGTGAATACGTAAAAATACGTGCTTGCGTTAAATAGTAAAGAGGAGAATCATGAAGAATTATCCCATGCGGTCGAACAACCGTGATTATTTTTTCATTCCTGTTTGTTTGATAAAATGCAGAACCAGGATATCAGAAATTGATTCACTGAAAAGCGAGTATCGAATTTTCGGCACCTTTATCCGCAGCAACTGCATATTCTGGAAAGCGCGTAGTGCGGCACTCTCCTTAACCATTCCCGAAACTTTGTCTTGTGTTTCTTGAAGTCGAGGGAAGATAAGTTTTCCATTGAAATCAGGAGGGCATCACAGCGAGAATGCCATTTTTGTAATATTGCCTGATTTATATACAAACCGGTTCTATGCAACAGTTGCGCTGAGAGCAGGCATCGAATTTTACTAACGCGTTGGACTCTGGACTGGGCTCAGAACATTTCGTAACTAAGCACAGACTCTCCATGGGCTCTGAATAATGTTCGACGGATGCGTGCACAACTGTCGGAGCTCGTCAAGTTATCAATAATAAAAGTGCACAATAAAAGAACGCTGCTTAAAGCAGTTACTGATTTTTTACAGCATGTACAGTCCAGGCCATAATAATACGGAGCCCGCCTCAGCGATGAAATCTTTCATCACGAGTAACCTAACCTAACAAGTATGAGGAAGCATCTTATGCATGCGTAAACGCATGCCGCTAGTGCGCTCACGTGCAGACCTAAATAGTCAGCGTATAACACATACAGAAGGAGTGAGAAAATTCCTAGCAGAAGCCTGCCCTTTTCTTTCTTTTTCATTATATGAGACGAGCCTGTCGGAGAAGTTCGTGCACCGTCTACTTAGGACATGACCAGATAGTAGATATATCAGCAAATATCAAATATAAGTGAGCAAATGTCAGTAACAGGACTGATAGCGAAAACCTGGCACCTGTAAGCTGGCACCACAGAATTAAACAAAAATATGCCTAAAACTAGTCAAACTTCTTGATTTTTTTTTTCAAGCGCTTCAATGCAGCGCATTTGCCTTTCTTTTTCAGAACTACTGCACCTGTGTTCTTTGCTATGATGAGCTGTTTACTGGTACCCCAGGTCGTATCTGGTCCTAATCTAAAGCCATTGATGGAAAAATTTTACTATGAATTTAGGAATCAATGGGGCCACATTCTACTGCAGATACGAAACCTGTTCTGCGAAACAGAAGTAGTGAGTATGAAGTTTCATTTACTTATTGGTATTTTAGACTCTATTTACGATGACGGCGTCTTCATTAAAAAAAGAGAGATGAGGACGGGATGAAACCTGTATACAAGTCCAAAAAGTCAGCGAGTTTTTATATGACATATAAATTTGTCAACATGTACTTACTTGAACAAAAAATGTTACATATATACACTCATGAAAGTTGCCAACAGGCAAAGGAATCTGCTGTGGGGGCTAACCTTCTGCTTTCAAATAAATTTGTGTAATTTGCGTAACTAAGAGAGGAAGAGCATATTTATTCGGTTCCAGCTTCCACTCAACAATAAGTGTTTGAGCAAGGCAGAGGATAGTCATGAAGCAAACAATGCGATTTCTATTTACCACTTTAATTCCGCAAAATCGCATAGAGACGGTTCGAATCTCTTATACTGCTCTCAGGACTATTTAGAAGTATAGCTGGGCATTAAATGGGGTCCACAGCACTCGAAAAAGGCTCTTAACGTTATCTAGCTGCATCAGGATTTAAAATTTACGTGTTTCGTATGAAAAACTCGATTACGTACCATAAAGGAGCAATACGATGATCGGCTTTCGGCCAAAGAGAATCCGCCGCATAGAGTCATATGATCGTGCTGTATGGGGTCGGTGGGCCTGATAGTGAGGGCTCTCGGCTCTAGGAGGAGGTGGAGACCGACATTTGCTATCACATCTCAGTTCCATGGCAGAACAAAACCTTCAGCTCCTTTGCTTACGCATTATTTCTTCTTTGCAGGGAATGTTTGGTCATCTGTGGTTCATTTCGGCAGATTTTCAACTATTTCTGGTGGCCTTGCCCATTATCTTAATATTGAAGAGGTACGTCGAAACCCTAACGCGCTTGTAAAGTGCTCAAGAGCGCTTACCAGAAGAGTCACTCGCTGCAAGTACACCCTGGCAAAGACCCACGTCATAAGCGGAATGTCACTTCAAGAAAGCCCGCTCTAATTGGAGTGCGTTGGGAGAACACACTTCGCTGGTCCAGCGCGTTGCCCCAAGCAAAAAAGACATACAAGCTCATCTCCCTTGTAAGAGGGACTCTAGAAAAGCTGTTACAGCAACAAACAAATAATACAACAATTTGAAGAAAAAAAAAAACGGGATCAGGTGCAGCGGCTCTCATGTCGCCGTGTTGTTTGTTTTCAAAATTTTGAATTGCCTAGAACCCGTTCGCGCTGGTAGTGGCTTAACAATATGGTGACAACGATATAAATATTTATTTCTGTTGTTAAACAATATTTCGGTTTAATGTATTGTTGTTACTGCCTGAATAATGTTTCTCTATTATATGCTCTTTCACCTACCTTTTGAAACCTTTTGAGCGCTTGGCAGCAATATAACATTAAATGGATAAATTGTTTTTTTGAATGTGAAACTTTGAACACTTTTTATTGCACAAATTCAACACAAATAAACAGTTTAATGTCCCGGTTGTCTATATGCCTCTAACCTGCAAAAACTTTCGAATGCCTTTGTCTTAAGCTACAGCGACCTATACGCAGTGAATGAACAAATACCATGCCTCCTAGCTAGTTCGGTTCGTAGTGAAACGCCACAGACATGGAACTAAAAAAAAAAAATAGTTTATATCAGGACAACTGAGTATTCAAAGGTGCGACATAGCCACTATAGCAAGAGGACTAGCAAGAAGGTCATGCAATTGCGCCACTGGGGGTGCGTTCATGACCATTTCAATAATCTTAATTGTGCTAACAAACTTCAGTACGGCATAGTGACAGGGCAGCAGTATAGACACATCCACATACACCGGGTACTGAATTGGGCTCCAACCCGATGCAGGCCGCTAGTGGATCTGCGCTTCAGGACGATGCTTGCCTAGGCGCGGTCCGGCACGTCTCGCCGGGTGCGGAAGGCTGCCTCCTCCACGATGCCCAATGAGAGTGTGATCAAGTCCCGAAAGCGCTAGGGAGCCTCGGTGTCCGCGCGCGTCAAGGCATCCTACAGTGGCGCTAGTGTTCTTGTATATGTTCCCGCAGGGAGCACAGTCGCGCGAACGTCCGCCATCATGTTCAAAGCTGTGCAGGATAGCCACAGCTCGTGCGTGCGGATAGCACATACAGGAACACTAAGGGGCGTTTGCAGAGAACTCCACCTGTCGGCCGCTTCATCCATGCTTGTCAGGCGTCGCCGCCGCAATAACCGCGATACCACCTGGTGACGAACCGGCCGAACATGCGCCGCAGCGTAACACTGAGAATGCGCGTTTGGGCTAGGTAAAAGAAAAGGATGCGTGCGTACCGCGCTGGTTTTTTCTGGGCCATCAGAAGGTGGGAGTCCCACAGAATAAAGGCCCTCTATAAAAATGTGATGTTATGTGATGTTAGGAAGATAGTGAGAGACCGGAAAGCGTGGCGTGGCATGGTTCATAGGGTCACGAAGAGTCGGACACGACTGAACGACTGAACTGAACTGAACTGATAAAAATGGATGTCGCAGTGAAATATGACAAGAACGTGTTACGCGTATTAGACCCTACACAGTTTTTTCAGCCTTTTCAGGTTTCATCTAGTCTCTGACTGCAAATAACTGAAAATGTACAGAGAAGGAAACGAACCTAAGAATCGTGTATTATGCAAAAGAAATTGTAGTTCGCTTGACATTTGAAACAAAAAAGGCGATTTTAGCAACAAGAAAGTGTTAACATTATTTCCGTTACAGATACCATTGGCCCATGATAGCTGTCTTCGTGAGCTTTAGCCTCATTGGCTGCTCAGTAACAGCATGGCAGATCTTCAACACGCATTACCCTCCTTTCATGACCCCTGTTGTGGCAGATATCGGGTAAGTGTTGCGACGAACCACACAACTGATTTAAGCGTTCTTGCTATAGTTGCCTCAGTCAGAAGGTCAGGGGAACTCAAACGTCATGCATTTCGGACTGTTAAGAAAAAAAGAAACATTTAGTATAAAGTAGACGTAAGTGCGGTATGAGGGACCAGAATGCAATTAAAAGTAAAACCGGCGCACCAAAGGAGGTTGAGAACTTTGAAGCAACACCAAATTCTACCTTAGCAAAGTTGCACATTCGGGATTGCCGCTGGCATCGCCTTGCTCACTTTGTAAAGAAAACTGCATCGTACATTGTTCGTGCGCTTTGTGAACTGTTCTTTCCACTGACGAAAATATTGTTCTCTTCTAGCATACTTCTTGATACACTGAACAATGTGTACGTCCTTCCGTTTTATCACGCCATGTGTTATTTCTCCGGATGTGTGACCTACCTGCTGTTGAAAAAATACCGACAAATCAAGATATCAAAGGTAACTTTCATTAATAAATGGTATCACGTGTTCTCCACCAGGCTTCGGCTGTTTCGCTCTGATGACAGCTTTAACATCCTGAACAGATTGGCTGAGTCCGCACGAAAATGCAAAAAATAATGTAATACTTCTAATGTTTCCGCGAAAAGCGAAGTAACGCCAAATAGCAAAGTTCAAGCACACTCAAACGAATTGGGGTACACGGGTTTGCTCAAATGAACTCCTGTGTGCATTTGTCCTTCCTTGTACAAGATAAAAAAAAAAGTGATTTCTGACCAAAGTAGAAAACTTCAGATACGTCCCTAAATATAATGGGACACTCAAAAAAACTTCCACCCCATTATTTTTTTTCTGTAACGCTTAATTTTTTTTCTATTTTCTCTGTGTGCTTTCGTGCTTTTTTTGGCCTTCGTTCAATTTCATTGGCAGGTTTATTGCTGAGAAATCAAAATTTGCAAAACATTCACTTTCACCGTCATTTGGTTCAAACTGCTAACATTAGTAATGTTGTAATGATGTCGAGAAGCTTGTCGGCTTCGTGGTGACTAGGTGGAACTGAATGGCGGTGCCGCTTAACCTCACAGATCCGCGAAAACAAAATGGTGGTTGACGTTATTCCAGTTTGCTTATGAAAACAACCTGTGGCCGTGATGAACCTATTTCACTTTTGTTTTAGTCTTTGCTTATAGAACCGCTCTTAATGCGATGGCGTTAAATGTCCCGTTCGGCGGGAACATGTGTCGGCGTCTCAGGAAGACCTGTATTGGTAGAGAGGGCGTGACGTCACCCGAGAAGCTTTAATATTGCGAGTGATTGAGCCATTTGATATTCTGTAATTATGGGGTTCTAACATGTATTGAACTGGTTTGTAGTACACAGAAATGTAATGTGAATTAGCTATGGCATAAAGAAGATTTCGTTGAAATCGAATTCTCGACGGCTGACTCGCTTTTCCGACATGCTCCGAATCCACCGAGGCAGGTTCGTTCGATGTGGTTAAGAGGAGGCCTTATCTGAGAGTTTGGTGCATTGTATAGTTTTCTATGCGTCATTACCTGGTTATCACAAGAGCTAATTAAATGTTTACTAATTTGTGACAACAAGTTGGTCTGTGGTATACAAACAGCCAGCCAGTGGTCTCCCGAGTAGCTATATGGAGTCTTTAAGGCTATCGCGTCTTACTCTTAAGCTTAAGCTCCTCCCAAGTTTTTTTTTTTTTTTTCTGAATAAGGAACTTCATTGTTATTGAAATGTGATAATGGGACAAAGTTAATTTTTCTTCAACCAATCTAACTTACAAAACAAGACCCACGTGAATACTTACTACCCAGTGGGAATAGCATCTCTGAGACAAGCTTTGCGGACAAGCTCTTGTGGACAGGTTTCGAGAGCATGTACTTCACAACGATGGTGCTTTTCTATTCAACCGTAGATGAAACAGGTTGGGATGTGGTGCCTAACGCTCACCTGTGCCCTGGCAACCTTGTTCCTGAAATATGACTGGAACCGTGGACGGGCCCCCACGGGCCAATGGCTCAAGATTCCTCTGGTGTTCATCGACAGGATTATGTGGTCCTTTTGTATCGGTTGGACTGTATTCGCGTGTGCAACTAGCCGAGGAGGTAGGCGCTCTTGCCTTGGTTTTACAAGTTATGTACCGCTGTCGCTATATGCGTATATTTTGTTATGAATCAGTAAAATGTGTGAGGTAAAAAGCAAGCACCCGTGATAATTTAGAAAAAAAAAAAGTAAATGCTGCAAATGTGCCTCCAGGCGAGTGCGCATTGGTTTTTGTTACTCACTCTTCACTTGATAGAGCCCCATGATAAGCCCCATGATAAGCCCCATAATAAGCCCCATGATAACCTAGAAACTGCTGCAATGTTACAGCACTAATTCAGTGTATAGCCGGGCTCTGCATGTTGTTTGATAACAGAGTGCGTTTCAGAATGCAAGATAACAACCAAAATACCGTGCTAACAGGATTCTACAGACAGCTTGCACCGGACACGTGCAGCTAAAATTTTTAGCAAATTCAGCGTCAAGAAGTTTGCTTCACATGTGAAATCTATGGAGATCTGAGTCATTCAGAGCGGTGCACACTGCTTAACTGTGTTTCTCTGGGCCCGTCATTGCGCGACTACTGGCTCAGTCGCAAAGGAAAGAGAGCCTGTTTGCAATCGCTTCAAACAGTACACTCGAGGACTGGGAGGACGCCATGTTTGCGAAAACGGGCGCGCCACGTCGCATCAGGCTTAGACTGTGCTGTGTTCGTGAGGGCTTTCCTTGGTGAATTAGCCGGCAAAATAAACGCTAGCTGCAATTTCAAAAAAAAAAAAAAAAACAAAGCAAAACAAAAACGCACAACTACCTTTGCAATTACTGAATACGATTTTTGAAAAATAGTTAATCGAATCTGAGGGAATATTTGCAGCACTCTTGCACTTCTAATTAAACGAGAGAACTATAACCACAGTCCTGCGAACTATTTATGAGATGTGGCATACAGCCTCTTGGCTCGCCATAAATTGAGTTAGCATTGTGTTCGAGATGAGATGCACGCTTTACTCTGCAAGTGGATAGATTGCTTTTGTTTCTAGAGGCGCATTGTATGATGCGCCGCAAAGCGGCTTCGCACTCTTCGTCATGCATTGTGCCTCTGCTATCAGTACAGGTTGATGCGCTTCAGGTTGCGTGTAGTATTCTGCCTACACGAGCTGGGCTTCTCCTTAGCAACTAGCTGAGAGCGTAATGGCACAGCCGCTCGATGGAAGCGCACTGGGTGCGGCCTGCTGCGTCGCGCCGCCGTCAATGGGCAAGCGCGTCCTTGGGGAGTTTACAGTTGCGCCCGCTATTTCAGCTGAGGGCGCCACTGTTCGGGGACACGTCGCCGCCAGGGTCGCCGGCTCTGAGTGTGCGGTTTGCCTCCTTTCCAGACGCGTTCGCCTCGCGTCTGCGTGGTAAACGCAAATTTTTTTTTTGTGTGCGCATGTGCAAGCAAGTTAATGATGAGTCGGGGTGCGTTCTTTTTTTTTTTAAGGCGAAAGCCGTTCTAGGCTCATGGAGCGAAGGTCTGTGCGCAGAAGCTGTGCCTGTAATCTGTGCGTCGCGGACGTCTGTGCACTGGTGTGTCAGATACAAAAGCGGACGTACAAGGAGGGAGATTAAGAATGAAAATGGTCAATGGTGATAGGTAATCAATAAAAGTTATAGACATTGATAGAGGTAATGACTAATGCTAATGACTAATAATGGTTAATAATGACTAAAATTATTTATAAGACCAGTATATCAAACTACGACATGTAATGACCGCAACTGATTAGAAATGAGTAAACGTGCTTAGCGATGTGTGGTAATGATTATAATAGCATGACTCACCATTAGTGCTAATGACTACGAAATGACCAATATGTGAAACGACGACATGTAATGACCACTGCTGATTCTAAATGAGTAACCTGCTTAGTTATGAGTTGCAAGGGCAACAATGACTACGCAGGCAGACTCATCGTGACTGGGAAACGACCAATATATCAAACGACGACTTGAAATGACGAACTTTGGCAAACGATGACAGGCAAATGATACGAGAAGGGTAGGCTTTCGCCGTCCTCCGCTTGAGTCATCTAAGAGACCCTCTAAATATATCTGCTGAGCACGCTTCAGGCAAAGGCAGCAGCGAGGAGTGGAAATGCACTCGCTTTCTCTGAAATGGAAGCGGCACTGAGGTTAAAAAGTCCAGATGCTGAAGCGTAATGCTCTATCAGCTGCCATTGAATTTGCTACAAGGGACAGCAGATTGGACTTGTTGGTGATTAATTATGGGTTAACAGTGCAAACAACGTGACGGGAGCACAGGAAAAGACAGCACAACCCCGCTAGTTGTGTCGTCCTCTCTTCCTGTAATTTCGTCACGTTGTTTAACCTATTTAGTTATAAGGGAGCTGGCCAGAGAACTAGGGTTTTTAACGATGTGTTGTGGAGCAGATGAACACGATGAGGTAGCACCAGAAGCTTTTATCGCAGGTTACGTTGCGAGGACATATCAGAAAAAGGTACGAAGGTTATATATATGTATATATATATATATATATATATATATATATATATATATATATATATATATATATATATATATATATATATATATATATATATATATAGGCGTACAATTTGTTCTAAATGTTGCCGCGCTAGTCTGAGCGGCCTTGCAAGCAAAGGAGCCTGTGCATACAATATTTGTTTAGTATACTCTTGAGACTGTTTGAGCCGATGCGATAAACTGAAAAGCCACGTTCCACAGAAAATCTGGCACCCGCTCTGTCGGCGGAAAGTTGGAAAAATACCTAGCTCTCTGGTAAGAGGCACATTAGTTGATGATATAGCCAGACACCTTTGGCGCAATGAGAACACATGACATGTTTAATGTGGCAGGAGCTGCCAAACCAGAGAGAGTCAATAAGATGTAAGAGTGAAATGGGAATCATTGAAAGTGGGACCCTTAGATCTCAAGTCAGGCACACTATACTCCTATAGGGCACGTTCGTACGGCTTCGGTAAAGAGGGGCTTTATATAGCTATGTGTCGGGTGCTATTTTATATAATGCGGTGGTTTAAGGCTGCATTCTAATGACATGCGACAGAGGCAGCAATTACGGGACACGGTGAATAAGCAGTTAGCAAAGTGCGGGTACTTTAACGAGGCTCTGCAAGGAAACCTAAGAACCCCAAGTTTTGTTTATCACTACCAGGCTGTTGCTTAATTTATGCGATATTTGGTAATGGTTTTGAGGCGACATGTCAGTCGTGCAAGAGCCTGTTGCAGGAAATATGAGTCAACGGGACCAGTTACAGGTTAATGAAAACCAAGGACAAAGGAGGCTTGAATTACCCTGCAAAGGAAGTAATCAAGCTTTGTCAGCTTACGAGCACCTTCATTAACAGGATGATGAAGTCTGAGGAGATCCGGCGAAGTAGCAAGCTATGTAAATTTTTTATTTCATCATTGTTTTCTCACTGTACACAGTACCTGCAGCTAATCTATGAAAACAATGATCGTGCCCATGCTGAGGCACTATACAAGATATCGTTAAGTTGCTGCACCAAATGTCAACTGAACAGTGGAGCGACGTTTATTGATATGGCATAAACCTCTCTCAAGAAAGGTTTTCCGTCCGCGATTGGTATTTTTCTTCCTTTTTTTGTGTGGTCATTTAATTAGCGCACTCGGCTGCTCGCTGAATCTCAGCTGCAGTTGCGCTCTGAAGCGTGAACATTCTTGTGATCGCAGCTAA
This sequence comes from Amblyomma maculatum, assembly GCF_055883805.1. Taxonomy (NCBI): domain Eukaryota; kingdom Metazoa; phylum Arthropoda; class Arachnida; order Ixodida; family Ixodidae; genus Amblyomma; species Amblyomma maculatum. Next base: position 74,074,702 of record NC_139344.1, on the reverse strand, counting down.
GAGTTTCACAGCAGGAACGCTCGATTCACGTTCTTCTATTGAAAACTGCAAACCAGCGAAATTGTATTAGTTTGCGAGCAGCCAATAAAAATAGTAATAAAAACTTGCGGCGCATATACGTAGCACCTTGAGGCAGACCGGCTCTATGAATCGCGCTTAGTTTGTTCGGTCATACAAAATGCGGGAAGCCATGATGGATAGCGTTCCGGTGTACAAAGTTTAAGGTCTCCAACTGAGTCGAAGATCCCAAGTTATCACCTAGATTTAACCTAATAAACATCATATTTCCACCATAACATTTGTCAGAATAAGATAGAAAGGTTGGTTACATGTCGCATTTTCACAGAGGTTGCTCATAGTAGGACATTTTTTTTATTGGATATATAGCGCTGGCAGCGACATCAATTTGTGTACAAAGCTTTATGCAGGAATGAGTGAATGGTATAAAAATGACACACGGAATTAGCGACATAGGTAATTAAGTGGCTATGTATTAGGCTACCATGGCAGCTGAACAGCTTCGAATTGTTCATAGCGGGTGACATTTTCATGTGACAAACAACTTGATCCGAATGCAACATCACGGTAATGCGAGCTTTCCAATCGAGTGACCTTGATCCACCGTCACATTAGGTTTTTCGGGGTACACTCCAGTATATATCCTTGCCGAGCAAGCGAGCAAGTGCTAAGTGCTGACATGGTCACACTAATCATGACAGTATGTACTAATTCGTGTTGCCAAATTGTGTGAAGCGAATCTCTTATATCCTTAAAATAAAAGGCTTCTACCACGCCGACGCCTCCCTCAAAGCGCAGCCAGGCGCAGCTCTCCGCGCGCCGCTGTCCCCGAACGGTGGCGCCGCGGCGGTGGCGACTGGAAGTAGGCGCCTCCCGCCGGTTTCGGGCGACGTAGCAGGCCGCACCTAGTGCGCTTCCATCGAGCGGCCGTGGTAATGGCTATAGTAACCAGATGCATCGTTGCAGCATGAAGAAATTGCTAAACGGGTTAAACTCCGAGCTCACTAACACCGACCAGCATATAGTTTCCCCTCATTCTATGGACGCCTATCGCCAATCTCGCTACATAGTTGTTTCCAGCGATAACGGGGCCTTCAACAGCCGCAGACGTGATACAAAAACGATGAAAATTAGGTTGAATTGGAATAAGACCGTTATAATACACTAGTCTTACATTCGTATCTGTGACCCTATATATGAAGAGGACGGCCGTGTCATCTAACACAAAATAAATTGAAGAAACAGAGGCAGCTAGACAGGAACAGTACCGCTCTGTTCTCACTCTGCTAACTTGCTACAGCGGTCAAGCATGCCGATATGTGTCAACGTGATTGTGTATCATCACAGCGCAAGTATATCTTGCGTCGGGAAACGTCAGTATACCGTTAGCGATAAAGCAGAAGTCATTCCTTAACAGGCTTTTGTGGCTGGCGTTATGCGTTTGGACGCAGCCCTTATTTTCGTAGTTTTAGTGTCAACGTTGCACAGTCAACGACAACAAACACTAGAAATAGGGAATAACATACAAACAAGGTACCGAAGCCAGGAAGTTTCCTAACACATTTCTCGCTAATTTGTTTTTTCTTTCTTTTTTTAAACAGGTGTCCTGCGGCGTTTCCTCTCCTGGAGTGCTTTCGTGCCGCTAAGCCGCCTGTGTTTCGGAATATACATTATCCATGTGCCATTTTTCTTCGTCAAGTCAAACATAGCCAGAGAGCGGATATTTTATTCTCATTTTTCTTTGGTAAGCACCGGTTTTTCAATATCTCAAAACGCGGCATGCCGCTCACGACTTAAACAGTGCGGAGTTCAAGCTAATGACATAGTTGCTGAGTTACATTTCCGGATGTATTGCACCCCCCCCCCCTCCGCCCTCCATTTTAAAGAATATAGAAAAAAAGCACGCATTATTTGAGCGCATTGTAAATTACTTACACCTACAGTTTTTAGTAGAGGTTTCAAAAAAGTTCGTTTCTCTAGTACGGCCTGTCCTTGTCATTACTCTCTCGTTGTTGCTCTCCGTCGCAGCGCTCGTAATTTGCAATCAGTTCGTTTCTCGTCACCAAAAAATTCCATCATTAATACTAAGCAGCATGTCGACCAGTTAAAACAGGCTGTCTTGAATACCTGCGTTTTTTTTTTTTTACTATCTATACTGTTTATTTTTATTCCTGCTTGTAGTAACTGACGGAAAATGCGTAAAACATATTATTCCTCCAGCCATCAAGAAATGATTTTACATTGCTCTTTTTTCCAGGTGCTGCAAACGTTTGGGGTATTCGTAGCGTCGTCACTCCTGAGCTTCGTAATGTATCTTTCCTGCGAGGCGCCTGTTGGACGCCTCGAGAAGCTATTCTTCATGCCAACTGACAAAGACAAAAAAGCTCATCTCAGCTGCCCAGGAAAACAAATCAAAATGCTGAGACATCTTCCGTGCACGATAAGCGACGCACAGGGCGCGAACACGCAAGAACGAAAAGAAGCCATTAAAGACTACTCGAGTCGTTTGTGAAATATAGAATGCACGGGTTTGCATGCTCAGTGCAGATACTCATTTCTTTTCTTTTTTGGAAGTGGAAGGGAGGGGAAGATGACACGAAATTAGGCTTCGTATACAGTGGAGCTAAATAGCTTATAAAAAGCCCTCTTCGAACATTCCTGAACATGCGAAGACAGCGTTGGAGAACTTTATCGTGAAGGCGAGAAAAGACCCGCCAACAATACTTCTAATCAAACAGTGGTACCAATTAGTGCCGTGAGCAATGGGCATGTCTTGTTTCGCGGAGCGCAACGGCGTTTCACAATAGGTAGACCTTCCTATGTTTAAAAAGACTATACGCTGCTTCAAATACGTATTTTCTGATTTCAGGCAACTACATTGTTCGAACAGCACACCAAACTTGCGCGGACTGAGAATCCAACGTTGCTTTCTATGTAATAAACGATTAGAAAGCCTAGTATGATTGTGCCTCACTCCCTTATACCGGCTGTTTTCTTTAGAAGGTCCAAAATTTTCAGATAAATGTAACTAGCTTTAGATCTACTTAAGTCCTGGGGCTATATTGAGGACTATGGTGGACACTAGGTTAGAGGCACTCGGAGGCACTAGAGAGAGAGACTTTGTTCCCTCCTACTCAGAGTTCCCTCCAAGTTCCCCTTCTCTTCAGCCTCACCGATCTGTTTCCTTTCTCTAAAACTGATAGAGCCAATGGCATGTTGGTGTTCACGAGACTGTTTTACTTGCGAGCACCGAGTGCATACGATGAAGCCGTTGATCGTTGCCGCTTGTACTTAGGCGCACACCATCACAAAACACAGAAACAAAGATGAGAAAAATGACAACGAAAGCGCAAAGACGGCGAACATATAGTTGGAGACAGCGCGCAATGCTGCAGCCCCAACCGCTTTCCCGCCATTTGCAGCCCGGCCCAGTTAATGTCTCTCAGGCATCTGGCGATGTTCTGTTGAACGCAATGACATAAGCGCGACTCTTCTCCAAACTCCAGGGGTCCGCATGTCGGCTCGCGAGCTTTTAGGGCCTTAGACGTCCACAACGCACTAGGCTAACCACCGTTCTTGCGGTTTACAGCATTCGATTCAAAATAAACCCATTGTAACAGCATCGGCAAGGAATGAGCCCTCAAACAAAAAAAAAAAAAACATCAGGTGTGATTTAACTACGGTTAAGCCTAATGGTGTAGCGAAAGCTACGGCCCCCTGGCTACCATAATGTTCAGCTTATAGTGGAGCACACAGGTTAGGCAATGGCTTAAAGTTTATCCTAATGAAGACGTTCCGATGATCGGCAAAGTAGTGAGACTTGGTTTCCACCCGCTCAATTATATGGTTTGAATCTGCAGTGCTTCGCTGTAGTACCAAGTCCAGGCTATTTCCCCACTGCGCACACTTCCAAATGGATTGTCTATGAAACGACGGTGAAACTCCCGAGTAGCAGAGCCAAACTCACTCACCCGAATGTCAAAGTCCCCTTTTCGTAAATGGTCAACCGCTTCGTCCCATCCAATGTTCTTCTCAACAGTCAAACGCGCCTGTCTTGCTGCGTCACTCATACGTCTGTTTTCCAACCGCTCAGCACGCTGTTCTTTCCTTTCCTCGGCCCGCCGCCTCCTCTTCTTTTCATTCCGCCGTGCAGCAGTGGCTTCGACCTGGGCAACCGCACTCTTCGCCTGTCATACAAGCCAGTCGGGCCTGTCTTTCCGCGCCTTGCCGTCGCCGCTTTTACAATCGCTCAACACGCTGTTCTTCACTTTCCTCGGTCCACCGCTTCCTCTTGTTTTCATTCAGCGTGACTTCGGCATGGGCAGCAGCACTCGACGCCTTGTCTCCTGTCATTCTTCTTCCCTGCATACGGCACACGGTGCCACAGTAACACGCCGACGGCTTGAAAACCTAGCGCAGTGTGTCATTCCTTCTTCTTCTTCTTCTTCTTCTTCTTCTTCTTCTTCTTCTTCTTCTTCTTCTTCTTCTTCTTCTTCTTCTTCTTCTTCTTCTTCTTCTTCTTCTTCTTCTTCTTCTTCTTCCTCCTCGTCCTCTTCCTGGCATACGGCACACGGTGCGGTGCCGCGCCGATGGCTTGAAAACCTAGCACAGTGTAGCCACCACAAAAAAAAAAAAAAAAAGAGAAACCTAGGAGGAACAACTTCACTGTTTCTTGTAGTGTGCTAACCACTGTCCCCCTGCTCAAAAGAACAAAAAGCAACAAATAATGATTGCAGTGGTTCTCAACAGAACAGAATAAAACGGAAAGCGACAGCAAAAGCTTCACGTTTATTCATATACTGCGAAACAGCGAAGTGCTCATATATCGGTTTGAAAAAAGAGCATCAGGTTAAATCATTGTTTAATAAGCTGCTTATGGAAGCTGCTGTACCCATGCGTTGCTTAAAGTACGTATGGGTTCAGCCCAATGTAAAGTTCTAACAAGGCCAGCTGCGCTGTCATCGGCACTTCATTAAATTCGTGCAGTCCGATTTGTTGAAACTCTTTCTGGAAACATTGCGCTAGGAACGCATTAAATTTCAAGAAACCATGGAGAAATTTCCTAATTTCAATGATCATATTTACAGCTTTCTTATTACATTGGGAATTCAGTGACGTAAACTTCAATAATCACAATACAACTTTTATAATATCCGATATTTCAGGAGCGTATCGAAGTATCGACGATACAGTACCAAGTATCTGTATCGAAAATCAATTTCAGTTTTGTCTCTTGTATATGTTTATCGGAAATGCAATTTTTCACGGCATCGAGTACTGGTATCGAAAATATTTTTTTGAAGTGTGTTGCCCAGCCCTGATTGCTGTATTTCGTGTCGGTCGCTCCGGCTTGTGCCTTGTCTTGTTCCTGATGCTATACATAGCCCATGTTCCGTGGCAGAGGAGTGTTACGGAAATTCGCCTTCAAGTTGTGGGACAAGTTTTGTTGTTGTGTGGTGGGGAGCGAGCTAATGTCACGACCTTGAAGTAGTTGCAGTCAGTGGCCGGTATGAGAGAGACGGAAAGTTTGCGTGAGCAGGTGAGCCTGTGGGAGTTCGGTACTGGTGTCGTGAACACTCAGTAGGCACAAAAATAACTCGACTCGCTTCATCCTTTAGAACTATAACCGCACCGCTAGCACTGCTAGCGTAACGTCTATAAAAAAAACAATGCAGTCAACGTCTCTTGCTTCCCGTCGTAAGTACGCTATTCTTTCGTTTATTTCACAAAATAATGCACCATAACCCCGCCTTGCGTAGCGTTCTTGTGCCCCCTTCATATGTCTAATCACGAATTGATAGTTCCCATAGGGTCAGCATTCTCTTTTTTAAAACAAAATGTGCAGCAGACTCGTTCATTCCACGAACTGCAAAGGACTGGAACCACCTTCCCGGGCCTACTCCCTCCATCACCAATCATCAACTGTTTTGTACTGCTTATGCTGAAATTGTATGATTAGCAACATAAACACCATGTAAACAACCTCCTTGTTTTTATACCCTCAATGCCTCTGGCCTTGAGGGTATAAATAAATAAATAAGTTCTCCTAGTGTGGGCTTTACGAGGTGCAATTTATTGCTTTCTTGGTTATTCCACATAGGCTGTAATTTACCCCTTTGTTTGTGCTGAATTAACTTTATGTAGTCTTTATATGGCATATTTACTTTCTCGATTTTGTTTCTGTGAGCAGCGCACATGTCCACTCTCTCGCTGCCGTCAATGCCTACGCGTCTTGGAACCCAACAGAATGTTATTTTATGTCCTTGTGTTGAGATCTTTGTTATATTGTGTATTATGTTACCAAGTAATGACATGACCGTATTTCTGGAGTTAAGAGCTGTGAGTACACTCAGAGAATCTGTGTAAATAGCACTGTTCTCAACGCCCTTGTGCGTAATTGTTTTCTACACCTACCAGGACAGCACAGCATTCGACTGTAGAAATTGATGAAGTCTAATAATTTTTTCAGAGCTCCCACCCACCACAACGCAACCAACACATGAGGTAGCATTTGAACCTTCGGTGTAAACCTCTATGCATTTGCTCTATTTCTCTTTTAGTGTGTGATGTGGACTATAGTGAGATCACAGAATGTTGAAAAGTCGTACCATGGGGTCGGGGGACCGTTGTCTTGAGTGACATCAGGCAAGGTTAAGGCGTCCAGAAACCAGGTGAGGAGATTAAAACTGTAAATGGAAATTTCCCGGATCTAACGCAAGCTCAACTATACGCTATCCGGACTAACTAATGTTGTTGCAGATGATGACACGTGCTTTTACACGCTGTTACTGACACGCCTATTCAAGCTTACGCTCGTTCCCGAGACCTTCCTCATCGACGACTGCCTATGCTTAGGCATCCCTCGAGGCCTTGTGTTCTTGTCGAATTTCATTGGAGATCACTTTCGCAGGGTGTAGAGATGCCGGCGCACCTCAAAATCTAAATGGCTAATAATACGTCGTGCAGAACAGCATGTCTTTCATAGAAGCCTTTTCTGTCACTGCGCTAGCACTGCCTTAAGAGTATATTGAAATCGGTCTTCTTACGCTCTCTCTCCTAGGACCGTCTTTAAAGTCTGGTCTCGTGCTCGCGAAATTTCTATGTTTCTACTCTGCACTTACGCGCAAGCCTATTTGGTGCTGGTTCACAGTGAAAAACAACGTTGTCTGGAGGGCACAAGAATTCCATACACGTGCACCGCTACTAACGTTTGTTTTCTCACGCTCTTCAAACCGCTTTTCACAATACCTTACTAACAAAATGATGAGTCATGTGTGTACAACAGACCTGCAAGTGTTCTTTTTTTACCTTCGTGACCTTCAATTAGTTTTAGTTTTGTTCATAACTTGGAACCAAAGCAGCGTGCAATGCTCGGTCGCCCGGGTCGCTGCTGCAAGCGCCTACACTGCCTGATAGCCTTGGTCCTGCGTCTCGGCGCAGGTGTTCCCTTCTATCGTGAGTTGAGAGGACGCCCTTGAACGGTAGTAGCGCGCCTCACACAGCAGGTGGCGGCATCTTGGCTACGCGTTTAGCGAGGTCATTCTCCCCTCGACCCAAAGGTTCCAGTCTGATCCGCCAAGAGGACCCGCTTCTAAGAACCTCCACTGATGTATCTGTCTCGACTCTCTTCATGAGTCATAATATTTATTCTGGGATTTCGCAGTCTGTTAGAGTTCACATTTCTTCAGCGCAGGTGTTCGCATAAGGTGTACTGTGAATGGGGCTCGAAAATTTGCGAAACGGCTCAAGCTGCCGCATTTAATAATAAAGGCTTGCAGCGAGTAACGCAAGAATGGGAGCAAGGAGGCCGCAGTCTTTCGAATACTTTTGAAAGCATTTAATCGCGTGGCAAGCGCGTTTATAGAAATCGTCAGAAACATATTGCACCTTTTAACCCAAAGCGCTAGCCGATAATCTTGCACGTCAGGCTGCTGTAGCGGCGGGGTCTTCATACATCGATAACTGCAACAGTTATATCGCGCTTGATCTAAAAACACCGAAACTATTCAGTAGTAGGGCAAAAAAAAAACAGCAGCATTATATTTAAGGAAATGAACAGCACGATATTAAAACTGCTGGACAGCATGCATTAGGTGAGACCACTACATTATATATATATATATATATATATGTCCAGCTATAAATATGTATGTATGTATGTATGTATGTATGTATGTATGTATGTATGTATGTATGTATGTATGTATGTATGTATGTATGTATGTATGTATGTATGTATGTATGTATGTATGTATGTATGTATGTATGTATGTATGTATGTATGTATGTATGTATGTATGTATGTATGTATGTATGTATGTATGTATGTATGTGTGTGTGTATGGTTTGGTTTTCGGGTTTAACGTCAAAAAGCGACTCGGGCTATGAGAGACACCGTAGTGGAGGACTCTGAAAATTTCGACTACCTGGGGTTCTTTAACGTGCACTGACATCGCACAGCACACGGGCGCCTTGCTTTTCGCCTCCATCGAAAAGCGGCCGCCAAGGCCGGGATTCGAGCCCGCGTCCTTGGGCACAGTATTCGAGCGCCCTAACCACGGCGCCACCCCGGTATGTATGTATGTATGTATGTATGTATGTATGTATGTATGTATGTATGTATGTATGTATGTATGTATGTATGTATGTATGTATGTATGTATGTATGTATGTATGTATGTATGTATGTATGTATGTATGTATGTATGTATGTATGTATGTATGTATGTATGTATGTATGTATGTATGTATGTATGTATGTATGTATGTATTTACGTACGTACGTGTATGTATGTATGTATGTATGTATGTATGTATGTATGTATGTATGTATGTATGTATGTATGTATGTATGTATGTATGTATGTATGTAAGATGGGGGTTTATTGATCAGATCAGCAGGACTCGATCAGCAGGACTGGGCAGATCAGCGGCGAGCACAGCAACATCGAACACAGTCAGGTGCAACACGCACAGCGATCACGATGCCACTGCCTAGAATGTTCCTCGTGTACTTCTTCCTCTTCACAATGTATGTATGTATGTATGTATGTATGTATGTATGTATGTATGTATGTATGTATGTATGTATGTATGTATGTATGTATGTATGTATGTATGTATGTATGTATGTATGTATGTATGTATGTATGTATGTATGTATGTATGTATGTATGTATGTATGTATGTATGTATGTATGTATGTAAGATGGGGGTTTATTGATCAGATCAGCAGGACTCGATCAGCAGGACTGGGCAGATCAGCGGCGAACACAGCAACATCGAACACAGTCAGGTGCAACACGCACAGCGATCACGATGCCACTGCCTAGAATGTTCCTCGTGTACTTCTTCCTCTTCACAATTACCACGGGACGAAGAGGAGACATCCTGGCGACTTACGGCGTGAGCAAGACGACAGGGTCGTAATAGGGTTTAAGGCGCTGGATGTGAACAATCTCGCGTCCGCGCCGGCGTAGATCATGAGACGGTGTAAGAGATTCCACCACATAATTAACCGGAGAGGTGCGCTCCAGAACTCGGTATGGGCCATGGTATTTAGCAAGAAATTTTGAAGACAGTCCAGGAGCATTGGAAGGTATCCACAGCCACACAAGAGCGCCAGACTAGAAGTCCGGTGTCGAGTGTTGGTTGTCATGGTTGGATTTATGGCGGTATTGGGTGTTAGCCGTGAAAGCGCGGGCAATTTGTCGACAGTCTTCGGCATGCTGGGCTGCTTGAGACGCAGGAGTATACTCTGACATGTCTGGCTGATACAGAAGTATGGTGTCGATTGTAGCTGAGGGGTGACGGCCGTAGAGGAGAAAAAAAAGGAGAGAAGCCAGTAGTAGACTGCGTTGCGGTATTGTAAGCGTAAGTGACATACGGAAGGACGAGGTCCCAATTTGAGTGGTTGGAGGAGACGTACATAAGAGCATGTCGCCAAGGGTACGATTGAAACGCTCAGTGAGGCCATTAGTCTGAGGATGATAGGCGGAGGTTGTTCTATGAATAATGTTGCAGTTGGTGAGCAAGGCTGTCATAACGTCACTCAAAAAAACGCGTCCTCTGTCGCTGAGCAGCTCTCGAGGTGCACCGTGGCGAAGAACAAATCGCTGCAAAATGAAGGAAGCTACTTCTGACGCTGTGGCAGATGGAAGTGCGGCGGTTTCTGCATACCTCGTCAGATGATCAACGGCTACAACAGCCCAGCGGTTGCCGGCTGCAGTGTAGGGAAGCGGCCCATACATATCAATGCGGACGCGGTCGAAAGGGCGTGGTGGGTTGGGTAACGGTAGGAACTCTCCAGCGGAACGTTGAGGAGATGGCTTGCGACGTTGACAGGTGAGGCATGAGCGAACGTACTTGAGGACGAAGGTGTACATGCCCCGCCAGTAGTAACGCAGCCGGAGACGAGTGTATGTCTTGAAGACACCCGCATGACTGGATTGCAGCGGTAGAGGAGGTTATCACGAATGGCGAAGTGGGAAGCATGGCGGCGGAGAGCCCGCGATGGAGAAGCAGCTGTAGGATTGGAGATAAAATCTAGGAGAGAATTTATCCAGGTATCTTGCCGCTGCGCTAATGGCATGTTATTGATGTGAAGCGATGGCGGGAAAACGTCGGAAGAGGAAAGGTTCGCGACCTCAGCTTTAAGGGGGCTGCGGGAAAATGCATCGGCGTCGTGATGCTTGCGGCCGGAGCGGCAAACAGCGCGGACATCATATTCCTGAAGGCGAAGAGCCCATCTTGCCAGTCTGCCGGACGGGTCTTTCAGTGAGGAAAGCCAGCAAAGCGCATGGTGGTCCGTCACTACGTCAAAAGGGCGGCCATAGAGGTAAGGGCGGAATTTAGTAAGAGCCCAAATAATCGCTAAGCACTCTTTTTCCATGACAGAGTAATTGGATTCAGCCTTCGTGAGTGTTCGGCTAGCATAGGCGACCACGTATTCAGTATAACCTGATTTGCGCTGAGCAAGCTCAGCGCCGAGACCAATACCACTGGCGTCCGTGTGGACCTCAGTAGGCGCTGTGTAATCGAAGTGACGTAGGACAGGCGGTGCCGTGAGGATCCGGCGTAAAGTACTGAAGGCATCGTCGCACGTTGGCGACCACGACGAAAGGTCGGAACTGCCGGACAGATGGTCTGTCAAGGGAGCAGCAATTGAAGCAAAATTTCTAATAAAGCGGCGAAAGTAAGAGCACAGCCCGAGGAAGCTACGTAGATCGTTGATGGATGTCGGTTTGGGAAAGGCTGCTACGGCACGAAGTTTGGCAGGATCTGGAGATACACCTTCTTTGGAGGCAACGTGGCCAAGAATGGTGAGCTGGCGGGCAGCAAAACGACATTTTTTCAAATTCAGCTGCAGCCCGGCATCGGATAGGCAGGCTGAAACGTGCTTCAGACGGTAGAGGTGTGTGTCAAAGTCAGGAGAAAAGACGACAATGTCGTCGAGGTAGCAGAGGCACGTCTTCCACTTTAGGGCACTCAAAATAGTGTCCATCATCCGCTCAAATGTTGCCGGAGCATTGCAAAGGCTAAACGGCATAACTGTAAATTCGTACAAGCCGTCGGTAGTTACAAAGGAAGTTTTGGGGCGATAAGCCGCTTCCAGGGGAACTTGCCAGTAGCCGGAATGTAAATCTAGGGAAGAGCTCGGCGCCTTGCAAACAATCGAGAGCGTCGTCGATGCGTGGGAGAGGGTAGAAGGGCAGCTTGAGGGCTGAATCACGCCATTCTGAATCATTAGGTTGACTTGCTCTTCGATAGCCTGGCGTTCGGTTGCAGACACACAATAGGGGCGCTGTCGCAGTGGTGCGTGGGTGCCGGTGTCGATGCGATGAGTGACTGAAGCAGTTTGACCCAAACAACTTTGATGAGAGTCGAAGGAGGAGCGAAATTGGTGTAATAGGTTCAAAAGCTGAGTGCGCTGCGCTGGAGGAAGATCGGCGTCGATAGAACGGAGGAACAAGTCTGTAGAGAGAGGAGCGGGCGCAGGTGAAGGGGGACTGCGCGCAGTCACGGCAGAGTGCGACGCGTCGTCAGGTTCCTCAGAGATCAGAAGAAATCCGATTGGCTGGATACTGCGGAGGCATTCATCATGGCGCAAAAGCAGTAGGGGAATTAAATGGGTTAGAGACCATAACATGGAAAGACCAGCGGAAATAGCGAGCACAGCGTAGGGCAATGGAAGACACTTGCGGCACGGGAAGTATAGGCTGGTGTGAAGAGAACGGTCTCATCGCTAACAGAGGCACAAGCGACACGAACAAGCACAGAAGAGCAGGGAGGAAGGTCAATATCTTCGGCGACGAGGGCTTTAGCACAGGAATTTCGTGGATCAACGTCGGGTAAGGCATCGGCCAAAGTCAAGAATCCCACTTCAGCTGGAGAACAATCGATAATAGCAGCGTGACGCGGCAAGAAATCCCAGCCTAAAATAACAGCGTGTGAGCAACTTGGCAGCACGACGAACTCAATGGTATAAAGGCAATTTTGGATAACTACTCGAGCGGTGTACGCTGCTAAGGGCTTGATATGCTGAGCGCTGGCCGTTCGCTGCGAAAGTCCCGCAATTGGCGTCTTCACTTTCTTTAAAGAGCTACATAGTTTTGCGTCCATAACCGAAATCGCAGCACCAGTGTCAATTAGAGCCATGACAGCAACGCCCTCGACGAAAACTTCAGTAAGGTTGGCCGGCAACAGATGAGGACTTTGAAAGTTCGACGGGGTCGCAGTTCTCGCCTCAGGAACTGCGGCCTCTAGTTTTCCTCGCATGAAGCGTTCTGTCGACGTCGCATCGGAGAGATAGAGCGGCGTCGCGGCGACGGTGAACGGCGGTCGGTCATGGCTGAGTGGTCTGGGGAGAAATGACAGCTGGCTGGAGGTTCAGTAGGCGCGGAATACTGATGCGTCGAAGACCAGTACCCAGAACCATGAGTAGATGGTGCCGACACTGGAGACGGTTTTGACAATAACGAGTAATATGTCCAGCCAGTCCGTAAGTATAACAAATTGGGCGGTTATCTGTCGTGCGCCAGGGATTGCGCGGTCTTGAGGCCGGTAGAATAAACTGCGTAGGTCCTCGAGCAGGACCAGGAGGCGGCTGAACGTAGGCAGGTTGTGGCGGAGCATACGTAAGTGGTGGTCGGGCAGCAACAGCCGCATATGTCAACGGGGCTGCGACAGGCATAGATTGAGGGGCTGGAGGAAGAGATTCAGCTACTTGTTCAGAAATAATCTGGTGCAAACTGGGAACTAGGTGTGAGGAAGGCTCTTCATGGCAGGACATAAGGGAGAACTGTCGAGCAACTTCTTCCCGAATGAAGCTCTTGATTTGTGGCAGCAGCGCAGAATGTTCAGCTGCATCTTCCAGGCCAGCAAGCGACTCAGAGTGCATGGTGTTCGCGCGAGTTATGGCCCTTTGTTTGCGCAGTTCATCTTAACTTTGACACAGTGTGACCACTTCTGCGACGGTGCGGATATCTCGAGCATTCAGCATCTGGAAGGCGTCGTCATCAATGCCTTGCAGAATGTACTTAATCTTGTCGGCCTCTGACATCTGTGCGTTCACGCGCTTGCACAAGTCGACGACGTCCTCGATATAACTTGTGAAATTCTCACCAACCTGCTGAGACCGCGCACGCAAGCGCTGTTCAGCGCGGAGTTTCCTCACAGCCGGACGGCCGAAAACTTCAGCGAAGCTAGCTTTGAACACGGACCATGATGGAATGTCCGCTTCATGGTTGCGAAACCATAGATTTGCTACGCCGGTAAGATAGAATATCACGTTGCTTAACTTGGTTTCCGCGTCCCATTTGTTATAAGCGCTCACTCGCTCATAGGATGTGAGCCAGTCCTCGACGTCATGGTCGTCAGTGCCGCTGAAGATGGCGGGGTCTCGCTGGCGGAGGGAACAGGGGCAGATAATGGCCGAGCCAACTTGTACGGCTTGGTGGTTAACGTCCTCAGGCATCGCAGGAGGTGGTAATGTGCGGCTGCGGAGTTCCAGGGCGAGAGGATAGATCTTAACCGGCAGCTCCACCAAATGTAAGATGGGAGTTTACTGATCAGATCAGCAGGACTCGATCAGCAGGACTGGGCAGATCAGCGGCGAGCACAGCAACAGCGAACACCGGCAGGTCCAACACGCGCAGCGATCACGATGCCACTGCCTAGAATGTTCCTCGTGTACTTCTTCCTCTTCACAATGTATGTATGTATGTATGTATGTATGTATGTATGTATGTATGTATGTATGTATGTATGTATGTATGTATGTATGTATGTATGTATGTATGTATGTATGTATGTATGTATGTATGTATGTATGTATGTATGTATGTATGTATGTATGTATGTATGTATGTATGTATGTATGTATGTATGTATGTATGTATGTATGTATGTATGTATGTATGTATGTATGTATGTATGTATGTATGTATGTATGTATGTATGTATGTCAGTTCGTCCATTCGTCCGTCTCCCTACTTGCTGGCCACTGTTTCATGAATTCCGTATAACGATGGAGAAGTAAAGTGAGTTTCGTACGCATTTCTAGTCGTACTTGAATAACCCGCTAACATTGCTGAACGCGACTTTGTACACCGAAGCCAGTATCGCTACTATATATTCTGCCATGTACCATTTTTTCAAAGAAGTTTGAGTTTTGCAGTGTTGACAAGGGTGGGCGGGCGTCACATTTAACTAATTAAAAAATTTCATAAATCTGTGCTATGCAACTTTAAGTCTTTCTGATAGGCACTGGTTAGCAACTACAGATTCGAAGTCGGCCGTTAGATATAGACTTATCTGTTGCCTTAATATTCAAAGTGCGGCTACTCTCGGTGCTGCAGCTATAGGAAATTTGGCCGTTTCGCCACTTATTGGGATATTCTAAAATTGCGCCCCTTGTAGTGCGCGCACAGCAGCTCCCAACAAAAAATTCCACTTCATGGCGCATTTTCCACGTGACTTTCTGTGCACCGTCGCACTATTGTAGCGATCGAGGAGAACCGCGCATCCCTCCGAAACACCGCGCGCCGCGGAGGACGAAGGGGGACAAAAGTATTCCTTCTCTTCCGGGGTTGAGTAACCCAAACGGGTTGCTCGATAGCGCCGCGTTTCCCTTTTCCCTCGCCGGGCGCAGGAGCGCACCGCTAGGCTTCGCAAATGCGACACTGATTGGCTGAAAAAGGACAAAGGGCAAGATGCGCCGAGATCGGCGGTGACCGGCTACCGCCGGAGAGAGACGACCGCGAGCCGCGACAACGGAAGGACGCAAGGTAAATATCTCCCCGCTCTACTTCTTTGTTGTCACCATTTTGCCCTTCTAACTGTCAGGCCCCATCCAAAAGGATAGGGTCGCCAGCAAGATCTTCACCAGCGTTATTTTGGGAAGACCCAATAAACATATGGTTCCGGGCAAAGTCCTGTTCTGTGTTGTGTCGTACTTCGCATTACCACTTTGCGGCCGCGAGAACGGCTGCCCGTGGTGTGCGATCGCGGGAGCTCGGTGTTTGCGGCCTAGACCTCAGAAGAGGCTCGACGGCTTAGTAAGAACCCCCACACTATCTCAGCTAGAGCAGAGGGCTGCTACGGATATCGCAGCGCTTTCAAAGCCAGTCAGGGAGCACGACACGAGCGCCACAACGTGCCGCAATTCTGTGAACTCTGGCAGCTTTTTTCGTGCAACGCTATCGTTTAAACGGAAAATGAACGGCAAAACTTTATTGAAGCAGTAGAGGCAAGAGCAATCAATTTGTGAGCATAGTATTCCATGCTGACAGCTAGAAATTTTTTCACACATTTTCGTGGGTACACCATGCTGCATAATATTGCGACTGATTCTACGTAGGCCATTATGCTGTGCATTCTTATGTCATTTTTCTTTTTTTTTTGCAGTTCTGGTTTCGCGTATGCCACAATTTTCCACTCTAATTCGAGTGCTTGACTCTTCGTATTTTTCCTAGATATGTTTATTATCTAGTTTCTTGTTTTGTGCCGGCTGTGTTAGGCATATGTGTGCTTTTTGAAGTTGAAGCTTCACTACGGTACTCAGCTCGAGCCTTCAGCGTCAGTGTCGGTATAGGGTCAGTGACAGGCAGTAGATGGCA
This sequence comes from Amblyomma maculatum, assembly GCF_055883805.1. Taxonomy (NCBI): domain Eukaryota; kingdom Metazoa; phylum Arthropoda; class Arachnida; order Ixodida; family Ixodidae; genus Amblyomma; species Amblyomma maculatum. The sequence goes on along the minus strand of NC_139344.1, from coordinate 74,058,566 downwards.
GCTGGCATGGCCGCGCACTTACTTGACTTAAGGTAGCCCGAAGTTACGTTTGGCCGGAGCTGCCAACTCGGTCTCTCCTTTCATATGGGAAGGTTATACTAGGATCAGCCTGTCAGGACGCTTCTTGCATTCACGCTACCCCTAGGCCACGCAGGCACGTTCATTCATACGGCTTGCTTAATGCAGGGCCTTGTATGTTTTCTGGTAGACTAGTACGCTATTGAGTCATACGCTTAAAGGCGGAGATTAGGTGTCCCCCATAATACGGCCACAGGCGTAGCCAGGCAAAATAAGCTTCCGCTTCCATCCAGGTTTAACCAGAGCTAAACCACAGGTAATTTTTGGTGCTGAGTGGTCGTTACGTAGCTCTGGGAATTTTAATCTTTCTCTAAAATAAACTGAATCATAACTGGGCCTACATATTTTTTTTTTTCAGCTACCTTTGTAACTTCGTACCGTACTTGTCTCCTATTGCTTTTCAGCGTCTGCTGGTTATCGTGTTTTGTTTGCTTTGTTTTATAGGGCGTCTTGAGTTCTCAACACAGCTGCGAACTACAGGGCATCCTCCTCTGTCCCGCCGTCAGGGCTCAGTGGTTACGGCATTTCACTGCTTTTCTCGAGAACAAAAGATAGAATCCCGACCACAGCGGCCGGGCTTTTAGATGAAGGCGAAAGCAGAGGCGCCCGTGTACTCTGCGCAGTTAGTGCATGTTAATAATAATAATAATAATAATAATAATAATAATAATAATAATAATAATAATAATAATAATAATAATAATAATAATAATAATAATAATAATAATAATAATAATAATAATAATAATAATAATAATAATTGGTTCACAGGAAGGGAAAGGCGCAGTATCTGTCACACCTGTGTCTGTGGACACCTGAACCGCGCCGTAAAGGAAGGGAGGAAGTTAGGAGTGAAAGTGCAAAAGAGAAAGGTGAGCCGTAGTGGAGGGCTACGGAGTAATATCGACCACCTAGAGATCTTTAACGTGCGCTGACATCGCACAGCACACGGATTCCACTTCGTTTCGCCTCCATCGAAACGCAGCCGCCCCAGTTGGTCGAAATTTCCGGAGCCCTGCACTACGAAATCCTTCATTGCCTGAGTCACTTAGGGATCACGACCCATATAAACAAAACCAAGTCATGTTGTTTTTAATTATGAATTGCCGCATTGTTGTTGTTGTTTGTTTTGCTATTTTGTTGGTTTTGCTGAGGCAGCCGCCTTGAGCTGACGCATGGCTTTGCGTGTTTTTGTTAATTGGGGCTTGGCTAACCACTCCTCTTTTTTCTAATTTTTTTCTGTCTTGACTTACCCTCCCGAACCTGGTGCACAGCTTTGCGCATTGTTGGTATTTGGCGGAGTGGCTCACCATTCCTTGTTACCTGCACTTCTATTGCAAATGGTTTTGAGATCATTAAGCGGCACTCAGCCTACTGTCGTTGTACACGTGAGTCACTTGTGTGTTTGTTTTAGCAGTAGTAGTGGCTTTTGACTGATAGCCGGTGCAGCAAGGTCTTTAATTCGATTAGTAATGAGTGAACATGAGAAAGTTCAATTCGAAGGAATATGTGCCGGCTGACGACTATCAGTCAAAAGTAGGCATTTAGAGAAGGTATAGGCGAATGAAGCAGGAAGGGGCATGGGGGGAAAAGTGGAAGTAAGAATAAAGAATAACCATATAAATGAAAGAACAGAATTGGAATAGTGCTCGAGTTCGAATAGAATCGTAATAGAAACTGATATAACTCTGCCGTATATATATACGTCCCAAAAAGGGCAGATATTTAGCCTGGTATGCCAGTTTCTAGTCATTCGGTGCCTCTAAACTGCCGCACAAGTGTCAGGACGGTTTGTAAAGCAATCAGCGTGAGACCTATCAGAACTGCAAGTCGCAACTTGCGTCTGCCGTTGTTCGGGAGTGAAATCATTAACCAGAACATGGATAGGTGTCTGTGGCAGCGAGTTAAGCCGTCCCCGTCGCGAACTTGACATGGCCAGCGAATCTCAGCAGCGTACGTCAGGGTTAAAGTATGCGAAGCAGGATCAGCAAATAAAGCTGCCAGCGCAGATCTGGGCTCAATTTACTCACATCGATGCGCATAGTTTCGCTTGCTGGTTGCTGGCCCTTCACCGACCATCCGTTAGTTGTGACTTTCAGTACGGGGAAAGAGTACGATGCACCGGCTTTTTTAAGCTTTCTGTAATTATGGTTAAGCCCGTATCACAAGTTTATGACAAGGCAGTCTCTATGCAATGCCTGGTACGTTGGGGCACATAAGAGCGCACAACCAGCCTCTATTCTATCAAACATCTTCAAACGTAAAGAAAGATATTGTGTAAAACAAAATCGAAAAATAAACTGAGCGTGCGTGGCCACCTGCGGTGTGACAACGAGCGATGCCCATGCATTGCTGTCAGACTTATGCATCGATTGCCTGTGTACTTGTTCTTGTACGATTTATAATCGTTTTTGTATGACTGTCACACCTGCGCACATTTAACGCGCTGTCATGTTTTGATTACATTGCAAATAAGCTGTTAAGATAGCTTTTATAGAAGCTCGGTTTGGCTTAAGGGAAGCATAAACACACTTGACGGACTGAGCTTGCTTGCTTCGACAGAGTTACTTCGCTGTCCCACCTCATTAGGGCAGCAATTTCCAACCAGCTCCCAGTGTGCCAACGCTAGTGTACCTCCAAAGTTTTCGCTGAGTAGCATCGTTACCGAATATTTACGCTACATGAACATGGCTAATAGGCGCCAAAATGATTTGGTTTATACCGTTTATTGTCCCAAAAGCACTCTAAGAGAGACGCCGTAGTGGAGGGCTTGGAAAATTTTACCACCTGGGGCTCTTTAACTTCCACATACATCGCACAGTAGACGGGTGCCTTGTTTATCGCTTCCATCGAAAAGCTGTCGCCACGGGCGGAATTTGATCCCGCGTCCTTGGGCACAGCATTCGAGCGCCCTAACCACTGTACCACAGCGGCGTGGCTTTGAACGCGAAAATAAAACACTCAATTAAGTACACTGAAGCCTGTAACAAATACAAAAGGAGAGATCGATTTCCTTTCGTTTCAAGACAAATTTGGAACACAATGTTGCACCAAGAAAATGCGTTTATTAAAAAAAAATGAAGGAAATGTTATTTGACTAGCAATGAATTAACAATAAATGAACAACAGAACAATGGTTTAGCCCATGCAACCGCGACCATAATTTCTTGCTTTTAGAAACATAATCACAGATAAATTAACATTTCCACATAGCAACAGACATTAAACGTAGTAAAGACTGAAATGGCATGAAATCTATCACCAGAGCAACATAGAGGGCGCAGGAAGGTGACAGATATGGCTCCACTATCACAAACTACAATCTGAAAGTTGATGCAAAGCGCAGGTCAGCCAATAAAAGAGGGTTGGGCTGGGTTGTGGGGTTTAACGTCCCAAAGCGACTCAGGCTATGAGAGACGCCGTAGTGGAGGGCTCCGGAAATTTCGACCACCTGGGGTTCTTTAACGTGCACTCACATCGTACAGCACATGGGCGCCTTGCTTCTCGCCTCCATCTAAAAGCGGCCGCCGAGGCCGGGATTCGATCCCACGTCCTTGGGCACAGTAGTCGAGCGCCGTAACCACTGCGCCACCCCGGCGGGGCAGTCAATCAAAGAATTCGTTTAGACATACTGAAGACTGTATGGTCTCAGTTCCTTCGAATTATAGCTTCTGAAACCCCCACAGATCACAGTCCCAAGTTTTTTTCAGGGCTCAGTAACAAGTACAGACAATGTTGAACGGCCCGGTACAATAGCCGCCTCGGTGACCTCGCTGATCTCTGCATTCTTGCAGGCAAGACAGGGCTGATCTTGGGCACCCGAAACCTGAATGGGATGAAAATGAAGTTGAATGATATTTTACCTCTGGCATAGACTACATGACCAATGCTTTCTCAGGAAGAGTCACCCGGAGGCGCGTGTTAAGCTTTACGGCACTTTACAAAGAATAGTAGGACAGGCTTTTTTAATGCCTTCATTAAAACAGGAGCGTCCAAGACAGCTGCTGTCGGCGCGCAAGAGCAACGATACCTTAAATGTAGAGAAAGAAAAAGGACGCAGTGAAGATGAAACAGGTGCCAGTTTGGGAACTTTATGCCACATTTCTTATATTAAGTTACCATACCTTATGACAGTGAATACGTAATTATCGGCACAATGTAGGTTTTCCTAAATAAACCCATCTCTTCGTTTTGTGCTCTGTGGATTCTTACGCACTACATCAGCCTTGTGAACTATGAAGAACGCTGTAGTGGTGGTTCAGCATTAGTTTATGCCACCTCATGTTTTTTTTTTTTTTTTTTTTTTTTTTTTTTCAACTTGTGGCATAGCAAAGAAAACATTGCTTTTCTCCTCAAGGTAAAGGAATTCGGCCATGCTGTATAGTCCACTTTGGACGGCTCATCGCGGCACAAGGTTAACTGCTGAACTTCAACTCGCACTAAGCAATATGTATATATATATATATATATATATATATATATATATATATATATATATATATATATATATATATAGCCTTTAGTCCCTGCCTCCTCTCGCTTGTACGAGAAATCAATAAACCAATTCCAGTTCCAATATATATTTATATATATTGAAATTGAGGCAGATCAGGTGTTATAGCATTTCTTGAGTTCCCTTTGTGAATGCTATTAATATAAGGCGGTACTTTCTGAATGAATTCAGAGTGAATCTTTTTACCTAATTTATTACGCTGAATTTGATTCATGCAACCAAAATCTCACACGGCACCGCCAATTATTCTGCACCTGCCAAAATTCACTGTGAACGGCATCATAATGTACGGGACAAAAACAACAAAACTGGAGACCGAGTTTCCTTGCTGAAACTATATAATTATACAGTATTACGTATTACGCTGCATATTCGTTAACATTTGTTTCGGTCTTGATCTTTTTCGTTCCGCCTGCAGCGAGTCAACCTCATTGCATTTGCAATACTCTATATAAACTCTCTATGGTTAAATGCGTTGGAACGTCCGGTGTTATTCCCCAGAATTAAAATATTTTTCACACATGGCTGAAAAGAACTATCGGCTTCCTGAACCATGGTGCGATGGAAACCCCTGTTTCACGTATATGTTACTGGCGAACGTTACGCTCATATATAAAAAAAAAAATTAAGCATTCCCCTGGAGAAGGGAGCCGCTGCTTTTTTATCTAGAAAGTTTGAACTCGGATGAGAGTACCCTAGATGGAGGTTCGCATAAGACAGAGTAAAGGTCTACAAATCGAAAGTTTTTGAAGCCATTATAACATTCGTGCATTCAGATTGCAATACCGGGGGTGGGGGGGGGGGGGGGGGGTTCGGGAAACTGAAAAACAGATGCCACGCTGGGTGAAAAGCAACAAGCTGCAGTAGGTTAAACATTTCATTTTCGCAGGTTCAATGTTGTGATACACTTTCAGTGATTGAATGCATCTCTTTATAATGTAACTAATCGAAATAGTAAAAAAAAAAAAAAAAAAAACAATCGAAATAGTTTTGCCTCTCAAAAGACGCACGGACTTCGCGTCGTTTACTGGCATTCATGCCTACAGCGTCCGGTGCAAGCAATAAGCGTGACGCTGACTGAAAGCTTAAATGACGCGAAGAATGGGAGAGGAAAAACTTCCAGAGAAATGAGAGGGACTAGAGGAAGTCTGCCAGTGCCTATACGTGGATATCTTGCAGGCTGTGAATGTGTCAAACGTAACAGCTGCGCTAACGAGGGGGTAAAAAAGCCGACAAAACTGGCTCGCAAGCAAGCATTTTGTAAAATAATTATAGCTGCTGTCATTGATTCCCTGAGCGACATTGCCGAGGCATTTCTGAAATTTAAGCATCAAGATCTCGATGTAATTCTGCTTTCTCACGCTAGCCTCCCTCCTAAAAACATTGTGGAGGTCGTTCGCGTGCAGGAAGTGTGAACATAACCGAATCTTCCAGATTGGAACAAAATTAACTAATGCAAGAAAGGAAACCATGACAGTCCCGATCCAATTTCGACTCACCAATGTCGAAGAAAGTCACTTCATAAGCTGCGGCGATATGGGTCAGAGTTGCACCAACGACGAGGACAAGCACGAACGCTAGCAACCTGGTATTCATTCTGAAATAAGAAATGGATATTTGCACAGCATTCGAATGTTATAATTCAACATATTCGATCGGCATGAAACCCTTTAATGCAGTTATAACTTGCGAATAGATATCGCCGAAATTATAAAATGTTCACAAAACTTTTTAACAAAAAATGCCAGCCAACCCTGTTACCCAAACTGAGCTACTCCGATCTTGGTCCTATATATATATAAAGTGATGCTGATTTTACACGGGAGCCGGGACGGATTGCAGCAAGAGTGGGACTTTTCTAGCTGTAGATGGTCGCGGCAGCATGAATGGAATTGCGCTGTCTCGTATCCCTATCACGATACCTTGTCTAGGCGTCGATCAACACCGGTGTTTATCAAGCCCTCTTAGAAAATCCGCAAGACTTTTTTTTCCTTTCCTTGCGAGGCAATATGACCGACTTTTGAGCCGTTTTCTTCATGACGATACAAAATAACCTTTACAGATTCTTCAATAATTAATAGTACTGTCAATACTCTGCTGTGATATTGTTACGTATATCCCACGGAATAGGACGACGATAGAAAAAACAGAGTGAGAGACGACAAAGCTGAAGCCACGGTTGGGGCTTGCAAGAACATTTACGCCTGTCATCAGCTGTGGTGGTTTTCCCTGAACTAGCCTTCTGCCACGTATCATCTGTCACGTATAGCGAGAGGTACGGGGATCGATACCCCGCACCTCCACCAAGGTGATACGTGGCAGAAGGCTAGTTCAGGGAAAACCACCACAGCTGATGACGGACCTAATGTTCTTGCAAGCACCAACCGTGGCTTCAGCTTCGTCGTCTCTCACTCTGTTTTTTCCATTACCGTCCTCTTCCCTGGCATATACGTAACAATATAATATCTGGCATACATATATTCACATCTTGATCAGGAAAGTACTATACGTGTGCTTGATTTGCCTCTCTTTGCACTGCACTGTCATGGCTAAGCATGACATTGCACGACAAAGGATGACGTTGGGTGGCATTAATTTCTGCAAAAGGTGTAACACAAAAATGAAAACACCTCGTTCAAACTCAGTTCACTGTCATAAATACATAATGAAGAATCCAAAAACGTGACTTCAATTCAATATGTGTCCACGTACTTTGTTAAACCGGAATACATCAATTCGTCGAGTTCAAATTCCCCAACGTTTCAGGGTCACGTTCTTAGCTGCGCTTAACGCCAAATCTTAACAGCACTGAATAATATGATTCACGTCAGACAGTTTTGTGCCCAACAGCATCCAATCACTGCTTTTTTTTTCTTCTGGAAACGCTGAAAAAAAAAAAAATTAACGCATTGCTTGGCTGCATGTAGTGCGCTATTCATTTTATCGTAAGGCGAACGCAGGCAAACATCAGACTAAAAAGCGTTGCAATAAGTGCGAATTCGTTGGCCGAAGTGCCACTGTGATGATCCGAAGTCCGTATTCAGCAAGAAACAACCACTTTTCGGCAAATATCTCTTGATTAAAGCAGAATGAGGCAATACTGCGAGGTCTCGAAAAAGCAGCGAGTCCGTGTACTCACATGACAGAAAGGGCACTCCACGGGGCGAGGATTCCAATTTCGTGTGCTACTCTCAACAGCTAGCTCTGGTGACTGAAGCGGGAATGCCGCGCGGCAGGTCTTAAGGCCCCGTGCGCCCACTCGAACCGGGAGGGCAACACTCGGGGAAGTCCGGCCACTGCGGTACCGGTGGCGCGAAACTAGGCGCAGCCACGTGTCCGCGGTGATCAATGGTTGGCCCTCTCTTCGGAGAGGGCCAGGGACCGCAGGGCAGTGGCCACGCTCCTTCTTCATCTCGGTGTCTTGCCGCTGGCGCGCGGTTCGCACGGCTCGGCGGTCGACCACACCGACAGGTTCTCAAACGCTGGGTTTCCCAGTTTCCGGCGGACATTGCGCCCCAAAACAAGGATAGAAGCACTTACAGACAGGCGACTTGTGACACCCATCTTTTGTCAGCGTTAATTACGCCCCCCCCCCCTTTTTTTTTGTCGTATTCCCTCTCCTTTTCCTCACTTTACCTGCTTGTGCAATGTTCGCCTGAAAATATGGTTCCGTGCGTATGGCTCGACGCAGTATACGCGCGAAACGGGCGGCTATCCGCAGGAAACGGCGATAGCGAGGCCTCCGGTGCTCGCTACCGCGCACGTGTATCATGCAACGTGCATCCGGAAAGAAACTCTCACACGCTTTTTTTTTCTCGGCAGCCCTTGCTTTCCATTGCGTGTATATTTTGTGAAATAAAGCAGGAAGCTCAATTTAAGGTGTGTCGACGCTCGCAAGTAAGGACAGGATGCGACACCGACAAACGTCAAAACCTGACTTATATGTTCTGTTTCCAGTCCGCAGCTTTGTGCTACTTCCCTTTTCCTTTCACCTTTCTCATGCGCAGGTGTTATCAGGCGCGTCGTCATACCTGAGGTGAAGACGTCATTACCAGCTGCGTACAAATCAGTCTATCTTGTTTCATTTTACAGCAATATTTTGATGCACCTTAGATAACTACAGTTGGTTGAAGTTAGTCTCAAGCTATGTCCTGCCTCTTAACCGGGCCGCTGTTTACATCTCGCAAAAACCTCATTTCCTGTTTTTCTTCATTACCTTCAATACGAAGCAGCGTCAGCGTATTCCGCTCATGAACTCGTTGCCAAGGGAGCAGACGATGGGAGGGCGAGGAGCAAGCCTCTTGTAGATAACGCATGGCGTGGCCCTTAGTTGAGTCATTTGCATCCAACCCCTGAAAAGGACACATCAGCCTCCATAGTGCTGAAGAAATAAAGACAATACGTAAAGAAAGTGCGCTGACCACTTCGCGGACAAAATTCACTGAAACCCCCGGATAAGAAACGTATCTTCACCTTCAGGTCAACTCATCCACAGTGGTAGAGGAGGCGGAAAAAGCTTTCCATCTTCAATGAAACCAATGGTCAGTATCAACAGTGAATGATCCAGTCTCTCATCCTATCATTTTATTATGTATCATGGACCCTGCACCGCGTCTTCGATTGCGTTTCCACGGTCAACGCCGTGTTCGTACCGATGAGAACCGCGACGGATTTCCGCATAGGGAACCGCGAGACTGTCTACGTGTGCCGCCTGAAGCTGAATTACGACCCCTGTGTATTGTTCTTTCCGTGACTGACTAGAATGGTTAATCATTTAGCCGTGGGTGCTTTTAAATATCAGGACGTATAACCGCGGCAGCACCACCCCCAGTACGCGGCGCATGACTACTGGAGCTAGGACTGTCGATTTTTCAGTGCGTCCTCGGGCTCTATTCTTTGAGCACAGACCCCGTTACAATTTATTCATTTATTCTCAAGGGCAGAGGCATTAGAGAGGTCAGATATCACAACGTAAAATAAAGTGAATATAAATTTAGTAACACATCACAGGAAAGAGGTTCCTCCTAATTCCTAAAGAATTGCGAAAAGGTTGGATCGAAAAACATAATTTCACGTAGCTTTATTCCTGAAACAAGGCAGCCTTTCCCAAATCTAGCTTCGGATTATTCTGGACAACGTCTGCATTAATTGTAACGCAAATAAATGCAGCTCGACGTTCGCGCGGTGGACAGCTCAAAATCAGAAGTCAAACTGGTGTGGATTTTGAGGTTTATGGCTGTATAATTCCGACAGCGATCACGCTTTTATATTATTTTAGACGACTGCTGTACGTGACCTGTATACTATTTGAATAGCGGCGGGGGGGGGGGGGGGGGGGGGAGCAGTACATTGTCGCACGGAGCGGGAATAAAGTCGTTTTTCTTGTACAGACGAACAAGCCACAGCTATAATTGGTGCCTTTTCATTAACCCCGATAGCCAGTACAGATTGAAAAGTTCGGCTCAAACTTAGATGCACGAAAGTCCGTAAATGTTCTCGCTGGATGTTAGCTCTGACCGACCCCTCCACCAAAGTACTCGTTAGCGATTCTCAACAGGCAATTCGTAACTTCGATGCAGGTCGTATATCCCGACAGGCGCACGCTGTCATCCGATCTCTACCCTTACCGTCTACACCTTGTCTTCTCATACGGGCCCCAGCCCGTATCAAGTTTGATTCCACATTTAGCGAGTGAGAGGGTGCGTTCACATGCGACACAAAAAACTACAACTCCCACATTACTATAGTAGTTCAGTTGTGTCAGAGCACCTTGTAACTGTCATGTCGTCAGTCTAGGCTCATCGCTTTCACAGTAAAGACGGCGATCGTTTTCATCAGGAAAGAAGCAAATGAACCGCTTTGGTAACGTAAGGGGCCATTCTGCGGCCCATAAGTGCGGGACAATGACGTCACGAATTTTTATATCTTCCTTCCCCAGAAAACCTTCAAAGGCACGCACTTGACAATTAGCCTCACGTAACCAGTTGGTTACTCGCCTGTTTCTGACTTGAGCAAGAGCGGCTACGCTGAACCTTAGAAGTGCATCTTTTAAACGTGCACAATCCCTTTCCCTTTCGAACCCTTTCCACATGACGCAGGTGGAAGCAGGTGCCCTCTCCTCTGGTTTAATGATGTGCTCTCCATTCAGCCAAGAATTAGATTGCTTTCTTCGAGAACAGCAGTCGTCAGCTTGGAAGGATAAGTTCGCATTCTTAGAGCGCGCCCTTCTTCCCGTTCCGACGCGATGCTTTTCAGCTGCTTCACTCCCGAAGACAAAGTGCGCTATAGTGTGCAGGGGATCAACTTCGTAGTTTAGGCTCCTCTGTGGACACTTTCAAGCAGTGTAATTGCTCTTGGAATAGACTTCCGCGCCTGAACAATGCTCCCTCTGAGACTCACGTGCAGTTCCATCATAATACAGTTTGGGATATTGTGCCTAACACAGTCAGCAGCGCAGACGACAAATGCTTCATCCTTCAAAGCAATTGAACTGGCTGGAGAAAGTGAGACGACAGAGGGTACCATCGGGCCCATCGTGACCACGTCGATGGAAGCGATGACTTCGGGGACATCGAAACCTCGGCCACTCGACTACGTACGGAATTTCATCAAGAACAACATGGCCAGTGCAAGAAGCGACCTTACCCGCAAGCTCCTTGGAGCGCAGCTGTCTCTCGACTGCACGATCGGACTTGCTAACTTCATGAGAGCGCTACAGGAGCTGGAACCGTGGGCGATGAGGCGTAAGTCGGATGCGAGAATTCTTATAACAAATCTGTCCGTGAAAAGCCAATGTGTAGGACCTCAGCATTGCTGTATTTGTGAGGCGCAGGTAAAAGCAAGGGGTTCCCGATGGAACCACCCTTGCCTAACAATTAACATTATACTTGAAACGGTGGCACATTACCTCAAATTGGTTAGTGCACTCGTGCCATGAGAAGGTCGATACCAACTCAAACAGAGAGTGTGCCTTAAATGTTCACCTTCAGCTACCGATAGAGTGCCTATCTTGGACATTTGCCTGCATTGATTACAACATTTATTGCTCCTGCTATTTAATTCCCAACATCGGTAATATCCTTGGGTTAGCGACTGCTCTTATTATGCAACATTCTATTCTGCATTATTTGATCTGCGATATTGATTATGGTTTATGCAAATGAATGGGATCAAACATTGCTATATGCCGCACACTATCACCGAATACCATGGCTTATATGATGCCCTTTCGTCACTTATATTGTCTGTGCCAAAAGTAACAAGGCTGCAATACCCACTCTAAAAGCGGGCTGAAGCCTGTCTCCGGCCGATTCGAGGGTATCCTGAGTGAAGTGGGCATGCGCCATCGCTATCCCCCACTGGATTCTAATACGTCTCATTTTATTATTGTTAGCGCTAAGGGCAGCCTAGTCACTTTTCACAAAGGCGTTACGTAGTAGAAGGCATTGTGCTATTAGGGAAGGGTAACACCGAAATGAGAGCAAACTGCTTACCACAGTCGATTCGTAGTATTTCTCGCAGGGCATTCGTACGTCTGCGCTGTTCCCAATATTACTTCCTAAGTTTACATCATTAAGGTCTAGATCTCGGTTCAGTGGCTTGAATGAGTTACGCCACGGGCTTTAAGTTCATAATGCTCGTAGCGAGAAAGTCCACGGAGCGTACTCCACCATTGAGACTCGTACGCTGTAATCGGAGCTAGGCATAACAGTGAGCCATCCTTTATGGACATGTTTGGCATGCGAAATAAGAAGCTAGCAGCGTGAAAATAGTTTGTAACGTTCAACCTCGTGAGCAGTATACCTCATGAAGTAAAATGTCACTCAGGTCAATGGAAGCCCCATATCAAACTCAATTACTGCGCTACTACGAATTCTCGTTGCACCTTGGCGCTTTCAACGCCTGTATCTACCTCGCGGTATATTATTTGCACTCTTCTGCTTCACGTTCCATAAACATTCCACCTTTACACCAGAAAAAAAACAAAAGCATTACTGAACCCTTAACGTGCATTATCCTAAAAGGCCGGTAGTCAGGGAAAAAATCATTCCTCGTTACGGAAACGTTTCTTTCTTCAATGTTATACATTAGTGTGGATATCCTATTCTAGCTAGCTTTTGTTATCTTGTCCTGTGTGATTAGGCTTGGTTCAGATTTACGTACCGAGAGGCGCATATTATTAGAGGGACCACTTGAATTTCAACGCCTTTGTGTGTTTATGAGAAGATAATAAAAATAAACTTCTTAGTTGATAATAAATTCGTTAGTTAAAAAAAAAAAATCTACCGGAGTGCGCTTGTCTCCTCACGTACGTAAATCTGAAAGCATTGCGAGTTCCGGACTCGTGGATACGTTATGAACTAGGTCTGCGTTTTGTTGCTTTCCCGACGTGTACACGATCACTTTTATTTTACTTTTGATTTCATTCTTACCTTTTCTTTGTTTAGTCTTTGTTTCACGTTATTTATTTGCTTTTGCCATGAGTCGTCGTTTTTGTTTTCCTTTCTCACAACAGTTTTGGTTAGTGCGTCTGGCTGGAGCAAAGAAGGCTGATGGTCCTAGTCGTGGCGTGGAGACGATTTTTTAAAGCGAAAGCCTTTAATGGCTAATGCTGCCGTGGACAAAGTGTGTCCCGCTTTTGCGGCGTTCTGATTTCCCGAGGCGGGATGCGTCCCTGACATCTGCAATGCCACACTTGAAAGCGCTCCAACTAACGCCACGCGCCAGGAGCGATGGTGTGCCGTCAAAACTCCCACTCGCTTGAGAAAGTGCGATAGACAATGCGCCTTTCCTTTCCTGTAAATACATTATAATTATATGTAACACTGCAATGAACGCCTAAAAAAGACGTATCATCTTGTCTAACCTTCCTGCCATCTGCAGTCCCGCTCTTGAACGCGCGCCAAGGAACGCCACGCGACAGGAGCGATGGTGTACCGTCCAAACGCACACGTGTCGCATAACGTATGACAGATAACTGCGCCTTTTCTTTCCTGTAAACCAATTATAATTATATCTAGCACTGCAATGAATGCCGACAAGAGGCTAACAATAGGAGGCAAATTATAGGATAGAAAGGGTAGGCTTTCGCTATTCTCAGGAGACATCTAAGAGACCCTCTGATTTTTTTTTTTTTGTTTTTTTGTATTACAGATCGACCTCCACGTTTCAGTCGTTTGGAGCTGAAACGTAGAGGCTAACGAAAAGAGCTCTAAGTAAGTTGAGAACAACGCAGAGGGCTATGCAAGGAAAAATGGTAGGTCTAACGTTAAGGTATAGGAAGCGCGCAGTGTAGGTCAGAGAAATAACTCGAGCTAATGACATTCTAATGGCAATCAAAAAGACGGAATGGGCATGGGCAAGATCGAGTCTTTGCGCAATATTAATGACCTAGACAAGAATCGGGCTTCCTATTGACGTCAGAATAAAATTACGCTTGGTAATTGTAATAGAAGACCTTGCTTGCACAGAACGCTACGTCGTGAACAGTTAAGGGAACGTTCAGCGATCAGTCGTAGAGCTCGCGACAACGCTCGCTCCGACGCTCATGCGTGTGCTCATCAGCACAGGCATGAATGTCGGAGCGAGCGTTGTTGTCGTTGCCTTTCCTGACCGTAAGGCGTTAACATGATTGTCGTCGTTCTCTTTATTCGGCATCAGGCGCTGAACATTTCAGAGCCGAATACCTGTCTTACACTAGCACTTTAATTCACCGATAATAAATATCAGTGACAGCGTGTTTCATAGCTGAGGAACGCGGAAGTTTTTTCAAGAATTGAAAATAGAAATCCAGTGCAAACCATCAGCAACAATCCACGTGTAAACTCTTTACGGTCATAGTCATGAGTGTATAAACAATCCCACTAGTACTCTACCTCTGGTGCTGAAACGTGGAGGCTAACTAAAAGGGTTGTACATAAGTGGAGGACAACGCAGAGGTCTATGCGACGAAAAATGGTAGGTGTAACGTTAAGCGATGAGAAACATGCTGAGTGAGTCAGAGAAATAACTCGAGTTAATGAAATTCCTGCGGAAACCAAGAAGAAGAAATGTGCATGAGCAGGACATGTATTGCGAAGAGAGGATAAGCGATGGTCACTTAGCGTAGCAAATTGGATTCCTAGGGAAGGAAAGCATAGCAGGGGGCGGAAGAAGTTTAGGTGGAGATTGGTTTTAAGAAGTTCGCAGGTGTCATATCGATGCAGCTAGCACAGGACCGGGTTAGTTGAAGTAGTATAGGAGAGGGCTTCCCCCTGCAGTGGGTATAGTCCGGATGATGATGATGATGACAATGAGGACGAAAGATCGGCAGCAGAATGTAAACACACTCTGTCCACGCATCCTGTGCCAAGATCGTAGTGACACGCTCTTCGCATTAAAAGAAAAGCACAAAACGCTCGGCCGTAATCATAAGAATGAAAGAAATAGGGATAGAGATAATGGCAGCGGCATAGTGAAAAAGTGACGAAATTCCTGACCACTTGACTCGACCGACGATGAGATCAAGCCATGCTTGTAAGTAAGCCCATACAGGAAGGTACATTTTGACGGCGTGTTGAGCCTGCCCCGTGGAAGCAAGGCGAATGCACTTTAATAGATTCGGTCATGATCAGTCGTTGTGCCATGGCCGATTCCATCGATTTCCCGTCAACCATCATCCATTAAAGTGGATTTATGATCCACCATGGAATTTGTAATTGATAAAGGGGGAATGCCGTTTCGGGAGCGACTACCGGCAATGCTAGAAAGTCTATAGCAGAGCCCTTCTATGCTTTTTCTGGCAATGAAACTCCCACCGGAGTTTCATATAGGGTCAACGCTGACCGCCAGACGCGAAGCTGTGCGCTGAAGGACATCAAGCCGCCGCCGAAGCTGCCAGCCGCCGTCATATTTCGAGAAGCATTTGCACCTAAAGGGTCGAACTGTCTCGCGATTTTTGTATCAGGTTGCGTAAGAATGTGCTTTCCGTTAAGCAATTGCAGGGGAGATGAGGTCAATGTTAATGATCTACAAAAGTGACACGGGAGCCGACGAAAGGCGTGAAACTAACTGCGTAGCACTTCGATAACTGGAACCGGCTGTGAATGAAATGTATACCCTTGAAGCGCTCACTTAAGAGCCTTAGACGACGCGCAACGATGTTTTCTGGTTGTGCCTCAGGCAGCGAAAACATCCCCATAGTCTGTGTTCAACACCTGATACATGATCGCTACGTTAGAAACGCGGTCACTGATCGTCGTCGGCTGATCTCGGTTGGCAGACCGTCCGTATAGACTCTGCATTTTCTGGCCTGCGTTTGCTCTTTTCGTAATATACGGTGATGTTCGCGGCGAGCCGTAAGAGCGTACGGCGTCATCGGTGACACCACGTCGTCGAGACATACTGAACGGCGGGCGGTAGTCGGCAGTTTGAACTCTTCTTCAAAGTTTTTGCTGCTACTGTTTGGAAAATATCTCTTGAATTTATGAAATGACGGCCTCATGTTAATTACGCACTTTTTAGACATTATCGTGTCTGAGCGGGCATATACAATAACCCAGAAATGCACCGACTGCGACGACTACACTTTGGGGCGACGGTTGTTTTCTAGTTATGTACGAACAGATGTTGCTCTCTATACGGCGCAAAATGCATGTTGAGCTCTCCTAGTGCTATATATCCTTCATCTGCGGTGCTATAGTAGCTTACCTTGCTTTTCACAACGCGATAAATATGCTAGCAGCGCCGATGAATATGAACATAGTTTTTATCAAAGTTTATAGCGCCCAAGAAGTTAACTTCTATAAGCAACACCGTGCGGCTCGAAAAGCATTCCCAGGGTTCCAAATTTCTTGATGGCTTTTTGCCCTATCCTCTCCGATAGGAAAGACTTTCATATAGTGTACAGAGAAGCTCCATTGCATGGCTCAAAAGCAGACTCGCTGGGCTCTAAACTTTTGACAAAGACTGTACCTTCGGAAAAAAGCATTGAAGTTGAGTTCTGTTCAACTGCCTCAACCAACGTGAGCAACACTTGATATAAAAACATTATTCCAAGAACATGTTCGGCGAGTGTTTTCAGTAATTAGAACGGCCTAAACTGGGGGGGGGGGGGGGGGGGGGTGGGGGGGGGGTGCTCAGCATTGCTCGGTAGATCGGAACAAATCGATGTTTTCGCTACTTGTATGCGCGCCCTAATTACACAATCATCGCATGCGTGTCACTGTGACCGCAACTACAATGTGTATTTATTTTCTCACCATACTCCTCTCCCCCTCCTCCTCGTCCTTCTCCTCCCTCTTCGTCTTCTTCTTGTTCTTCTGCAGCCCAACTATAGCCACTTTAGGGTGAACGCCTCTCCCATATTTCTCCAAATAAACCGGTCCTGTGCTGGCTGCATCCCCTTGACCAGTGAGAATTCTTCTTAACCTCATCTACCCACCTGATTTTCTGCCGCCCTCGGCTACGTTTTCGTCCCGTTGGAATCCGATTTGGGTCCTAACCTCAGAAGGCTGCCCACAATCGACGAAATCACACTCACGAATACTCCGGATTCAATTTGGCTACTCGTTGCGGAAATAGGCCAGGGTTGGCTACTTGGATCTGAAAACTTTAAATCTTCTTCGCAAACGTGCACACAAATAAATGCGGAGGTCAAAGCACCTTTTCTTTCCCCTGCTAATCCCCGCTTTGTTTCACTCGGCAGCTGCTTATTTTTGGGACAGGGAACTGTGTGACACCTCTTTTGCCTCTATGCAGCCGGAACGGCATGCTAACACAAAACAATACTCGACATGGTCCCATTCAAACATATTACATTACTTTAACGCGCAGAAGATAGAAGTTTGTCTTTAAATGAACAGCTGACGAGCTTTATTCTCACTCGGGAGAGCGCCCAGCTCCTCGAACGATGTCCTTCACTGCCCCGCGACGCCCCAGCACGGCAGCCGCGAGCGGTATGTGAAGCTCTTCCATAGCTTCACTGAGAAGTTTCGTGGCCGATAAGCACTGAAGGGTTCTGTCCATAGTGATCGCTTCATCGCAGTTATTTGGAGTGGCCGGGATATCTGCTCGAGCAGCTGGAAGTTTACATTATTCCTCGCATCATGCGGTTAATGGACAGGTACCCGGCCACTCAACTGTGATCAGTGACCCTACATATCTTTGAAACTGAATAATGGGGATTCATTTGGTATGTTGTCTACTTTATGGCTTTTGGCGTCCAAGAACCACCACGTTGAGTTCTTTAGTGCTCATTACACAGTACAAAGCCGCCTTACTTTTCACCTCTGTAAAAGAACGGAAGACGAGCTTCCTAACCACTGAGACAGCAGCGGTGCTCCAGCAGGCTATACAGGGAATTACTTGAGCCATTCCTTTGATAGGAAAGAGGCACCGAGCCTGTACCGCTTCCTGTAAGCGCATACTTGACAGGTCACCCGAAAAAGTATTTTCTAAAGAGGCTAAGAGATGACGTAGGACGTGTTAGGGCATTTCGACATAACTCGTAGACTGCTTGGACCTTCTTTGAGTTACATTGATACCTGGCGATGGAAGGACGATCATCACATAAGATCCTTCTCCCATAGCTACCCACGTGTAGCCACGTGTCAGGAGCGGGCCTGTAAGTCCAAGCCACGGGGTAGCTAGAGCGAGATCTGAACACGGGTGAACAATCACCCAGGAGCCTCTTTGATAAGCGTGGGAGACTTGAAGGTCAGTTCGTTGAAGAGGGACCAGTTCGCCTTGTAATATTAACCTGTCCCGAGAAAGCTACAGTAGTTTTTTTTTTTGTTTTTTTTTTTTAATGATGAATGCATTGACTTTTGACTGGATACTAGGAGTGGTTGCATCCCCCTGTAACCGAGTGGAGTGCAGCTCCTGGCGATGAAGTTCGGAGAAATAAGGCAGGAAACACTTGCACGCGCCTGTAATACAGTCAATCGGAGAACACGCTGATGTATGCTCAGGTAGCGGACTGGTACATCAGGGGCTGACCACCTCTGAGGAAGCCTCTCGCTAAAGCGGGTTAGACTCTTGGGTTTTTGGACTACTTCGACGGGGCCCAGGGAACAGGGAAGTCCTCGCCTGCGAGGGACTGTATGGAGAAGCTAGCGTATGATGTGAGAATAGGGAGTTTTCTGCCTTCCTGTAATCTAAGGAGACGCCACCTTTGTTGAACATGAACGCTCCAACGTTGTGCAAAGCAAGAGAGAATTAAGCCGCCAGTGCATTCCAGGAATGGGGTGTACCGGCTCTCTATGCATGGACGCCGAAGGGGAAACCCCCCTTATTTGCGTCATCAGGAGTAGGGGCAACCCTGTGTCACCCAGCCCGCTAGGATGCGCGCTAGTAGAGACTGTTTTCACTACCCCTTCGGGAAACTAGGGCCATCCCTGGGAAACGCCGAGGCCTGCAGGCGTTTCATTCGGCTAAGAGTGAAGGCTAAGCGAACGCAGAACAGCTGGGTACACCCTTTGTCTTCTAGTAGTACCGCTGTGAGACCAAATGAGGAGAGAGGGGAGGGGGGGGATGAAGCTGCCACTCGCACTTCCGGTACATAGGCTGCTGGTCCTGGATCCATGGATCAAACTACGGGGCCGGCATCAAAACAAAGATGCTTAAGAAAAAATGATACAATCGGACTCTCGCTTGGAACGCGGCACGAAGAGATTTGCAGAAGTCGGGGGAAATACGGCTCCTGACAGTGGTAAGCGTCATATAAGTACAATACGGGGAGTTGTGACTCCGCCTGCACGAACACGTGGGTTGACCCCACGCATGACCCACGCGGAGGAAGTAGTGGACCAGTCCACCACGCGCGCTAGTAGGGTTATCGCGACGGCGACCGAACGCAAGTGGGTACAGGAGCCGTCCCCGGCCCGGGAGTCCCCCCAATGTGTGGGGTTTACCTCCTTAGCCTGAGCGATTCCATGCAAGCCTGGGCGATACTATTTGGCAAGCTGTAACTCTCCTTAAAAAGTGTGCACCGTTGAGTTAGTGATTCGTTCCGCCATCGGTCAACCGTAAATCCGTCTCGCGCGAATGAAGTCCACATGTGACGCTTTTTTGGTGCATGACCCCCTTCCCAAGAATTTCACCAAGGAAGATACGAGCGCCAGATCGGGAGATATCTTGTACCTATGGAAAAAAAAAAAAAGAGGACAGTTGGTACCCGGTGGTCATAGGGATCTAACTTTGTATCACCCGAATTATCTACCACATGACCACCACTTCTTTTATTTTTCTTTATTGATACATCTACATAATTATAAAATATACATCACATATTTATTTACAAGTTCCCAGGCCGTTTGCCGGCAGTGAAAAATGGAGTCGTTTAATTCGTGATAGTTTTCTAAACGTCAATTTCTTTGAAACACTACAGTCTGCATCTTTCAAAACACTGTGGATTTTTACAATACTCTCAACAAAGCATTCATACACAGATCTCGTTCCAGTGTCACAATGTAGACAATCCATAGCACTGAGCCATACAGAGTGTGGCCATGGCGTGGGATGCCAGGGCCACCACTTCGGATACCTGGGAACAACTAAATGTTTCGATGTCGCCAGCAGAAGAATGACGCTTTCAGCTTATTTCAGGAGGAGGAGAAATGTGAGGTGAGCCATGGCGCCTGTGATCTCGCAAGTGACGTCTCATTAAGGTGAAAGCTTTATAGGCTTATGGTGGAAATCTCGCTTCGGCTAGATTTATCCGCGAGATGTGTCAGCGAGATTTCGCGAAGTACAGAAACTACACCTTTCCTTTCCTGTAAACCAATTATAGAATGCCGGTGAACCTTGATGCGTTCAACGCTGGTTGTGTTCGAGAAATGGCGCGCGATGTACCATGTGCAAAAGCAACGCAAATGCTTTCGCATTTCTCCACTGCAGATTCTTCAGGGCTCTTGGAACTTTTTTTTTTTTGCCTCGGAATTGCCAGCGTGTAGCGAAGAAGTAATATCCAGTATGACTTGAAAACCTTCAACCCGTGAACAAGGAATTTTACGACATTATTTCTCAGTTCACATTGTAAATGCTCCCCGACAAGGTAACTATGTGCAAAAAAAAAATAAAGAAAAAAGAAAACAGAAGACAAAACTGAGGGGATTATCAAAGAAAGACTGAACAACAAACTGTTCTTGAAGGCTTCCTTCTGCGAGGGAAAACAAAAAGTGGCCGCACAATTGCGCTATCGCCCAAATAACCGTAAGCGAGCGCTAAGCATCCTCCGAAATTTGATAACATTAGAACGCATCGTTACGGAAATGCGGATGGAATGCGATGTTGACAGCTCTCTTATTGCGGAATTGTTCGTTGGCCGTTTCTATTCCATCTCCAAGCGTACAGTCCGCAGGCCCCGGACAAGCCGCTCTTTTTCAACGTCCGCGCAAGAGCACAGAGAATATTTGTACCGTGAGGCCGCTATATCGCTTGCCAGTGTGAGACAGAGCTCTCAGCTGTTCTTTTAGGGACAAGTTCAAAAAGAAGGGACGAAAGGGGCTCGAGACTTTTGTTCTTGATTTTAATGTTACGGCAAAAATCATCATCATCAGCTGGACTCTACCCACCGCAGGGCGAAGCTCTCTTCAATACTACTTCAACTAACCCGGTCCTGTGCTAGCTGCATCGACTTGACACCTGCGAACTTTTTAAAACTAATCTGCCCATCTAACATTCTGCCGCCCCCTGCTACGCTTTCCTTCCCGTGGAATCCAATTTGCTACGCTAAGTGATCATCGCTTATCCTCTCTTCGCAATACATGTCCTGCCCATGTCCATTTCTTCTTCTTGATTTCCACTAAAATCTCATTAACTCGAGTTATTTCTCTTACCTACTCTGCACGCTTCCCATTACTTAACGCCCTTTGCGTTGTCCTCAACTTATGTAGAACCCTTTTAGTTAGCCTCCACGTTACAGCGCTAGAGGAGAGTACAGGTAGGATTATTGTTTATACACTCTTGATTATGACCGTAAAGTGTTTACACGTGTCGCTGATGGTTTGCACTGAAATTCTATTTTCAATACTCGAAGAAGATTCTGCGTTCCTCAGCTACGAAACGCGCTGTCACTATTTATTATCGGTGAAATAAAATGCTAGCATTACCAAACGTAATTATTACCGGTGAATTGAAATACTAGCATTTCCACGCGTAATTCTATTCTGACGTCAATAGGAAGCCCGATTCTTGCCGAGGCCGTTAACATTGCGCAAGAACTTGGC
Source organism: Amblyomma maculatum (assembly GCF_055883805.1). Classification (NCBI taxonomy): domain Eukaryota; kingdom Metazoa; phylum Arthropoda; class Arachnida; order Ixodida; family Ixodidae; genus Amblyomma; species Amblyomma maculatum. The sequence goes on along the minus strand of NC_139344.1, from coordinate 74,036,768 downwards.
CTTGACGCAAAAAAATAACCTACAGACCCTTGGTCTTTAAGTGCAAGGTTGACAAATTTCGGCTATCTGGGACGTGCTGCGCACCTTGACAATCAAGGCTTTGATTTCCATCTGAGTAGGCTCCTGTAGGCTCCAAAATAAGCAAACTTCTGACGGAAACTTTTCTGCGGAAACTACTCGTTTTCATCAGGCTGTCTACCACTTCACGACAAGATATACATATTGGGCTGCCGTGAGGAGCAAAGCGGATTTTCTTTCTAACATGGATAAAGAAAATATAATGCTAAACTTTCAAGTGTAGCAGTTTTAGGCGTAGATAAAAAAAAAAAACGAGGCAGAAAAAAAAAGGCCAGGAGCTTTTCACTTTTCACATTGAGTGAACAATTTCGCTTTGGCATTGTTATGAAGTTATGACGGCTTGCTTATATTTATCAATAGATTTTTTTTCCTTTCTGTTAGGTGCGACCTATGCATTTCTTTTCAATGTCTTTGCAATGTCTTTGCAATGAACGGGTTACGTGCGGACAAGTATCCGTCGGTTCACCGACCTACCTTCATGGCGCTTAGTTGTAATTATTTTTAACTCCAACAGTCCAGCAATGTTTTAAAGAGAATACACACAAATCCAGGCAACACGAATCGAAGCGTTAAGTAGCAAAGCATTAAAGGTCACGTGCACTACTTTATCACGGAATCTAGTTATACTCCAGAACCATATTTCATCAAGTCGGGCGCTGAGTTCCGTCAGACGACACTCACATTTCGAAGGAAACGTCAGTGATTTCTGCTGTGATAGTTGCAATAAGTACGTATCTAGTTATGTCCATGGCCAACCGTGCCTGTGCTGGATTTCAGTTCGAGTCAAAGAAAGGTGAAAACAGACAGCGGGTGCGTTTTGTGCTCGCAGTGCTCGACGCTACCGCCAAGTACCCGACAGGCTTGCTCCAAGCTACATTCGTTGATGTGGGAGCCTACGACGAGTGCGTCGAGACGGTAGTAAAGTACGAAGATGGCACAGAGTGAGTGCGCGCCCAGTTCTGCAACCTATACATCCAGACTGGCGGAGACGACCCATTTATCAAGGATCTCCTGCCAGCCATGGCTATTTCTCACAAGCGTGTGAGTATATTCACTCATTTTATGAAGCTCTTACATAAACATTGGGCCATTTTTGTAGCTTTTCACAACTTATCATGACTGTTATCTGACAATGTTGGCTTGCGATAGTGTGAGTTTAGTAGGGCCTTCGGCAAAAAAAGAGAAACGTTTTATTGCTCGCTCAATTTACATGAATTTGCATGAAATACACGGCTTTGAATGCGTTGCCCACCAACAGTTTTTTTTTTTATCGCTTTATTTTGACTGTTGCTGTGATAGGCTGCCATGGTCATTGCAAGAACACGTGACGCACAGAATCCGTGAGCCGGTTCGACCTCGTGCCGTCGTGCTTTTGCACTGCAAAACGCCGATTTTTCTCGCTGTTCAAAATCTACGGCATGCGTCACATAATGTTTCTATGCAAAGATTTGAAGCCACCGCCCCAATGGGGCCTCACGGACCAAGAGGGTTGGGAGATCGCGGTCTCCAGCTCGGACCCAGCAGCGCAAAAGATGCTGGTTGACTGGGCTGAAGCGGTCACTGCCTGGCACGGCCAGACAGACACCAGCCGGGATCAGAAACCACCTCAATCCTTGTAATGTACCTTGGTTCCCACAATAAATGTTTTGCCACCAGCACCCTACCGTTGATAAAACAATCTTCTTGGAGTAGGTTCCAGCAGGAATGGCAAAAAAAAAAAAAAAGCCTTTGTGGCAAAATAGAAAAGAAAATGAGTCTTAAGGAAGCCTAGTTACTAAGACTTTTCAAAAGTCGTATCTTTAATCATTTTTCAGAATTCTAAATACCTTACCCTCCTTAATTATTATTACTATTCTTATGCGCAGTGTTGCAGGCTGCAATGATGAAAATGCATTCTGGTTAACTTACGTTCTGTTAACGACGTGTAGTTCTACACATAGCAGCAGGACGAAAGAGAGGAATGAGGAACAACGCGCTGTATTGTTCGTTCCTCTCTTTGTCCTGTGTTTGCGCTGTTCCCTCCTAAGCAATGTTACACTAACTAGCCCGCAACAATACCCTCGCTAAATACTTACCACATGGCAACGATAACAAAACAAAAATAAGACAGAAGACTACACGGACGAACAAAACATGCGAGAAAAAGGAAGCTCGAACCAGGGCCTCAAAGAAATAAGTCACATTCCTAAACATATAACGCTCATTATGACCCCCCCCCCCCTCCCCCCTTTTCAGAGATCAAAGAGAAATACGTATGTTCCAAAAGGTCGCCAGGTGCAGGCGAGAGCTTCTGAGGCACTTTTCTAGACAGCACGGATTCGTAGTGAAAAGGGATGGCAGCTGCGCAATTTTCATCATTGCACGACCAGATTACGCAACCACTGAGCGCAGAGATAAAATGTTCGTGAATACACCGCTTGTCTCCGTGATGTTTGCCGCCTAACTACTTGCGGTGCTTTGAAGATTATATCTCAGCCTTGCGAGGACTGCGGCGTTGAATGCAAATATATGCACTTTCCTTGTTACGGCGATAAGCTTATAACTATTTGGACTCACTCTACCACCTTCATTATATAAGCACATACCTGGCCAAGCGCACATCCCCGTTCCGATTATGGCAACGCGGAAGAATGCTGATTTTAATGATAAACTGGATCGGGAATGAGGAACAGAGACTGAATACTTATCCATTTGCTGAAGGGCCCCCCATACTAGGCAATTGGCCAGAGGCCAGCTCGTTAAGTTCTCCAGGAAGTTCGAGCCCTTTTCAACTTGCTCGGCAGCGCTCTTTCGCCTTGGGGTGGATACCAGGGGCATATTGGGGACGCATGTATACGGTATATTTGCGTCTGACTTGTGTCAAGATTTTCAACCGCCACCACCATCATTCTTATGGCTCTTTCTTTATCACAATACAGTTTAGTAGGCCAGCTAATTGTAGGCAAAGTTGACGCAGCCTTTCTGCCTGTTTATGCAACCCAACATTTGGCTCTCTCTCGCCCACTCGGTAATCACCCTGCATGAACCGCTTTAGTTCTGTAGTTTTAAGCTGTTCAGTATAACCATATATGAATTTTAGGCATATAAGCCATAATTATTACTTGAGAGATACTTAGCGACGTATTCGCGGCAATTAAAATGGTGATGTGATGCAAATGTGCTATATAGACTTTTCTAAATAGGAGAGATATCATTACGTGCAGCATGCCAGCCTCTCTCCATATTGGGCGATGGTTTGAGGCGATCTCGGTTTCAAAGTTCGGGCTGTGGACATGCTGGTAATAATAAACGTACAACAGCGATGGAGGATGTGAGCTGCCTCATATTGTCACAGTTGGCTCAAGTGGCGCTGACGAATATGCATGCTTATAACCGCTGGAGGATAAGGGGATGGGCTTCCGGAAATGTAGGGCAAGAGAATTTACTGCAGTTGCACTGACAAATTTATTCGTCCCATAACTAAAGCAAGAGCCATGGTGAAGACAAAGGTTTTGAAGATCAAGCCGAACGCTCCGTGTAGTTCCCGACGAAGCGCTACCTCCTTAAGCAGGTTTTAGACTTTGTAGTAGAGGTAGCCCTACCATTCTTAACATATGTATTCCTAACATTTCTAAAAAAAAACTGCTACTAACTATGCTACTACTATAACTCTACAACTACTACTTCTACTACTGTTGCACGCTCCTACTACCATAACTAATACTGTTACATGCTCCAACTACTGCAACTAATTCTATTACGTGTTCCTAGTACTACTACCATACAACCACAAAAAGTATTCGCCACAAACACTAATTTTATTTCTTTTTTTAAACGAATGAAGTGCAACTCATCCAAATCGCCATCTAACTGCTGTTGCTGCTGAGCACAATTTCAAGAACTAATGAAAGAGCACTTCAAAGCTACAAAAGGCCGAAAAATGAAATGCTGATATCACCGTCATGTGGTTGCTGTTACAATCACACAATAATAACGTGATTGCGTTTATAGCATGACAAAATTAAGGATACCGTGGTGCTTAAAACCAGGCGTTGGTGTAGTTGGCTGTGAGCGAAAACACTCGATTGGCATAGGGAGCCACGACCTCGCAGCTACATGATCGCGCGCAGGAATTTCAAACACCTTACAACACTTCGCGCCACGCGAGGATTAAAGTGATTAAAACATTACATATGATGTGAAATAAAGGTCGCCACATATCTTTAATAATTGCACTCTATGTGGAAGATTATTTCGCTTAAAGAAAACTTCAAAACTTTTAGGCGGAATTCGAAACAATAAACCCTATCCGTTACGAGCCAAGCACGCTGCCGGCGGGGCTAAGGAAGGCGCACTAGCACGGCATAGGAACAGGCGTGGCTGATATGCGAGTCATGTGGTCTTTCACGTGAATAGGTATCTTACTACTATATACCACTGAGTATGTGCGCATTTAGAAGGATAATAATTCGGGAAGTATAGTAGTTAGGCGAGTAGTAGCGTGCAAGTTGGCGTTTTAATCCTATTTGCTAGAGGTGGCATAGTGGTGCCGGCATACGATGGTCAATGAAACACAGCCGCGATCTAATGTAAGCCGCTTGCCCAAAGGATGGTCTCCCAGTAGTATAAACTACGTGCTGTCTGATTCATTATTCCGTGCTGAGCCTGCGCATGGCGCAAAACAACTTTGTGTTTCAACGTTCTCCGTTCGTAGGTGGTCTTCGAGTATTATCGATCTGCGCGACTTCGTTTGATTGCTCGGTGCGGAAGCACGTCAGAGGACTACAGGCAGTTAATGCGTCATAACTTTACGACGCAGGTTTAGTTTCCCATTATATTTTATACTTTGTAGAAGATTAATTGCACGGCCATGCACTTCCATACCTCAGTATTGGAGTGCCCCGCCGGGGTGGCGCAGTGGTTACGGCGCTCGACTACTGTTCCCAAGGACGCGGGATCGAATCCTGGCTTCGGCGGCCGCTTTTCGATGGAGGCGAAAAGCAAGGCGCCTGTGGGCTGTGCGATGTCAGTGCACGTTAAAGAACCCGAAATGGTCGAAATTTCCGGAGCCCTCCACTACAGCGTCTCTCATAGCCCGAGTTGCTTTGGGACGTTAAACCCCACAAACCAACCAATCAATATTGGAGTCAATTAAAATGCAACAGTATCAACATCATCTCCAATGTCACCAGATTAAAGGTAATGACGCGGCGGAAATGTTAAATTTGCAGTTAGTAATGAATACGTTTTTTCTTTTTTTTCTATCGAGAGAATTTCGGCACAGACTTCCGCAAATATTTTTACATTTTTGATTAAGTATGTATTTGGGAAAAGGATAGCCCAGTATCTCACTTCTGAGCGGACTCCGAGACTTGTCAGAGGTGCATATTTAGCCGGTTCGGATATCTATCGCAGGCCAGCGTTCAACTTAACAAAGATGGATGCTAAAGGGCAAGCGAAAGCGCATGACACCACACTGAACACTGCACAAAGTGCAGTTCTGTCACAGTCTTATATATTTATTTTTATTTGCTATTTATTTATTTATTTATTTATTTATTTATTTATTTATTTATTTATTTATTTATTTATTTATTTATTTATTTATTTATTTATTTATTTATTTATTTATTTATTTAAATACCCTAAGGGCGTATTTTTTCCTACACCGTTTTCTCCAATTTGAGTTACAGCAACGGCGACGGCTTTTCGGCCGGACGCGCAGTGTATGCTTCGAGTCAAAAGCAGCATGCCTGATTTAGCTCTCAGTTTAAGGTTCCCTTATACCTCATCATGCCGCTACAAGGGAAAGAAACGAGACGAGGTGCGACACTGTACCATCGCACTTGCTTCGCTGCGCACTGCTGTGTCCGAGACTTGGAGGAAAGTTTCCCGACGTATTCTTTAATTTGCTTTCTTTAATAGGCTTTTATTTCTGCATTGAATGGGCCTAACCTTGTGGCAGAAATAATGCTCTTTAAGGAGGGGGAGGAGGACAAACGCTTTTCTCTTCTTCCTCCAGGCGAGGTGGTTCCGACGTAGAATCTCCAATGAAGCGACCATGTCCATTTTTCTTTGAAATAATCTAGGAAAGCTAGCCACAGCCGCAATGAGTTTGTGGGTCCGGTGCGCAATGGTGGATCGATCCACTCCGGTAGGACACCAGGTTGGTGCCCGGCGTCACGGAAGTGTTCTTTCCCAGATCGTGCCGGACGCAGAGCAGGTACACAGCAGGCGTTCAGCTGTGCCTTTGGACGGCCCGAGTATGAGTTCAGTTTTATACAAGGTGTAGCCTCGCTGCGGATCGTAGTGGGCCAACCTGGGCTCTGCGAAGTAGGACCGACTATATGGTCTGGAAGGGCTGGGTAGACGGCGATACGTTTTCTTCGGGTTGGCCAAATGATTGAGAACGTTGTGGCGATAGCAATGTGCACGATGCCATGTGTCAGCCCTATCCATAACAGCCCTGTTCACAAAACGTTCAAAAGTGACAGGAGCAGAGGATACAGAAGCGAGGCCCACGTGTTGGTAAACAGAGAATATGCTCCTAATGCGACGTATTCTTTATTTCCTATGCCGTGTGGACCCGGCTTCGCTTCAACAAGACAAGGACTTTTCATTGTATCCATCAATAAAGGATGTCTGCAACGGATATATGTACGGGACGGTACTCACTCGACGCAAAAAAAGCAAAGCTTTTTGTGAACTTTAGCCGCTGTGCTCACAGGAATTTCTCTAGAATTTCTTCCTGCCAAAGCTTTCATGCAAGCAGCAAAGAATTTGCTGTAGATTTGGCACAGCTTTCAACCTGCGAGCTTTTTGGCAATAACATAAGCGCTTTGATGATGATGAAAACATTTATTGACATTGGCTGAGATTAAGGAAAGGCTGGTCGGGTCCCTAGTCCTGAACACCGTTGGTAAAAGCCGCTGCCCGTGCTCTTCCGACGAGGGCTCGTTGTTCCTCGAGGTCCGAGCTGGACAGGGCTGCCTCCCAGCCTTTCCACGTTGGCTGATTTATTATATCAATACTGGCATTTTATTGACAAGCCCATACCATATGGTATAAGTTTGCCTTCTGGCCACAAACTCAAGAGTGGAAGAACAAATTCCTTACGCTCCCGCTCCCCAAAAGCATGCACCCGGAGCATCATCGAGCTAGGCGAGTGGCGAGAAGCAAGAAGATGAACGAATCTTATTCAAGAGAAGAATCTTCTTCGTGGACGCTGCGGGTCCTGTAGCGGGGATATCAACAATACCAATGGTGCACCAAATGCAGGTCGTGGACGGGCTTTCAATTCGTAACGGGGATACGCAGGCTATGGAGGAAGTGGCGATAGCCCTAGCCGCAACGCATCGAAATACACAGTTACAGACTCCCAGGCAGCTCATAGAAACTATATGCGTGGCAGAATCACGCCACTAGCCTGCAAAATTTTGAGTCAACGTAGGACTTCAGCTGCACAGAAGGAGCTAATAGGGGTACCAGACCAGGTCACCAGGGAGTTGAAGGAAACGAGCGCGCACACGCTTCGGCCCGAGCTTTTCTTCCTCGGAATCCGTCCTCCCTTGCTGATTTAGGCTCCCCCTCTCCGTTAGCAACATATTCAGAGATATAACAGCATTCGCGCCTTGAAAGGCAGACATTCCCGAAGCCCGCTAAGGGTCTTAGTAAATCAGAAGAGTGTCACCTTCGAAGGTTACAAACTATGTCATTTAATAATCCAGCAACATTTCACGCCATTGAGCCCGAACCCTTTTCGGCGCAGTGCAAATTGTGTGGCCAGAAGGCAAACTTATACCATAAGGTATGGGCTTGTCAACATAAGCGCTTTGAAAATTAAACAACAAGCCCTAGTAATTGAAAGAAGAACATTGCCACTCCGGAATCACTACAGACGCCTTGATCACATGAGCGTCTTCCTTATGTCTGCGTCTATGTCCCACTGCGCCGATGGAAACAAACGGCCGACAGTCGGTGTCGGCGCCGCGTCGCTCACAAGACGGCTGTCGGCCGACGGTCGCCCAATGCCCATGTCACACTAGCGAGACGAGCAAAACCTCCCACCGACTAGGCCTTCTCTTTCTCACTATCTTCTCGTGTCATTATACCACTCCTTTTCTTAATCCGTTTATTTTTTCTACCATGCGAAATTCCCCTTTCTATACTCACTCCCATTTTTTATTTTACTTGGTTTATTCTCATAAATTTAAGGCCCGCTTTATTTTTAATTCTATTTCATAAATTCGACCATACCAAAGCAAGCGCCTCACGAGTCGTGATTATGAGCCGAGGCTGAATACTGTCCAGTATTTTACGGCTGTGGTTTCTGAATCAGAATGGCAGTGTTCAAAAAATAAAATCTACCCGCGGAATCTAACGACCTCCTGTTTGATAGCCAGCTGCGCTAACCACTGCCCCGCGAAAGGTAGGCCTAACCAGTGTTTTCAGACGTTCAGATATGGTTTTAGCCATGGAGGAAGGAAAGAACTTAGGAGAGGCTCTGACGTCATTTTTTTCAAGCCGGCCCAGCCGCGCCGCGACCGGACGCTGCAACGTCTCTCCTCCTCCTCTACCCTCCGCATTTTCTTTCTCCGCGATGCTCACGTATCTAGGGCCCTTAGCAACGCTGTTGCTAGTGGCCCGAGTTTTCATAGCAACCGCGTCGTCGTTGCTAACGGCCCGACTTGGCTAACCCTAAATTTTGACGTCACTTCCGCCACACTTTCTCCAATGCATTGGGAAAAGCAACTGGCAAGTGCTTCTCCTAAGTTGTTTCCTTCCTCCATGGTTTTAGCTGATATGCTGTTTTCCAGTGTGAAAGTCGCGAAGGCAGTAGGAGCGTCTACCACATAATTGACTGTCCAGCTTGCTGAGAGTAAACTGTAGATAGTTTGAATCATGCCGTGTAGTGCAGTAACAGGTAACATCTTCGGTGGATTTCAACCTTAGGCGGTTTTCACAGAGCCGGCCGCAGGACCACGGCTGCTGTTGGTTCTGTTGTAAAATTGAAACGCAAGTTCTGCGCATTTTTTGAGCACACAATTCTTGAAACACATTGAATTATGGAAGAAACGTTTATTGCGTGATGCGTAACGTAGCGTTGAAAGTAGCGACGGAGCGATTAGACGTTATGACCATAAACACAACGATCGAAGTGCGCAGGAGGATCGGAATCTCTGCTGGCTTCAGGAAAATAATCGCTTCTTTCCATCATTTCTTTGTCACGTACTATGTTGCACTATTCTTTGCAGTTAGCAAACGCGGAAAGGTTGCTCACGGTCCCGACGCGCGCCTCAAATTATGCGCCCCGAATTCACTCGTCCCGAAAAGAAAACGCTGCCGTTGATATTCCACACGCGTTCGGCGGCCCCGAGGATTTTGGCGGCTCACGCTTGCGTTTTGGTCAGGGATTATGCATTGATTCTACTTTTTTACGTATATTAGTGCTTAAAGGTATTCGTCGTCAACGTGGTGTACTCAGTCGGCTTTGCGTTTCGAGAAAGTTCTTGCTCGGCTGCCGATCTCAGAAAGACTCGGTCACCGACAGTCGGCAGACTGGTTTTGTCGGTGTACCCAGCCTCAAAGCCTGTCACACTGAGAAGGCATTTGGTTTTCGGTCGTGTTGGTGTCGTAGTCGCCCTAGTGTGACAGCTTGGTCGGCCGCAGACATGGTCGGTGTCGTTGTCGGGTCTGCGTCGGCGTCGTGTCGTGCTAGTGTGACAGGCCCTTTACGAAGCAACTAGATGACGCACGGAGCTTATGTATATTTCGGGTAGGTTTCTTGGGTCTTCTAGCAAGCGCTTAAGGTTTCATTTTATGTACTTGCATTAGAAGAGAGGGCCATGAAATTTTGCCACAAAATCCAGTCACAGAACCATCCGGCATGTTTTTGTTGTTGTTTTTTCTGTCTGTCTGTCTGTGTTTCTCTGTAAATTTTCGAGAGGATATTTACAATTTCGTAGTACACTGACTGTAACCGAATGCATCAATTACAGATTACAAAAATTCCTAAAAGCAAAGTTTTACGTGGCGCATCTAACTTGAATGCGAGCGATCGAGTCCTAGGAGCGGGGGAGATGATTGTTTTCGACTAACGCTATAACGATACCCAATGCGTACTCATTTCTTGTCTCATTCCTGTCTCCCTTTCTATTATCTCGTTTTAGCACAAAGATTAAGCGTACGTGTTTTTTGTTACTGTGCGAAATGCCGGAAAGCTTTTCGGAATATCAACGCTTAAATCTTGTCGGGAATTTACTGTTTTATTTCTTTTGCTAGCCACTACTGAATTGTTTGTCTCTTGCCTTTCTTTCTTCTGGTATTCAAGATGCCAAACTTCACCACATTCTTCGCCGACAGTCGGCTGTCCGGAATTCGCCTTGGGATCTGCTTTATTAGTGACTGCACAGAAAATGATCTTCAAAAAATTATTGATACTCGTAAGTAGACTACCTTTATTTGCTAGAAATCTTTCCGAGGCACGTATGTACAACAAAAAGAATAATGAGATTAGTACGTGTTTGAACTATGGAAGAAAATATACTATATGAAATTTTAGACGGTGACATTGAAGTTAATGCGGTCACAGTTTGGGACCATGGAGGCAGCAAGGCGGTAGCATTCATGGCAGTTCTTGCTAAAATGGAAATGAGTATGGAATGATGACGTATCAGCATACTTCCTGTTTACGGCCAATATAATATATGTTGTAACTGGATGCAGTAGAATGGATTTTTTTTTATCAAAAGGATTCAAGCATTATATATGGTTTGGTTTATGTGGTTTAACGTCCCAAAACGACTCAGACTATGAGCCGCTACATAAATATACATTATGAAACAGACAGGCAAGACTACTTACGGCGCATGGAAGTGTCAAGCAGATGGAACTTTTTAATGCGGTTCTGAATTACTTCGAGAAAAATGGGGAGCTTAGTGTGATCAGCGTCTCATATGGCGCGCGCATATGCTAATTTAAAGCGAAAAGTGTATTGTAGAGAAAGTTCAAGGGAGGTGGGTACTGATAAAGCATAGTTGCATCAGAAATAACCTACCATAAGGACCAGATGGAGATAAAACCTGTTTAAATGGGCCCTTAGTAGGGTTATAGAGCATTTATATTTTGTCGCACTAATTTGGTACATTATATAGATCGTCATGAAGCTTGTAGTAATCAGTGAGTTTATTTACTCTTTGGTAGATGACACAGTGCTGCGAACAGCGTAATGATTGAACTAGTGATACAGTCGGGAGGGTCACTAGTGTATATGAGAAAAGCAGGAGACCGACTTCCTGCTCTTGGGGTGCTAAAGTCTGGACGTATATTCATTAGCTGTTGGGTTGGTTCCTGTTGAAGGTAACCCTTGAGACATGCAAATACCTTTGAGTCGATATTAAGAAGGAAAGGTTTGAAGATCAATAAATTGTAAAAAATAGAAGCTAAACATCGCGAGAAATCCACAAGTACACGGTCAGTGTTAAGCTGACCTTCACTAATAAATACATTTCTCAAGAAGAAAGTGAGTGGAGTTTCACAGAAAAAGATTTCTCTTAGACACGGAAAGAACTGATACAAAGGTTATAAATATTATTTGAATATGTGAATTTGAATAGTATTTTAATAAACCATGTATTCTCTAGCACATTAGTGGTAATGAATGCGAATGAAATTGGTCGCTAATTGTTATAAGAATCATAAGTCACCTGATGTTTGAACTGGAACCACCTCCCCACCTTCCAGTATTTGGGCAAAACCTACTCGAGTACACTTTTTCTTGGCAATGGGCGCAAAGGTAGGGAGGCGGGGCGTCTTTAAACGTGCCACTCGGCCATTTAGTTCGACTGCGTGGCTTTCAGGCTGCATAGACGTTGCAGATCATTTCTTTCGTTTGCTTCGACAGCCAGCGTCTCTTGAACTTGACTCGAATCTTGTTTGGTGAAAACGCTTCCAACCCTTGCGGAGTGGACGAACCAGAACAACCGGAACGACCCAACAGGCGGCTGTCGAAATCTTGTCTGCAAAGTCGGGGCGGGGCGTCTCCAAAACCCGCGACAGACATCAAACGAGAAAAACCCGTTGGAGCCAAGAAAAGTGTCTCAGGCATAAGAGCTCATTGTGAAAAATCAGTTCCGTGATTAAAAAATATTCCGTAAATAACTAGCGCTATGATTTCGATTTATTTTTGCAGAAACTGCTCATGCAACTAGAGATTATATTCAGCGGCGTACGAAGATGATGCGTTTCGGCTCTGTAGCTTTGGCTCCATTGCCAAGAAAAAGTGTCCCCGATTATAGAAGTCTCAAATACTTAGGCAATAGCTAAGTTAAGTAAAAATAATAAATGAAACTTCAGCGTATTTTATACTATTTGAATTCATATATATGTCCACTGGCCAAAAAGAAAAAGTAGATTGCCGATAACTTTTGCTAACAACCAAGTCCAGTCAAGAAAGATGAGATCCATAGCAGGAAATTAGACGCGATAAATTTTGTTTAGCTGTGGGTATTGACTGCTAAAAAAAAGGATGAAAATTTGTCATTCAAAATATCCCAGCATACCTAGGTGAAACAGGCACGTCGCACAAAATCAAGTAAACAAGCATCTGTTTAGTACCAGCGACATCACTGCCGAGGTTTAGAAAGTTGCGAACTAGAAACGATAGAATAGTGTCATTCAGAAATGTAACCTAAGCATTAGCTACTGCTCAACAAAATGTGTCGGCAATGTGGCGATCAAGGAAACAGCCACAACGATGGTCCGTAAATTTAACTTGATGAAACAACACCCCTCCCTATTTTATATTTTTTTTTTCTTTTTCTTTTTTTCTTTTCTTTTTTTTTTCTTTTTCTTTTTTTTTTTTTTTTTGTGCAGGCCCTATAGTGAGTTGTTAGGCTGTTGGGACTCGGGAGTGGAGATTACAAGGTAGTCTTCTTTGAGGCGCGTAGCGTTCAATCAAAGATGCAAGTTTGCATTTATTCTGTGTGCAGTTTTCTCCTATGTTCGCAAAGCATTTTGAAATAAATACCGCAATCTCTCATGTTATCGAAAAAAAAGCAATGCACTGTGTCTGCAGAGATGCTGCAATTTTTTCTTAGCTTTTAATACTGCGATCATATTCCTGAAGAGTGAAGTGCATCAGTGTATGGTTGCTGTGAGACTAGTGGCCACTATTATTAAATTCGAAATGACAAAATTGTTAAGCCTTCAGGAGACCTGTATCTGCATTTTGATGGCCACATAGCCGCCACACCATCCACGTCAAAAATTACAAACATGGGTGATGTACTACACTTACGTTTGCAATGACTAGCAAAAACGTGCGTACCTAAGAGACTTGTCTGAGCCAGCGCTCCACTTCATTTCCGTTCCACTGCGAGGACATCGCGCAGTCGCCGCGATGTCCTTATCACGTTCAAGGGCTGGAGGATGACCTTCATGTGCCTTCCTTGCACGAAAGGCACGTGCAGGCTTGCACTGACATAAGTTGACAGACAGGCAGACGGGCGAGCCAGCGGCGTATAGCGCCCCCTCTCATAACAATGACGATACTGTGCACTGCTAATGCATGAACGTTAGGGCGCGCAGTAGCAGTGCACGTCGTAAAGCACGCCGTATAGGTGACGAGCCCTTCAGGACTTCGGACTGCATTAAGCGTGAAGAATGCGGGGATGATACGGCAGCAGCCGTTAATATCTCACGATGCTGGCCGCCGAAGCCGAGACAAGAAAGCGTCGGAGGCAAGTGAACGTTTCCGAAAGCATTAAATATTTACAGGACCGATTGCGGGACAACACGATTGGTAAAATTGATAGCTCCTAGTGGGATTGTCTTCCGTCAGTCAGCACCAATCCCACAGCCCACCGTCGGCGGGCCACTCAACGCTGCAAGAGACGCCTCTGACTAAAGCGCACTATATTCAATTTGTCATTGGTGAACATATTGGCCTCTCTTCGCATTTGCGCCCCTCCTCTGTTTTATCCTCGCTAAGCTAGTTAAACCTTCTTAAAAGCGAACAGCAGCTGATACGGCGTCTCCGAAATCCTTACTTGCAACAGGTGCAAGCGTCAGCCGAAATCCCATGAGAGATCCTTCAGCGTAGGAAAAGAATTTTCTTGCTGTCCCTAGGAAGCGACGCATTTCGTTAAAAGGCGGCTTTTGTGTTCGACAACCGCAACGAGGTTTAATTTTTTTCTTCGCAAAGCAGGTGCACTGTCATTAGCATCTGCGCTGCTGAAAGATATTGTAAACGCCTACATCCGGGCTATTTCTTATTCAATTCTGAATATTTCTAGAAGAAAAGCAGCTACCAGACTTTCTGAAATTTTAATGGCCGCAATACAGAACTTCGACAAAAAAAAAAAAAAGAAAAATCTTCATTTCTTCGAGATACGTACCGCGCTAACAATCTGCCACTCAGTCTAGATAATTTGCTTTACACACTGAAGATCCCAAACGCAACCAGACTTTGCCCCACCGATAGAGTAGCAGAAGATAGAAATTCGCTGTTTTGTAAATTGACGAACTTGTAAATTGACAAACAAGCGTCATTTTCAAGTAAGAACTGGGCAGCTAATCTGCGTGGAAAATTCAGGTTAGCTACAGAAAGCGTGCATAGTTCACATTATAGACCCTACGTATATACTGCCTTAAATCACTATATGTGCCTCAATACCATGGCTCCAGATGGTTCTGGGCCATGCACCCTGAGTGTTGCCATCCCGGGGTGTGGAGGAAGGGGGGAGGGGGCAGGGCTGACCTGGCAAATTTCTGCAGGAAACCACGCAAAGAGCACGCGAACACGAATATGGGATGGCTTAAGTAACGCTTCAAGACTGGGTGTGTTCTAACCACAGTGCATTCGCGTTCTTTTTCATTTAGTTCTGGGTGCCGTGAGCAAAATCAAGGTGAGCGACTGCGTGACAAGCCGTTCTGAAGGCATCGACAAGACGCAGACTTGGATATTGTAAGTGCATGGAGCCGATCACTCCGTGTGTTAAACGGCAGCACACTCTACCGCTGTGCATTGCAGGCATGGAGTAAAATCTTACTCCGTGGTTGCAGGTAAACGTCTTCATCAACTTCCATCCGTGCGCAATGAATCCAAAGAAACGGCTACCAGACTGTCCTCATAAGGTGCCCTAAGCGGTCCTAAAATTTTATAATGCTCTGGGACTAAGCTTCCCTGTGATGGATTTTGCCTATCTTTACCTGAAACTCGATCTTGAAACAACGGTGTTTGAAAAATTCGCCTCAAACCGAAAGCGAAATAAAAACGTGACGTACGCATATATTTCTAGTAGTAAACATCAAATTTTATTTTACTGGTCGGGGTCTATATTTTTTAAATGCTTCGCATTTCATCAATTTAGCTAAAGATAATACTTTTTTTTTCATTTTTTTTTTTTTTTTTTTTTACGCGAAACGTTGCAGCTCGTTCGGTAGAAAAGGCGTTGGCATTTCTGTTGCCGGTGCCGTCGCCGTAGAACAAAAACGGGTTGGAAAAAATATGCACGCGTTTCCGGATCGAAATTGTGGCGCAAGTGTGTTTTGTGCATCGTTCAGCGTTGTGCAGCGTTCGCTTCCCACTTAACGCGTGTCTAATAAGCAACCTCACAGTTAAAGCCATCCTTGCGCGCATGAGCAATCCAAACTCAGCTATATATACTTACCAAACACTCTCCTCACCAGCAAGCCCCAGTGGCCGTAGTTTATAACATTTTTTTGTTTGTTTGTTTGTTTGTTTGTTTGTTTGTTTGTTTGTTTGTTGCGAACCCTTCGCTTTTCATTTTTCCCATCGACCAGTCCCACATTTGACATCGGATCTGACGGGCGACATGGCTTTCAAGCTATATGTCCCCTAGTTACCTCACAGCCAGAAAATACCAATAATAAAGTAACGAACAATAATCCTGGAAATTCATCCTTATGAACGACAGCTTCCGTTATTAAAGTTTGGTTAAGTTTCCGATGTTGCAAATGAGACTAGTTGTTGCATCACAAAATATTTTCAAAACATCGCTCCATAAATATACGCACTAGCGTTTTCACTTGTAATCCGGCGCTCATAGGACTGCGTACCTCAAGGTCAAGGGTTCGATACTTGCAGCAAGAGGCTAGTCTTAACACAGGCAAAATAAAAAGAAAAAGCTATCGCCCATTTACGTTGTGGTTATGATTATCAACTACGACAGCGAGACCTTTCTAATAGCGCTTTTGCTACGTTTAAAATTGCTTCAATACTGCTGCCACGCACGAGAGTGTAACGGTTGTGTATTGTTTCGGGATGGCTTGATGGCGTAAGAAATGCGCTTGCAGGAATTAAGCCTCCTGTGATGCAGCGCTATAGCAGGCAGCGTTCCGAGGGTATTCGTCTTCAGTTCGACGTGACCACCTTTGTGGCCTCTCCCTTCCCTTATGACATCCCGCATATATATGTGCAGCATTCCGAATACTGCACTCTGCCTGATTTGCATCCATGGACTTGCGGCAACAGAACTGGTGTTCACGCTCCCTTTAGAGGCTACATCGTGAACTGCGACGGCTGCTAGTGCGCAGGCGCCGTCCTGTCATTTCAGGATGTTTTGATGAGAAGCGTCTGAAGGTTTTTGGAGTCGTCTTTTCCCGCCCCTCCCCCTACCTGTTGACGGCAAGTTTTGTGCAAACATCGACGCACGAGGTACTTGCAAGGGGTGGTCAGATGACAAGAGAGTGGAAAACTGGGCAAGTTGGTATGGATTCATCTTGTTGTGGACCACAGGGACGAGGACAGAAGCAGAGAGAGAGAACCGGTGCTGAATTTGACTGAATTTGACTATCTCAAACGTGTGATAAGGTGATACGGTTTGACACCAGGTTCCTTTTGACACCTGCCTTGTAACCATGAACGGAGTACGCATGTGTTGCCTTTTTGTTTCTTTGTGTGTGTTTTTGGGGGGTTTTCGGACATATATTACATGTCCCAGTAAAATTTTGTCAGTTGATAAAAGAGCGCCTGTTCTGTCTCTCCCCGCTTCTGTCCTCGTCTATGTGGTGCCACAACAAGATGGGGTCATATGACTGCGTACGTATGCTGGATGGTCCCTACTGTTACAAAAAGATTTAGTCCAAGAATGGTCTCCTTGACAGCTATCGCTCCAGAACGCCGGAATTCTGATATTTACTTGCGTTTGGAAATGCACTAGGCGGAAAAAGTTAACCGAGTTAACACAGGCGTCCTTAAGTCCATAGTGTTTTGTCGTATCAAAATGCATGAGCAGCGAATCCCAAGCATTGCGCACGTGGTAGGTTTGATAACTTAACTGGGGCTGAAAAGTTTCCGCCAGAACCTGATTGGTCTCTCTGTATTGCTAAGTCTTTAGGCTGTATATATCTGCTTTATTACGAAATGTTTGTTTGTGTGGAGAGAAATGTATATATTCATACACTCATGTTTAACTTCCTTGTTTCAGAGCCTTCCTAGCAACTATCGCTGTGGCAATTATTTTTAGCACCGTGTTTGAAGTATGCGCCCTGAATTGGGGCAGTAAATGGAAGCGAGGTGAGTACGAGACGGACTCGTGATTAAAAATATTTTAGCTTTTCAATTGCTAGTGAAATGTTAATGTTTAGCCCACTGAAAAAGCTCATGGCAGCTTCACTGTGCTCTCCCATTCTCCTTTCAGGTGCTTGCTACCAAGCCTTGGTGGTGTTCTCGGTCATCAGTAACACGAAAGGTGTCATTAACGTAAGCAAGAATAAAAATGAGGAAACATACAAGTACAGGTTTATACATGGTGTGCGATTTCTCAGCATATTTTGGATTGTCCTTGGACATTCTTATGGATGCATCGTCGACAACATGGGTAAGTCCTAAAGAGATGTTTTTATTTTTTTTTTCGCTATGTTGTTTTTGTCATCGTACTGGCCAAACACGTACAGTTGCTTTGACTTCTGTGGTTTTGCAAGTAAAAGATTGAAATTGTCCTTAAAAATTGCGAGAGCACTGTAGAATCTACACTGCGGAAAGGCGAAAGCCTAAGCATTGCTTGTGCACATGGTGCATCACGTTTGCCCTCCTTATCATTATCAACTAAATGCACCGTCATTGTCATTGCTAATGTCATCATTGCCATTATCACTAATTGCAGCATATCATTGTCATCGCTACTATCTTCCTCATCGTGCAAAAGGAGAAATATGATATGCGTTCTACGATCCCGGGCGTGGCACAGACGGTTAATGCGCTCAGCTAGTAATACACGGGATGGAGGTTCAATTCCCGGCGAAGGCTGAATTTTTTTTTTTTTTTTGATGACGTCAGCATGACCTCATTTGGTTGACAGCTATAGTGTGACCGAACGAATGAACGCCGACGGTATGAGCCATTAAAGGATTTCGCCTTAAAAATCGCGGCACAAACGAAACTATAAAATTCATTTACCATAACAAACACAACCAGCTAGTTTATAGTGCAACCGCTTCCATGAGTTTCACTTTTCGCTGGGCTAGTCGGTGAAATGCCAGAAGGCAGCTCTCACCAACGGGAAGATGTGAACGGAAAGTAGCTCTCCCCTTACAAAAATGTCTATGATCACTTTATGCGATGTCTTTAGACAATATGATCATAGAAGCTATCGACTATCAAAAGAAAGTCTTTAGAACACGTATCATCTATGTATGATCTCCCTTCCGACAATTGGCCACCGTGATTGAATAGAATGTATTTACATAGAACGTATTTATACCTCCTATGATTAGCCTATTGATAGCGTATATGGACACTGTAACGACTGTGTTCCGATAATTGGCCACCGTTATTTTAAAGAATCGTGTTAATACAAAGTATTAATACCTTGTGTTATGCTAACTATATTTCAAGTGTCCAATAATAACGTGTATTTTACTCACTATTCACATGCATGTAATATTTCGTGAAAAGTGAGTGGCGAAAGAAACAGATGCAAATTCATACCTTCATTTATTGCACAAACCCTTGACACAGAAACACTTGGTTTCCGACGGCAACGTCATTGTGTGTTTGATGTACCAGCCATATCAAAATTTATCATGGTGTCACCTAGAAAAGAAATATACATGTTCAAAATTTTTCTGCCAATTTCACACGCTTTGTGCTAGCATCACACACATCTCTCTTCACTCAGATGCCTGTTTTTCCTCAAAATATGCTAACTGGTTTCCAACCACTTTCTGTACAAACTAGTACCTGCAAAACATTCTCAGGAGATAGAGACTATTGCTGTGTTTAGTTGTATTCCTTTTGATCCTCTATATCACTCGACATTAGTTTATCACAATAGGGGCCCAGGAAACAAAGGAGTGAAATTTACGCGCCAGTATGCTTGGTCATCAGATACTCTCTCCTCTGTCATTTGCAACATCAAGCAAATACACATGTTGAGCGGCAATGTATCAGTATGTATACATACACTGGTGCATGCTACCAGCAAGTGATGCCACTATGCCTGTTTGCTCCCATTTTTCCTGACTGATGGCTATGTTTGCCATAGCAGATGACACACACACATAAGTAATTACTGAAGGAGACCAGCTACACCAAGCACCTAGGGGAATACAAAAGTGATAATAGGGAATGATGAAGTATATTATAGTTAGCCTACAATATGCAGTCACACATACTTTTTGCTACATATGCAGGTAACAAGTCTCAATAGTGTATTCCCAGAGAGTAAGAAAATAAGAAAGTGTCACTCATGCCCATCTTTTCCTTTCAAGAGCTTGTCACCAAGGTAAAATCTTTATCACATATGAAAGCAAAATTTAGAATACCTTTCTTTTATAAGAAGTCCACATGGATGCTGCTACATCCCACTGCTACTTGTCCAGGAAGTCAGGTTGCCTTGTTACTTGTCGGCACAGACCACGGCAACAGGGTGTCTCCAGATATGGTCGAATGAAGCAACAAGAGGACTGCATGTACATATGAGAACACTAGTCAGAACAGCAGGAAGAAAGATTGTTTGAATAATAAAGGAAAAGTCAAATGCACAAGTAAAAGAAACATAGGAGGAGTATTTCATATGGTTGCTGAGTGACAGCATGAAAAGCCCAGAATTGAAAACGCAATGCTCCACTGAGGAAAATTACATAATCATAAAATACATAAATACATAATAATCTAGGTAATCTCAGGAACAGTGGCAAGTCTTATGTAGGCACTATCTTTTGGAGATACATCGAAAGACAAGTCATATGGGGTGGTAAAAAATGACTGGTTTCTTTATGTGGTTTAACATCCCAAAGCAACCCAGGCTATTAGAGATGCTGTAGGGGAGGACTTCAGAGCATTTGACGAGCTGGGGCTCTTTAACGTGCACTGACATCGCACAGGGCATGAATGCCTTTTTGCTTCAATTTTGAGCTTACTGCTGAACTGGTCGTACTCAAAATAGGTTGGCGCTACTTTTATTTAAATTTAGACAAGGTCCTTTTGAGGATACAAGACTTTCATGTGTCCCAGACACATTCAGGGAGACACGTTGGCCCTGTACAAAGGCTTAAAACGTGGAGAGCTTGTCTCATTAAAACCCACCCGGCCCCGCATAATCACTTTTTGGTACCTAATATGGCCTGCTTTGGCTCGTCAATAGTAGGCTACCGACAATAGGAGCTAAATTATTTCATCCTTAAAAAATCATGCAGCTTACTGCTGGAATATGCAGTCACACATAATTTTTGCTACATATGCAGTTAACAAGTCGTAATAGTGTATTCCCGAGACTAAGAAATTAAGAAAGTGCCATAAATGTCCATCCTTTCCTTCAAGAGCTTGTCACCAAGGTAAAATCTTGATCACATATGAAAGTCAAATATAGGAGAAATACCTGTCTTTTATAAAAAATCCACATGGCTGCTGAAGAAACCATGCAGCTACGTCCCACTGCTACTTGTCCCGGAAGTCAGGTTGCCTAGTTTTTACTTGTCGGCACAGACCACGGCAACAGGGAGTCTCCAGATATGGCTCAATGAAGCATCAAGAGGACTGCATATGCATACAAAAACACTAGTCAGAACAGCAGGAAGAAAGTTATTTCGAATAATAAAAAAAGGAAAAGTCAAATGCACAAGTAACAGAAACAAACAAGGAATACTTCATATGTTGCTGAGTAAAAGCATAAAAAGAGAAGCACAGAATTAGAAATACAATGCTCCACAGAGGCAAACTACAGTAAAATGCTTGTGCACAAAATTCTCTTCTAGAGTGGAAGATTCAGTGATATATGCAAGGGGTTACGTTTATCTATTGTGCATGCATACGGTACTATAGGAATACAACACGGTTGACGACTGGGCACGTTGGTATGGGTTCATACTTCCCCAGCCAAAAGACGAGACACAGCAAAGAGGAGGACAGGTCAAGGCTGGACTATCAACTGAATGTTATTGATAAGAAGAAAACAACGAAGACTCCTTCCGAAAAGCTCGCGCACAACCCAACCGGTGGAATGGCAGGAAATTGGGAAGAAGATGAAGAAAATTCAAAGCCAATTCCAAGTCAAGGCCTAACTAACGACTTTTCTAATAGATGAAGTTCCTTACAATGAAGGCTAACAGACGCCTTAGCCACACACTTGTCCTCGGCTTTAGCAATGTAAAATGCTTCAACGAACTCTCTGCAGAGTTGATTACAATTGCTGTAAACTACGCCCGTATTATTGAAGTCAGGTGCACAAAGGGACGGGTCATGCTCCGACTTACACTCTCGGGATTGCACATGTAGCGCAAGATTAGAACTCGCCTTCCTTCCCAGAGAATTGGAGTGCTCAGTCAGGCGCACATTTAGACATCTGCCTGTCTGCCCGTAGTAGCACCGGCCACAATTCAGCGGAATGTGGTAGACCACATTCTTTCTGCAGGTGGTGAACTTTTTCTTATGTGACACTGCACAACGAAAACTATCACGAGGTACACTGTCGAGCCCCTTTCTAACTCTAGCGCACAAGGCTCCTATCTTGTTTCTCGCTGTAAATACAACGAGCAGACAGGCAGATGTCTAAATGTGCACCTGACGGAGCACTCCAATTCTCTGGGAGGGAAGGCGAGTTCTAATCTTGCGCTACATGTGCAATCCCGAGAGTGTAAGCCGGAGCATGAACCGTCCCTTTGTGCACCTGACTTCAATAATACGGGTGTAGTTTACAGCAATGGTAATCAACTCTGCAGAGTTGGTTGAAGCATTTTACATTGCTAAAGCCGAGGACAAGTGTGTGGCTAAGGCGTCGGTTAGCCTTCATTGTAAGGAATTTCATCTATTAGAAAAGTTGTTAGTTAGGCCTTGACTTGGAATTGGTTTTGAATTTTCTTCTTCATCATCTTCTTCCCAATTTCCTGCCATTCCACCGGTTGGGTTGTGCGCGAGCTTTTCGGAAGGAGTCTTCGTTGTTTTCTTCTTATCAATAACATTCAGTTGATAGTCCAGCCTTGTCCTGTCCTCCTCTTTGCTGTGTCTCATCTTTTGGCTGGTGCAGTATAAACTATAGGAATACATTACTGTCTGGGAAGTCAACCTCCACATCACCAGGTATCAAACTATTTCAGAAGTTTCTGAAAGATTTCTATGCAATGACAGGAAGATCTTTCGCTATCAAACACAGTTGCAAATAACACTAAAATCTAATGAGCCCATGTATGTTTCTCTTAAAAATGTGCGGACGAAGGAAATGTACTTGCTGCTCCTTTTATTTATTTACTTGTAACTAATACTGCATCATTTCCAGCTGTAGCATGCGTGAACACAATGCAAACAAACACTAGAGGTGAGCAAGCTTATCTAAAGATTTAGAATGACTTTTTGTAATAAAATGAACAGAAATCATTTAACTAGCCATGTACAGGAGACAATGCATGTACTAAAGCAGGGCTGCACAGATTTAAGAGCCTTAAAAGCTCTAGCAAAACACCCTTCTTGTCACTGTTGCCTTTTCACAAACACTACAGGCTGGCCGAGAGCTAGTTTAGGTACAATACCTCTAATTATCGCAATAAAACTGATCACTTTTTCAAATATATTGATAAACACAGGTAGACATGGCTGAGCTTTCAAAACATCATCTGTTGGACAAAACCCTCATTATACTCTTGGATAGATCTGATAATAAAGATCAGCATGGCGAACAGCCATTCGGCGCTTCCATGCGCTATGCAAGCTTAATAGCCTTATCATATCTTACAGAACACTGTTGTAATTTTCAGCACCTGAGAACCAAATTCCATGGGGGTTTAAAGGGACATCTTTGAGCAAAGTTCACTGTAGGATATTGCCCCCCAAAAACCCAATCACAACAATCTATAAACACATGTTCGACAGCCTCTGGCTTTCTGCACAAAATACAGTTCACACCCCATGGCAGAAAGATCTCTCTGCCATCTGTTTATCCAGGCAGAACCCAAACATGCAATTTAAAAAGATTTTTAGCAGGTTGTAAAGGCATTCGTTATACATTTTAGAATGCATTATTATTTGATAAACATAAAAGGGCCACCACACTGATACTTCCCTTCGTCTTGCAGCCCACCCCTTCTGTAACAAGCCCCCTCATGTTTGCAGAACTCAAAAACACACAAAACAATTAAACAGAAAATGTTCTCCAACAGATAAATATCAACATATTACTTTTGTTATTGCTAGTAACTATTTGGCTCTAGGGTTAACGATGCATTTATTTAGGTTGTGAATAAAATGAGTTCGGAAGTTAATTGCAAATCTTGGTGACTAGCAAGAAAGTAAATATTTGTGTATATGTTGCTTTGAGCAAAGTAAATGTTCTCATTTAGTCACAGAAAAATAGAATACCACTTGAACGAACGTCACTTCGACAATGTATTCAGTCGTACGAACTTTATTAAATCCCCCCACTGAAGCTCTATTGAACACTATGCAAACACACTTCATTTTAACAAACCTCAGTTATTGCTCATTTCAGTTCAACAAAAATTTTCCGCGGTGCTATCCTGTGTCTTCAAAGTCATACTGAGCGCTTAAAAAAGCACAGTCCGCACTCTTTGTAGCATATTTTTATGTTAAGAACCACTCTTCATTATCGCGTGAAGAAAAGTGGCCGTTATTTAGCTTTAAAGTGAATTGGCTGTCTAAACTAGCTTGTAACCAGACGAATCCATATAGCTGTCTGCACGCTTAATTAGCTGTACAGTCATAGCCAGTCAAAACCAGACCTTCAGCCCTACCAGGCCCTTTAGCTCCAAGAATTGCAAATGTGTGCATTTTGGTTAACCATGATCTGCTTGGAGAAAATGAAAGCCTTGTCTCCTCAGCAGGCCGTTGTGATAGGCAAGATTCTCAGGAGCTTGCACAGTAATCGAGTTCAAAACCACTGTAGTCCTTTCAAAAGTGCTGCAAAAGGTTACACATTCTTCACTTGCAAATCAGCGCAGTGACAAATAAATGGGCTCAGATAAGATTTGAACAACCTAAAAATCTGTGACAGATTTTCTCTTCTTGGGCTCCAAGATTACCTCGGAAGGATACTGTAGCCATGAAATTAGGAGACGCCTGCTTCTGGGAAAGAGAGCAATGGTTAGCCTTGACCGCCTAGTAAAGAGCAGAGACATTAGTCTGCCAACCAAGATCCGTATAACTCGTGCTATGGTCTTTCCAGTTGTGATGTATGGATGCGAGAGTTGGACTGTGAAAAAGGCTGACCGCTGAAGAATTGACGCGTTTGAATTGTGGTGCTGGCAAAGACTCTTGAGAGTTCCTTGGACTGCCAGAAGATCAAATCAGTCGATATTGTCGACCATAAACCCTGACTGCTCGTTGGAAGGTCAAATTCTAAAGTTAAAGCTCAGATACTTTGGTCATCTGATGAGAAGAGAGAAGTCGCTGGAGAAAATTTGATGTTGGGAAAGGTTGAGGGTCACCGGAAAAGTGGTAGGTAACAAATGCGATGGTTAGATGGCATCCTCGAGGCGCTACAGATGAAGTTATGTGATGTTAGGAAGATAGTGAGAGACCGGAAAGCGTGGCGTGACATGGTCCATAGGGTCACGAAGACTCGGACACGACTGTACGACTGAACTGAATATTTCTTGAAGCTAATGGAAACAATCTTCCACGCATTTATTTCAGTCCAATGAACTTTCATTTCAACAAACTTTTTCCTAAGGTCCCTTGAACTTTGTTCAAGTGAAACATCACTGTATGTGTACATATGCTGAGGCAGTCTAAATAAACAGTAACTGAATGTCAGCATGAACATGCACACATATGCACAGTGCAGTCAGCTATATTATGAAACAGCGTTTGTCACTGAGCTATTAAAACACAGGTTTACTCAATTTTGCCTCAACTAGAAATAGTAGGTACTACAGCAATAAAACAGCTAAGTATATCTCCTGTTTTAAAGCTCTGAAGAGGCCATGAAAAATTTTCTTCAGTGCAGACTATGAGCAAGATTCACCAACATGTCAGTCTTGCGCTAAAAACACAGCAAGAATCATATAACAACACCGAGCTGGTTTCAAGCTTTGCTTTAATGAAGCCTGTTACACATCCGCCCTTTATACTCTCAAAACAATAAATGCAAAGCATGAACCAGTAAAAATTATACAGTTATAAAGCAAACACATGAATGCAAAAGACATGAGCATGTGATACCTACCAATTCAATGTCTCCTTTACAGGAAGGATGCTTTAGGGCAGGGCACCCATGGCTAATAGAATAAACTGCCTCAACAGATTCATGACGCTGTCTGCTTCATATTCAGACAGCACTCCCTCAATGGCAGATGAAATCTGCTGCAAAAGCAGTGTGACAATACAATTGCATCAGCTGGACTGCAAGCATTATTGCCAAACAAGCCGTAAACGCAGTAAAAGAAAGACTTCATTAAATCCATGCTTCTCAAAACCCATAACATACCATTACTTTCCCTACACTCCTAAAGAAAAGCTGTCTCAGAAAATGAATCCCTAGCAGCTCTAGGTCACATGCCATAGGTTACCAAAAAACTCGATCCTATCATCTGTTTCAATTCTGACCTTTGTCAGCAATGTCAAACATTATTAAACGAAGAACTTCCATAGTTGAAATTCACTTTTCAAAATATGCTGTTTCTCTGTGAAGCTTAAAGGTTCTTAGAAATTAAACAAAACAGAAGACTAAGTTTGAAAGCTCTAATCGCTTAATTCACAGCCAATTGTTAGCTTGACCCACATAACTTGCCACGCCTCGATCCGTTAAAAAAAAAAAAGAACACTGGGCCTGTACTAAAATAATACGTACTGACCTACTAAGGATATAAATATATCTATTACTGCGTTGAAGTCTGCGAATTGTTATAAATAAAATTATATATCACCCCCCCCCCCCCCCCCCAATCTGTGCTTACTCTAAACGAAAGCTTAAAAACCTAATTTTACGCGGAAAGTCGTTGCTTATGGACTGTTCCAATAAAGAGGTAACCGAATGAGGCGACAACCCCTAGCGATCCGTCGCGCGACGCCGCCGCCAACGCCTGTCGTTGTCGCTGGTGCATACCGCACGGAGCGACGGCGCTCAGCGACAGAAGCGCGTTTTCAGCGTTGCTCTGTTACCGCCGCCTCGTCATTCGGTAAGGGGAATGCAATCACGCTATATCCCATTTTCAACACTAAACAGCATGAAGTACGATAAAACACTGATGAAATTTCTTGTAACGCATCGTATTTTAAAGGGTCACAGGGCAGCGGTGCGTTACTATACACTGCGATGCCGACTTGCATTGCAATCAGCGACTTTCTCCTGCTCCTTTCGGAAATTAACAATATCAAGCCACGTTAACCTTTTTCTTTCATTTATTACCCTTCCAAGCTTTTACTGAATTATCTCGATGCACTCATATATATACATGGATCAGACGAAGTGAGCGCGTGAAGGCACCAGGTTCTTCGCCCAAACCGGACTAGGAAAACTAACTTCACACGCAATAAAAAGAAAGCCAGAACGGAAGTTGAGCACCCTAAAGCGCTAAAGCCCTCTGCGATTGGCTGCCTCGCGAGCTGCTTCCGGGCGACACACGAAATTTTCTAAAAGCCCAGAAACCGAGCGACGGCGACGAGCGGCAATGCTTTGGCGGCCCTCAGCCCGTCGCGCGGCATGTCGCCGCGAATTGTCGCCTCATGCGGTTAGCGCTTTAACCTCGAATTACCGGCTCCATGTGCAAATAGCTCAACGAAGAAACGCTATAAATAAAACAGATAGGTAGCGAGCGATCGCACACATCTGATGGAATTTAAAAATGACAGGTTTTATACGTCTACATAGCTTTTACGCAGTACAAGGCCTCTCTCAATATTTGAAATTTGACGGTTATGGCTGCGAGGCCAAGCGGTTGTTTACCTTTGAAGAATTAGTAATAACTCCGCAAAAAAACGCCTTAAAGAGCAGAACTATGTTGCAAAATGATCGGAAAGAGGCCGCGGACAATCGAGGATCACTTTTTAAAACTTAACTAGGTGATAAAAACGCTAAACAATGAAAAATCTTCCTAGAGCATTGGGCGTGCAGTATGCAGCAAAGTAAAAAATGGGTAAACGCTTGTAATGTAAAAACTGCTCACTTATGAAACACAAAATTTTCCGCGAGTATGCGCAAAGCGTTTATAAGAAAGGAATGAAAAAGTTTGTCAACTTACATTGAACATTTCTGGCAGAAAGAACTATTTTCCACGCTCGACGTCGCCAAACAGCCAAACGCCGCCTCTCAGTCAAGGGAGTATCACGTGACACATGAAGCTGCATCACGTGTTTTGTGCACGCTTTCTTTCTTTCTTTTTTTTTTTCAGTCGCGCTGCCACGCCGCGCTGCTCCATCACGTGTCTTGTGGAGTTCGCTTTTTCTTTTTTTTTTCCAGTCGCGCTGTCGCGCCGCGCTGCTCAGACGAAAGGCAGGATTAGTGGAACGCCCAGCGAGCGTCACTTCTGTACATTCGCTATCTTGTGCGTTCGTTCTTTTTCTTCCGGTGGTTTTGTGGGGTGGCTGGTATTCGAGGCGACGCAGAGACTCGGAGTGGCGAGCCCACTTCAGCGATCGTGTGTTTGCTTCCTTCATTGTAATGAAAACTTGAGTTCTTACCGTATGCGGAGCCGCACATATTGAGTGCCTGAGCATGAGTTATTTGCACGCACGCGCGCTCACACACATGCAGCTTTGCAGAGGCGAAAAAGAAATAGCTCGCAAGACTGAGAGCATCATACATTTGTGCTAAATAAACACGAAAAACTGATTGCTGATTTCGTTACTGTTACTCGGAGACAACTTTGCTCTGTGAATATTTTGTGAAACTTTAAACCCATCCTTTTTGCTGTATTGATGACATCACTGCGGTAATACCGTGAAATTGCGCTGTTATTCGGTGAACACATATCTGTTTTCCTTTTCTTTCTTTTTTTTGCTTTTGCTGCTGTTCATCTCTGTAATGTCTGCAATGTTTATGCCTGTGTTTATGCCTGTAATGTGTTAAATGTAAACTAGCTTCCTGTTGAGCTGTCACCTGCTGATGTTTGCGAGGGTCCTCGGCACTCTCAAGCAGTGTGCAACTGCTTTCTCGCTGAAGTGCCCCCCCCCCCCCCCCGTCCTGTTGATTTGAAAACAAAAAATTGATTGATTGATTGATTGATTGATTGAAGGGCGCGTAAATGAAGCCGTCACAGGTTTGATACCGCGCGCTGTCTACGTTGGCTAGCCTGCCCGCTTCTCCTTTCATACCTCCCGCACTTCTAGGGAAAAAAAAAAAAATGCGTGCGTGCGTGCGCACTGCTGTGTGCTTTGCTCGCAGGGCGGCTAGACGCCCCCCCTCCTCCAGCTCGAAGCCGCGCTCTGATGGCCGAGCGCCTCCTTGCATCCTTCCCGCGCATTGGATTTGAAGGACAGCTTGCAGCTAACCTCTCGAGAGGGTGGTTGCGACTAGAACTAGCATAACGTTCCCAATGGATCACAGCGGAAGGATGAATATGTTCAGCTACAGCTGGTCGATATTCCGTGGTTCGGGTCAAGTGCGTGTTAATTGTGCTGTAAGGGCGCTTAATTGATTTACAGAGGTCGGTGCCGCGGACCGCAGGTTGCGCGCTGATATAGTTCACGAGGCTGCATGAACGCTATGCGAAGGCTGCGAGCGAATATGCGTTTTTCTGCTGGCGCATTCTGTGCCGTTATGTGTGTTAGTTCGCCGCCCCCCTCCCCCCCTCCCCAGCCGCCGCGCCGCCTTCTCTCCCCCCCCCTCTTCCCTTACCATTAGCGCGCTTCCTTACCCTACCCTTGCCCTAAGCTCGCACCTCACCCAGACACCACCTTCAGCAAAAACATAACAAACAAAAGCAGAACCTGTAGAGCGCTCGCTCGATTGACGCACATGTCCAAAGGCTGCTGGGTGGTGTCGGGTAACCTCCGCGAGCGAAACATACGATGCGCGCGGTCAGGAACAGATGGGCTAAGATATGGCCGCTGCCTTGACGGGAGCGGCGGCGCGGAAGTGAATAAGAGAATAAGACAATCGCTAACATACTGAGCGCGGCGAGAGAAAATGTCGGCGGCGGGCGCCGATTTGTTTTCATAAGTGGTGGACAGGGGCGTATGCACAGCGGGGTGGCTCGGATGCGTCTGGGAGCACACTTCTAAACACGATCGGGTCGATAAAGAAAAAAAATACAAATTCATTTTTTTTTTTCGGATGAAAATTTGGTCCTTGCCAGGGAAATGCACCCTCCATTTTCCAGTAATTTCGGCGCGTGAGAAGGAAAGCGGAGAAGGGGGGGGGGGGGGGGGGGGCTCGTTCGGTAGCTTACTGTACATGTGCATATACCCAATCATTGTGTGTATGCCAATATATAATTCTAAAGTTTCGCCCATATAGCTTCTGAGGGATGAGCTACGTGGATCCGAGAGTCCAGGGCGTGCGTCTCAGCATCGCGTGATGTAACCCGACAACACCCACAGCGCGCATTCTCCACTGTAAAGTCGGCGGCGCGGTGCGTTTACCTTCCATTTGTGATGTTTTTGTATTTAATTGTGCGAGCGAGCTTGATAAAAGGACTCATTGCGTCCTCAACAAGAGCGGACGCTTGACTAAGAAATGCGCGATGAAGAAAGAGCGAAATTGTAACCAGTTAAATTTTCAAATTATAACCTTATACGTTTTTATCTATAATTCATGCAAATTAATTGTATTAATTTTCCATTTCCATTTCTTTTTTAACAGATACTATTCATAATAAAAAATGTAATTCAAATATGAGTTGCAATGAATAGCATGCACTCGGTCAGTTAATACTATATACTTTCGATCTGAACATTTTTTCTGACATGCCAAATTGCTTCAATATATTTTAATAGCTGTGTATGAGTGGTATAACCAGAAATAATTTTCTAGGGCGTTATACGGCATCGATAAAAAAAATTGCAAGAAAGGCCGAAAGAAGGAGTTCAAAAACTCTCGGAAGGGTTTCTGACATCGAAACAGAGCCCTGGCTACGCCCCTGCTGTATATTGATAGGAGTATATACAGAGAAGTATATTCACCTAACAACTTGCTATGTACAAACTTTATATGAACTGATTTAAATACGCAAAAGTAACCGTGTATGAACTTCGTATTTACACATGTTCATACAGATTAAAAGTACGTACAATATTGATAGAGTCAATAAGGTGTTAATACAGATTCTAAACACTGTTCACGACCATTTTTGTAAGGGTCTGCCTTTTCTTTGTTGATGCTCGAAGCCGCTGGAAGGAGATTTTATCACTTTCACTGTAACGCGAGATGCACGTAGAATTAATTCGAATGATCTCGGCTGGGAGCAACTGCTTCCACATTCCTTGAGATCCTTGAACTGTTGTTGGCGGTTTATCTCAATAATTATTGGCCAGCTTTAAATGCTTGCATGTTTAAACAGCCCTCGACTGGAAGTCAACTTGGTCGTCCCATCGATTTTTCCCGATTGCCAAAATTACTGTCTCATTGTCATTATTAAATGATATTATTGCGAACGGCGTTCATAATGGGGTCCTTGTATGCTGACATCAAGAGCAGTTTTCACAACTCTGTCAGGTTCCAGTGAGATAGGGCATAGGTCCCGCCAGAAAGCGAGCGGTCATGTTCCAGTGACTTGTAGCGTATTATTATCGGAAAACATTACGTACGCAAAAGTTGCCTACAATTCTTACCCTCTTCCCCTAATTAACGATCTCGTTTGTTGAAGAAGTGTTGAAACAGGAGTTTGGATATTAAAGAAAAAAAAAACGTTAAGCGGCCAAGTGTGCCTGAAGCCACACTGGTTAAGCAGACATGGTAAATTGACTTTTGCTCGCCTTCCCCTCTCTTTCAGCAAGACTATCTAATGCATTTCATTATTTTAGTCGCTGGGAAACAGTGATTGTTACCGCTGGCTATCAAGCTGTGGACACCTTTTTCTTCTTCGGGTACGTTTCGTTCCTTCTCAGCATCCCTTGCTTAAGCCCATGTGTGGTTGAAACCTGTAACTAGGTTCGCTATAAATCCTCACCGAGAACATTGAACGCTGGCAGACCGATCAGAGTCACCGTGTTCATCCCAATTGCCTACATATCTTGTCGGTTTTGTATACCTAGCGTATTTCTATTTACAGTGGCTTCCTCTTGTACTACAGTTTGGATAAGCAGACAAAGAACCGGGTCATAGTTGGAGTGTTCGCCATTCTTAAAAGGTTCATAAGGTGAGCCGAGGGTAAGCGATCGGTATGAGGCGCCCTCAAAAGCCAAAATTAAAGCACAGGGCGGATAATTTTGCCGGTAAAAAAAAAAAAAAGCAAATCGCAAAGCATCTTCTTCTCTTTTGTTTTTTAAGACAGCACACTTGTGTTCCTGCAACATACTTTTGCATTTCTTCCTTCAGGGGAACGATTCCGGAGTTCTTCGTCATCATGTGCATGTACATTTTACCCCTAATAGCCAGCGGGCCCACCTCCAAAAACTACTACGGGCGTTTCTACAAGGAAGTTCGAGACAACTGGTGGAGAATCTTGCTACAAGTGCGAAATTGGAGAGAAGACGTGCTACCGGTGAGTGCGTGGAGTGTGTGTGTGTGAGGGGAGGGGGCGGGCGGGGAGTTGCCGTGCAATGAAATGTCAGGAGTGCAGTCAGCCAAAGACTGGTCAAATAAATGAGCAGGAGGCTGGAATAAATACGCAGTGATGTCGATTTTTACTTAAATGTCTACTGAAATACACAAAAGAACTGACAGATGACGCTCTTCCTGTACATGTCTTGTAAATTCTATGGAAAAGAAACAGAGTGTGGAACTATACCGAAAGTGGAAAAGGCAGATCAGGAAGGAACCTTTCTTTGATAACTCAAGAGGCTGCGGTGCCCTACTTTCTAAAGCTAGATTATAGGTACCTTAGAACATGCAGCTACAAAAAGAAATTTAAACATGGCGGTGACACATGTGCAGTATGTGTTAAATCCGCAGAAACAATTAACCATCTTGTGCTCGAATGTGATGGTATCCATCCGGAAGTCGATGCAGGCGCAGTCACTCTTCCTGAGGCCCTGGGGTTCAGAGATACTAGTGGCCGGGTGAATGAACCTGTGGTGGAAGCTAGCAAAAAACGATTGGAAGATTGGAGGCTTAAAAGCAGAAAAGTAACAATAATGTGGAAACAATAATTCAATAAATAGATTGATGATATAGATAACCGATCTAAAACAATAATTAAGATATAGAGGAAAAAACGAGCATGATAACAACTGCTACCACCCCTTTCAAAGGGGACGCTCCTACATTCCATCCATCCATTCCATCCATCCATTCCATCCATCTATCCATCTTATCTTTTTTCCTTATTTCCATCACAACTAGAGCAGCGTACTAGAGCAGTCAAGCCAAAAATTAATCACACGAATTTTGCATCAGTCGCCCTTTTACTTTCATGTTATGTCCTAACTGCCTGCTATAACCACTAAATTTCGCTGCAAAACCTATGTTTCCTTTTTGTTCATCTTGCGATCACCATGACCAGCTCAATAATGCGACGTTGGTTGTTTCCTTCCTTTGATTGGCGTCATAAAACAAGAGGACACTAGTTCATGCCTGATCTCCTTGTTTGCGCAGGAAATTCCGAACGCTGCATGTGCACCTAGTTCCTGCAACGAAGCTTCTAGGACTATACACATGCATGTTTGGGTCCATGTTGTTTTTCTTTTTCATGATGTCTAATACGTTACTGCTCATTGATCACCACGTGGTATTCGCTTGAGACCGCTAAATAGTCTAATTATTTTTTTTTGTCCTCTGTTGATATCTTAGCTTCAACCGTCGAACGACTAGCTATGATGTAAAAGTTCCGTACGACTCCTTTGAAGCACAAAGAATGCTCCAATATAATCGCTGCTTCTTGCTGCACTGGGACTCCATCTCTTGAGGTAGGCTGGCTTTAAAGCTCCAGTGGATCAAAATGACAAAGGGTCATAATATCGCAGCTTTTTATTCGTCACCTGACCTACACGCAATTTTACTTCATAGCCATCACTTAAATGTTGAATTTAACTGCAAGTTATAAAGTGGTCGTAGGCGAATGCCACATACTGATCCGTGTACAGCAACTTGTTACATATCATGCTAAAGGATTAAAAACCCTAATGCAAAACTTAGGCACACATAGTGAAATATACAGAGCGAATGACGCTGATACAGAGCCAATAAGACTCGTTTGAGCCCAGGTTGATGGAAATGGTGTAAGCCTCCGATGAGAGGCAAGCATTTGCTTTTTAAGTTTTTCTGCGCTCGCAGCAAGCAGATAAAATTGCCACTGAAACCAGCGAGCGGCGTTTTGAAAAATAATGTTAAGACAGCTGTGAAGTTATTGTAGGATACTTTTTTATGAACCTGCCAATATATATATATGGTCGACGAATCCGATGCGTAAAAAAATTTTGCTTTTGAATGTTGTCCTGCGCTCACAATGGATAAGACTTACCACTACGCCGGCGTGGATGAATGGTAATGGAAATAATATTATGTGCGTTCCTTTTTTAACCCTGTAGTTATACAAATTTATATCCTTCAGAGCCTGGTATGTTGTCTCCTATTACTGTTTGATTGAAATCCCCACTACTGCTTACAAGACCTAGCAACAAGGCTAGAAGTAGCTTTAATGTAAATAAAATGAATAAATGCTGTTCAAAGGTGCCGTGAGAGGTCAGTAGGGATGAACCGTCTTTGTCTGCGAGAACACGAGTGCCTGAATTCGGTGCTTGCGTTCGTCCCCTCCCCTCTGATCTCGAAAACATTACACTGAGATCCATGCGGGTCTCTTGCGAAAATTTGTTCCAGGCGAGTTTTGCCAGAAGGGTAAAATTTCGTGCGCATTTCTTTGGCTAAAATGTCCGATTCAAAAAAACACACTACGAAAATGTCACCATCAAAAAAAAAAAAGGGCAGTTTCTTCTGTTGCTATTATCCCAAGTCGGTTGGCGGCGCGGCGGAGTAACCTTAAATAATTCGGTTAAGTAGAGCTAAAGCTGTGAGGAAAATATAGGGTGCTGGTTTGTTATCTCTCAATGCACTAATCTGACTTTGTCGTTTCGTATTTATAGTATTTTGACGTTAAATTGTGAGACTTTCAGGTTCCCGCCGCCACCTTGCGAATGCCACGTGAGCTGGTAGATACCTGTCCTTGTTTTTTTTTTTTTTTTTTTCTTGTGTGTGTACAGCATTACAAATAGAACCGTTTATCTTTCCAGTGTGTTTAGCTATAAAGTGCCACTTATTGCGCCTATTCTTATTCTTACAGACTGTCCTAACACACTTCTGGTACCTGTCGGCTGATTTCCAGCTCTTCGTACTTACCGTTATTGTCATACAGGTCTTCAAAACGTGAGATTTGTTTCGTTTTTTCTACCATTTGTTGTTTTTTTCTTGGGGGAGGGGGGGGGGGGGGATTTAAGCTGGTCAAGACATTTTTTTAGTGCAAAAGGGAATGAGCAGGCGCAAACAGTGTAAAAAGCAACACAAGAGAGAGCGTGTTCGAGCCCTCCACACCGCTTGCGGCTGCTAAAAGACTTAGAGGGACGCCCCACTGCTCTTGCGTGCCATAAGCTTGAGAAAAGATTGCACTTGATGAAACCCCGCTCGAGAGGGCTATATCTCAATTAATCTTTTCCATTTGATTTTGATGAGTGCTCACGAAGAAATAGCCCGTCATTTGCCTCTTGGGACGGAAATGTTCTCGCTGCAGTGTTTTTTTTTTTTTTTTTTTTTTTTTTTTTTTTTTTTTCAAAGCAGTAAGTTTTAGAAACTGTAAGCAACCACAAAATTTGCGACACACTCTGTCGCGCATGCGGCGGGACGTGCTTCGATTATAACGAAGAAGATCCGCATTCTTGAATTCCGCTGAAGTTACTGTGAAACCCTAATTGAGAAACAGGCAGTAAAAAACAATATTCGCCGTCAGCAGGGTTTGAAATCAGTCCCTGGCAAAACCATCAGCTTCGTTGGCCAATGCGTTACGCCTCTGCGCCATTTCGGTGGCCGGATTCTACACGTGTTAAGCCGCGGCAGCCACTCGGGCAGCGCTTGCGGTGTCGTCGTCTGTATTACAGCTGAGAAAGTTACCCTAAAGACCCTAATTATGCATCATTCATTGTTATAAAAACATAAAGCATCTTTTAGGCGCTTAGCTAAACATGGCAAGGCATAGCAAAACGAAGCATTTCCATGTAAAGCAAGCTTCCATTCTACGCCTAGGCGCTCACTTCGTCATCGCTGTGCTTCGTTTCTCTCACCCGTGCATTTTGCGGTTAATGTAATCAGGGCCGGCTTGCACGATAAAGTCCGAGCTAAGTCCAGACTTAAATGGTGTCTTTAGAAAGACCAAGCTTATTTAAGACGGCTCGTGTTCCGAACGTCGAACGGTTCGGGTTCATGTTCACTAGAGTGGCTTCCCAAAACGGCCTCAGCAACCGCTTGGGGTATTTTTCCTCGTAACACAATCTTAAGCCGCAAAAAGCAATGGCACGGATTTTACGCAACGCAAAATTGACGGAATGTGTACATCTGACAGCAGGGACAGTGCCAGCGCCTCCCTGTATTTTCCTTATTTCTCTACTTAGACACCTGGCGTCCTTGTGTCTTAACCAAGACAGCACTAGAGTCGTAATCATACAAGCGACTTATTCAAGTCAGGACTGAAGCCCAGTCTTGACTCCAGTCTTAAGCGTCCATACTAGTGGCCTATTCTTTAGACTCCAGTTAAGTCTGGACTTAGCTAAGACAGTCTTAAGATTGTTTGTGCAAGCGGGCCCTGGTTTAGTGACGGACGTCTTTCGTATCAGACTAGATGTAATATTTTTTTTTTTCTCTTAATGTTTTGTCTAGGTCTTACAATTCTTTCCATCCCCTCCCTCTTGTCTGTAGTGTAGGCACTTTCTCAATTTTTTTTTTGTTTGATTCTTCTGCTCTTGTAATTAGTATTGTTTCTCTCCTTGTGAATTTGTGGACCAACGATTACAATGCCATAGGAGACTGCAATTCTCTATGTTCCCCCGAATTTTATTTCTCTCTTGGGGATTGTCCTGTTTACTATTCTACCTCAGTCTCCCTTTCTTTTATGTTTTGGGTTTTGTACGTCTGCCTCTCTCTCCGTACGTTATTTGTCATTTTGTATGACTGTTGTTTTGCTGCTGTTCCCTTCTTTTCTGGTTCTGGTTCCTGTTTTTGTTAATTTGCAGGTCTGGATGGTACCTTGTGGTTTTTTCGTTTTATTCTTCTTTAAGCCAGCGTGGACCACCTTGCATCACGAACCTCTTTTTTTTTATACCTTCTTTCGCTTTTAAAAAGTGTTTATTTTTTTTTTTTATCTCGAGCTTCTGCTCTCTTTTATTTATTTTTAATTGGTTTTAAGCCTGGCAAAGCTTTTACTGGTCCGGACTCCCTCTCCTTTTTGTTTACGTTTTTCTTTTTTTTTTCTCAGTTCGAGAGGACGAATAAAAGGTATAAAAAGGGTTTGAGTTTTACGCCCCGTGCGCACACGTGGCAATAGCAAAGGGATGCCTGCTCATCGTTTTCTTGTCCAGCCCCGGCATGTGAGTTAGTTTCGCGCCGCCAGGGCCACGCCGTGGAGCCTGCGTTTGTGACGCGGTGACGGACGGTGGCCGTGGCGTCGCCACGCCGCCGTGTTTCACGAGTGTAAGGAGACGACCAGGCAAGCAAGCGCGAGTGATTGCGGCTGATCGCGCTTTTCGCTTTTCGCAGATACGCTGCCATAATCGGCGTGTATCTGCGCTGCGTATTTAGCCTCGGGGGACGGCCCATCTGGTGTCTGTTCCGCTCGACCACTCGCTATCACTTCACTTGGTTTTGGAACGGCTATCACCGAATATCACTTACAGTTGCTTGTCTAGCCGTCTTGTGATTCGCGGCCGCTGTCATATATCACTCAGCGCGGCCCCGACGGCGTTAATTGCAAGCACTGAGCAGAAAGGAGTCCGGGAACCTACAAGCAAGCACCGCTTTATTTTGGCCGCACATGCGCATGGGGCACATAACTTTACGTTAGATGGCTCTGACACGCTCCGCTAAGCACTGTCGGCGCGCTCTAGACAGGGCTGCTCACCACTGTACCGTCTTTGCCAAACGTAACCAGGCTACGTGTTCCGCTTCTCAGTCGGGTAGTAGAGAATTCGTACTACTTCTTAAGCTGTAAATATATGTAAAGTAATACCGAGCTCCTGTACTCGCTTCTAAGCAAAATGTGATCCTCTGGGAATCCATGTTGGCTTTAGAATACAAGCGAAAAGCAAAACATGCTGCCTGGTTACGTTTGGAAAAGGCAGTACATCTTAATATATCATTATAGCATGCTGGGCTTCTCAAAGTCAACAATTATTGTTCTTGGTCGATAGCAGTACATTCTTGCAAAAGTTAAATCGGTAGGAGCTTACCCAACAAAGTTCGTGCACCGGATTCAGCATTATCAGATAATTGAGCGCTGTACAGCGCAATAGGCGCGGCTCCCGGTTCAGTTTTTTGTC
This sequence comes from Amblyomma maculatum, assembly GCF_055883805.1. NCBI lineage: Eukaryota > Metazoa > Arthropoda > Arachnida > Ixodida > Ixodidae > Amblyomma > Amblyomma maculatum. The sequence goes on along the minus strand of NC_139344.1, from coordinate 73,998,688 downwards.
TCTATAAGGTAGGCAACTACGGCTGCACTGCGCGATTGCAGCGCATTAATTGCTTCACAGCCACTAGTACGAACCAAGCGCTAATACCGTAAACCTTCTCCGAGAGACCGATTGGAAAGCACGCACATCTCCAACCGGTACTTCTCGCTCGCTTCCACCTGGATGCGTAGAATAATTAGGCGCTATTTTTCGCTCCTACGCAATTTTAAGCGAAGTTAAATTTTTTAGTGACAATAAAAATATTTATCCCTGCGTGAAAGGCGAGAGAATTTGGGCGCCACGACAAGGATCAGAAATAGAACGACGAACGCAAATCTTCTGACATGTGATCTTGAGCAACAAAATATGAGCGGTAATGAGTTTTCTATAAGTTTAGTTCTGCGCATGCTTTGTTTACTTGCACTCAATAAACCCCCCACCCGATCAGGGAATTTAGCGACGTCTATTTTTCTTATGATTTTTCAGAAAGAAAAGGCTCGTCGTTGGCGCCTTCGCTGTGCTGTCACTCGCATCTTGTGCATTTACTGCGTGGAATATTTATGGAACACACATGCTTCCGTTCGAAGTGGCAGTTGTGAACTCATTGACGTAAGTGATATAAACACCCAAGCTTTGTTATCTACTTTAATTGCGTGATCCATCATTTAATTCACATACCATAATTTCACCTTTGCTGGCAAAGAAAAAACTATTTCTGAGGTTACTTAGATCACGCATTCGTTGCTTTTAAGTACAGCAGCTTGTAACCAGAGCTTCGCTCAGTCTGTGGGTCGTTGGCCAAGGGTCGAAAATCAGAGGACTTTACGGCTAATGCAACTGCACAACGAGAGTACAACTTTATTAGAAGCAAATATGGTGCAAATATTTAAAATGCTTTTCTGTACAACTTTTAGAGTCCTAACAAAAAAATATACAAGCACGTTCAATAAACCTTGTTTGCTTTATGCGCTCCCACTTCCGCCGTTTTAAAGGCACGAGAGTTGTGCGTCCTTGTGCAGGCAGCTCGACATTGGAATACCCATGACAAATTGCGTCAATTAAATTTCTTATTCTGCTTTTCTCGCGGTGACATGAGCATAGAGGTAAACACCTGAAGCCACTCTGGAATGAAAATTGCTACTATAAAATTAAAATTTAAATAAGAATTGAAAAAATTAAAATTAAAAATTCCCGCACTAAAATGGAATGTAAAATCTATGACTCAAGGTAAACTGGATGTCATCAAGCGAGAAATGGACAGATTGAACATTGATATTTTGGGTATCAGCGAGCTCAAGTGGACCGGAATGGGAGAATTTAACTCCGGCGACCATTATGTCTTTTATTGTGGGCACGAATCCAAGAGAAGGAATGGGGTCGCTCTCATAGTAAACAGAAGAATGAGCAAAGCAGTGCTAGGGTACAACCCCAAAAACGGCCGAATGATTTCACTTCGGATCCAAGGTCACCCTTTCTACATAACAGTTATCCAAGTCTATGCACCGACCACTACTGCTGAAGAAGCCGACGTTGAGAGATTTTATGCTGACCTGCAATGCCTTTTAGACCGCACCCCATCATCAGACGTCGTTTTTCTCATAGGAGACTGGAATGCTAAGGTCGGGAGTGAAGAAATATCCGGAATTATAGGCAAGTTCGGTCTTGACGAGCCAAATGAAGCTGGGCAGAGGCTAGTAGAGTTTTGTCAAGAAAACAACCTGACCTAAGCGAATACTCATTTTCAACACCACAAGAGGCGCCTGTACACATGGACTTCACCCGACGGTCTGTACAGGAATCAGATCGATTATATTCTTTGCCGGCAGAGATGGAGAAGCGCTATACAAGCAGTAAAAACAAGGCCTGGGGCCGACTGTGGCACCGATCATCAGCTTCTTGTTGCCAAAATTAGGCTTCGATTGAGGAAAACGCAGAAAACTAGAAGGCCTTTCAGGTATGATCTGGATCAAATTCCATTAGAATATGCTGGGGAAGTGAGGAATCGATTTCAAGAATTAGATCTAGAAGACAGAGAGCCCGAAGAGATGTGGACTGATGTTCGTGATATAATACAAGAAGTTGCTACTAAGTAGTTCCAAAGCAAAAGAAATGCAAGGAAGCAAACTGGTTATCTGAAGAGGCTTTGCAAATAGCTGAGGAAAGGAGGATGGCAAAAGTTATGGGGGAAAGAGAAAGATACAAGGTTCTCAATGCGGATTTTCAGAAAATAGCAAGGAGAGATAAGAATGCCTACCTGAACATACAGTGCCAAGCAGTTGAGGACAACAGCCAATTAAGGAACACAAGAGCTCTGTATAAGACAATCAAATATATCAAAGGAAGCTTCTGTGCTAAGCTGGGCGTGATAAAGGACAAACGAGGCAAAGACCTCACTGAAGCCTCAGAGATAAAGAAGAGGTGGCAGGAGTATACAGAAGAACTGTACAAGAAGAACCTGAATGTGCAAACCCAACATAAGACAGTTGTGATTACTGATCTCGAGCCGGGCATCCTGAAGAGTGAAGTTGAATGGGCCTTAGCCAGCCTTGCTAAGAACAAAGCTAGCGGAATTGATGGCATTCCAGCTGAGTTGCTTCAAAACCTCAACCATAACGCTGTTAACATTCTGCATACATTATGTCAGAAGATTTGGACAATCCTGCAGTGGCCACAGGATTGGAGGAGGTCAGTTTACATCCCCATTCCAAAGAAAGGCAGTGCCAAAGATTGTTCCAGCTACCGCACGATCGCGCTTATTTCGCATGCTAGCAAGGTGATGTTGAAAATCCTCCAAGGTAGGCTACAGCAGTATGTGGATCGGGAGCTTCCGGACGTGCAAGCCGGGTTTCGCAAGGGCAGAGGAACTAGAGACCAAATTGCCAACCTTCGCTGGATCATGGAAAAAGCAAGAGAGTTCCAGAAACCCATCTACTGAACAATTTCCTGTACCATGAAAGTGCGACCTGCAATAATCCTTATTCTTTATTCCTCGTGCCATATTGTACTGAGGGATAATCTGCCCCGCCATTTGGAGAATAGTGTGTGGCTCGACAGTTCTGGGAACAAGGTCGAATCTGCATATTAGGAAAAAACAATTTGGTAAAATACCGAGCTGAGAGTATCTGCAATAAATAAATTACCCTGAAATCTGGGTTTGAATTCGCTTGAACGAGGGCTTTGCGCTCATTGCGTTGAGGCACGCCCGCGCGGCAGACTGGATCGCTGTTCCTGCGGAGCTGGTTCGGGCCGTATTCCGATTTGTCTAAAGGCGAAGCTCACGGTGAGGCCCGTTCACATGATGCTCGGTCTGCGAAAGAAAGCATGGATTCAGACTCCGCTGCGTACCGTCTAGGAATAGCATTGACTATAGAAAAAGCAAGAATTGTATTATACATAACACTGTCTGTTTTAATTTTCATGTTTGTTTGTTTGTTTTTATTTCTTTATCAGCGTTTATATGGACACGCATAACTATTCCTACGTCCGACCGTACTATCATGCAGTCTGCTTCTTCTCAGGATGCATCACATTCGTGATGACGAAGAAATATGCGGAAAAGACAAAAATCTCCAAGGCAAGTTCAGCAACACCGCTTCAGCATGCAAGTAGGCTGAATAAGCACCGCTTTTCGGGTTCATAAAGAAAAACATTGAAGCTACTTTTCTTTCCTAGCTGTAAATTCCCAATATATTATCAAAGCAGTACAGTTTTGCACAAAACTAAATGTGTTATTGATCGGCTGTCACATTAGAAGCTTCATTACGTTCCGCTGTTGTGCACAATGTTTCCCGCCCGCCATCACAGTGCAAAGCTTTTGGTAACCCACGAAAAGTTCGATTAGAATACACAAAAGTTTACCTGTCGACGAAAGTAGAACACAGAGCTAATAGCTTACTTATAGAACGCATAGCTAATGCAGCTAATAGTGGCCTAATCGCTTGAGCATCGCATCGAGGGGGATGCGCGGGGTTCGATGCCCACCTGTGGGTACGCACCGATGGTACGATGGGAACAAGCTTTCTCCTGGCTGAGTTCCCGGCTGCTGTGGTGAAATGCGAGGAAGTCGGTTCTTTGGCCCCACTCTGTGCACACGAAAAATTCCTTCTGCCTTGAAGCTCCTTGGCAGAGCGGTCGATCTTTGCTTCGCTAAAATCAGTCGTCATGATCAGAAAGCGGACCGGCAATTACCATAGCGTAGCGTAGAGAGTTGCGATCCTAACAAGCATGAAGTCGATTTTAGTGAAAGAAAGACTACCACATTGAGGAAAACTTGTATTTACGAGTGTAAGGTTAAAAGACGACACAAAAGGTTAAGCGCAATTGTGCTTAATCGTCAGTGTCGTCTTATTCTTAGTTCTCGTAAATGCAAGCAGAGCACAAATTTTGGATGGAGGAGCCCTGTAGCAATATTTGGCTGTCATGTTATACATTGCTTTTCAGCTGCTACAAGCCAGCTTTTGGTGTATCGCTGTCTTCTGCGGCCTCTTCTGCCTCTTTATGAAGCACGAATGGTACCGGACAGATAATCCGCATTCTGAGATGCTGAAAATGCTGACTGCATTTTGTGACCGAATACTTTGGTCGGTTTTCATATCCTGGATCACTTTCGCCTGCTCAACTGGAAGGGGAGGTAAGATACTGCTGCTGTCAGAAATCCTAGATGACTCCTTGCGACTTTTCGCAATACCATTTCTTCGCAGATGCGACCGCTAGCAGAATATTTTGTTTTTTTTTTTTTCGCAATTGAAATGCTCCTTTGCACTGTCCTCTTATGTTTTAAGATTGCACTTATATCGCTCAACTAAAGAACAACGATGATTCATCTCTTGCGAAAGGACGAAGAATGCGCAGCTTGTGTCTCAAATCAAAGGCAAACAACTGTGACGGTGAAGACAATACGCTGTGCAGGGTGCGGCCGTGCGGAACCGCAAATTCTTACGTTGCCCAGAACTCCCATATGAAATTAATTCTTCCCTTGAGACATTTTCCCATAATATTAGATCATGAATCGCAGAGACGAATCTTCTGAGAACAAAAATGAATGCAGAACACGTCATGATAGCGGGAAAGGCCGCGTTCACCAGGAAATCCGGCGTCGTCATCGGTATCAGCTTTGTGAGCGCACAATCACGAGAATGGCGCTGACAGGGGATAGCTGGCAGCTGACATGACTGAGCATTGATTAGACGTGTGTTTGCCTGACATCAACTTTGGCAGCAGCTGTCAACTCGTGCCTCTCTGCTCATATGGGAGGGTGATATCAGAATCAGCCTGCCAGGACCTTTGCATTCACGTTACTCCTAGGCCACGCAGGCACATTCATACGGATTGGTTAAAGCGGGGCCTTGTATGTTAGCTGGTAGCCTACGCTATCGCGTCATAACTTTAAAGGCGTAGCTTAAGCGTCCCTCATAATTTTCAATGCTCATCTAAAAATTTATACTGAGTTTACTTTTAGCTGCCAATAATGACAACGCCACGTATGTTACCAAACGGGAAGTCTCTCTTCCGATTCTGAACTATCCGCCCGCCACCTCACAACTCCTCCGGACAGGTTACATGTGGAACCTGAGTTCTCGGTTATTTGCCCACGACCGTGCTTATGGTCTGAAAAGACTTCTCGGCACTCCCAGTGCTTGATAAGATCTTTATACGTGTAACTACAATCACAACTACAAGTGAATCCAACCACTTGCAGTAGGTCCCTCAATAAGGTGTACACGAAATATGCAGGCAGCCAGAGCTGGTCTCTTTTCTTCATTTGCCTTGCTGATTCTATTTGCGAAACTTAATATACATCCTTCAATTTTTCATTCCAGCAATAAGGCCTATATCTTTTTTTTCAAGTGATGTTCTCAAGGGCGGCTCTTTATTTGGTCCAGCTTCGATTAATTCACCAGGTAGCTAGCAAATATTAAAAAAAAATGGTCACAACATGAAGTTCGCATGACGAGGGAGAGAGAAAGAACACAATGGGAAAAGTTGACTAGTATTATTTGCACTTGTTAATGAAGTAAAACTTGCTGCTGGGCTAGTTGGTTCATGATCGTACGGGGAAACGTAAGGGCAAAAAAATACAAACACAAGAGAGGAGACAGGACCACGCGCTACTGGCGACTGATTCTTTTATTGAAATCCACACACAATATATAGGGACATATATTGTACGGAGCCGATAGGTGGTGTGACAATGTCCCTATATATTGTGTGTGGATTTCAATAAAAGAATCAGTTGCCAGTAGCGCGTTGTCCTGTCTCCTCTCTTGTGTTTGTCTTTTTTTGCGCTTGCACTTGTTCTCCGGCGTTGTTCTTCAAAATAGGCGTTGTACAAAATTCCAAATGAACAAAAAAAGAGTAAAAGCAGCCGTCTTTCCGTCTATGTGCATCAGAGCCCGCGTGCTGACTCCTACAAGCTAACTGACGAGTGCATGTGCTTGTCAATAGAAGTGCCTACGAAGATTCGTCGTTGCAGTCTGCTGCAGTGATCGAAACTTTTTCTACTGCAGGCCCCCTGTCCCATTTCTTGTCGTGGGCGGGCTTCATTCCCCTGAGCCGACTGTCGTTTGGTGTGTACCTGATCCACTATCCCGTCCTCGAGGCCTCCTACAGCATCGCCAGGGAGCGCTTCTTTTTTTCTCATTACACCATAGTGAGTGCCACTACCTTTCTCTGGCATTTGCCGTAGCGAAAGCTGTTGAGCCCCTGCACCCACGGTTTCATATTTTCATATTGAGAGAGCGTGGCATTGAGATATACGCTCAAAATATTATTAAAGCAATGAGAATTACGCAGTTCCGCCCTTCTGAGATGAATCAATCATTGGCTTTACTTACTCAAAAATTAGTAGAAAAAAGCATGAAGTAGAATTTATCACCCTAGTTAATGAGGAATAAATATTCGACTGATGTTTTTGGGGAATTATCTTTTTTTTAAATGTATTTACAAAAAGTGTGACGTGCTAGGTATACGAATCGCTCGCTTCCAGTAGCGGAAAGGCAAAAGAGAAACGAAAAGCTGCTGCGCTTTTAAGGTCACCCATTTACAAACCAAAGCAGAACTGAATACTGGGCGAGTTGGTGAACGATGTTCAGCATTATGCACTGCGCGGAAAACGAGAACAGAAGAAGAAATTCGCATATACAGCGCTTGCTTTTTCTACGCATGTTTCTTCCCCGGTCCTCGTATGTCGCGCTATACAAAATACTAACCAAAACTCTATTATTTGCTACCACGTCTGCAAAATAACAGGACAAGCCACATACTAGCAAGGACGTTATTGCAAGCTAGTTGGTGCGCTTCTTAAATCCGACCTATACTGGCATATCTTCATGAATTATATTCTGGTTCTAACGTCCAACAAAATCGAGGTGGTCTTCAGAGCACCGAGCCACCCATTCTGGCGAACTGCATGTCTGGGTAAACTAGTATTTACCTCTGGATTCCTCTGGTCTAAGGCGAGTGTGCCGACCGAGCGACCTAGCTCCTGAGTCGTGCCACAAGACCAAGAAACCTAATGTTACTCTTACGTATTCTGACTAAGCTAACCGAGAACCGCCGGCCCTTTATGAAACAGAGTAGCCAAGCATTCTTCTAAGACCAATTGAACCCGCAGAAGCCTCACATGGCTAACATGTCCAGACAAATCGCAATCTGGTGGATGTTCCACAGATATCAGTAGCGGTCTGCGTCACGGCACGCATGACGGAACGTGAAAGAAAATTTCTATGAACCGACTTTTAAATTGTACTTCATTGCTCATAAGAAATCTAGCTTTATAGCACCAACAAAGTCAGATATCTAGAACTGGTGACGTTCTAATTCACGTTACTTCAGATATCATTCGAGGAAATGCAACAATAATTTTTATGGTGCACTTCAGCTCATCTTAACATAACCGTATTCTTTTAGTTTTGGCGCCAAAATGGGATTCTAGCGTAAGTAAACATTTCAGAGATTTTTTTAGCACCTGTCATAATAACATCGGGATACCAGTCTTGGCCATCCCTACAACATTTTAGAAGCCCTTAGAAATCTCGTCATAATTTTTCAATTAATATTGTTTCTCCATTCCCAATCCGCTTTGGATATGGCAGGGTAGTTGCACGGCATTCATATTATATCTGTGAAATACTTGAAAAATGTGCGACTATAGCCGATTGGATTTGACCAATGAGCCAAAAATGCGTTGATTAATGAAGCTTCAATCGTGTTTGAAGCTCACTAGATATCCCATTATAGTTTTCATTATTTCTGCGCGCAACTGCTATGTTGACGTTGCTGCACGCTATCGCGTAAAGCTTAATTTCAGAAGTGTTATTGCAAAATCCTATAACGCGAGCAAACCTGAGTAAATCGTTTGCATGGACACGGTTTCCATAGAGCAGGTTCTCGACTCTAATCAGTGCAGCAAATATGAAACAGACGAAACAGATATGGGTGTATCAAAGGCATTTCCTGTTTGCCGGTGCCACAATCGCGATGGGCTGTGAAGCTTGGGTCCATTCCGTTTTCTAGCGACCCACCGCTACAGCGACTGCTTCCTGACGCTTAAGCAATAGCATTGCCGATTCGAATGCAGGCGCTTGCTGAGTTTCTAGCCAGGTCACCGGAGGAAATACTGTGCCTAGGGTGCACTTCTTAGCTAGATGCGTAGGCTTTTAAAATTGTATACATATGTGTGTGTGTGTGTGTGTGTGTGTGTGTGTGTGTGTGTGTGTGTGTGTGTGTGTGTGTGTGTGTGTGTGTGTGTGTGTGTGTGTGTGTGTGTGTGCGTGTGTGTGTGTGTGTGTGTGTGTGTGTGTGTGTGTGTGTGTGTGTGTGTGTGTGTGTGTGTGTGTGTGTGTGTGTGTGTGTGTGTGTGTGTGTGTGTGTGTGTGTGTGTGTGTGTGTGTGTGTGTGTGTGCGCGTGCGTGCGTGCGTGCGTGCGTGTGTGCGTGTGCGCGTGTGCCTGTGTGCGTGTGTGTATTTGTGTGTGTGCGTGCGTGCGTGCGTGCGTAACTTTTATGACTTACAACAACAGGGCACAATGTTTTGCTTCAGACTTAGTCTTGCATGCTTTGACCATCAAAGCTTCCGTCTCTTCTTTTCTTTCTAGGTGTCGCAGTTCCTCTGCGTGTTTGCGTGGTCCAACATCCTGAGTTACTTCCTATCCCTCGCTTGCGATGCACCTGCTGGTCACTTCACGAAGCTGATCTTAATGGGCGCGGCGTCGAATCGCGACAAATCTGCTGTCAACGACGGTGTTAGCAAGGGCACGAGTGCACTTAGAAACATAGGTGAACCAGAGGGGCCCCGCCATTTTCTGAATGGTGTCGCTGACCGTTCCGAAGCTCATATTTCCGGCGGCGACCCCACTGCCATCAGCTGCAGACTTTAATGTCCACGAAACTGAACACCAAATAAACAAACTATTTTTGATCAAATGTCTTTCGTTCCGCGCGGTACATTTAATTGTACATGGAAAGCTCGCAAATAGACATAAAGCCGAATATAACGCCTTGGACGCAAAGCTTCAGCATAAAAGCAAGATCTCCCATAAGGTCGATAGAGAGACAGAGAGAAAAACTTTGTTGCTATAAACAAGTGCGGGAGCTCATCTGAATAGAAGAGGCGTCTGACATTGAGCGATATTGGCATCCATATTTCGCATAACAAGGCGACAAGATGCGCTATAGGGAAATCATTGAAAAAATTCATTGACTCTTGGTCTGCTAAAATATGTCCTTTCGAAGGTCTGCAGTTAACCGCTCTTATTTCAGTTCTCTAAGCCGAAAAGTGGTGACGACAAAGCTAGGTACGATCCATCCTTAAATTAATTTATGTGAAACATCCGTTTTAAAGAGCGCAAAGGATGAAGTGACTGCCACTGTTGGACGGTGTCAATCCCTCAGCTCGCTTGCTGAACCGCCTGTTGCCGCCGTCTTACAAATGGAAAAAGTGCAAGCGAAATTCCACGATAACTCTGGCGCTTGAATAAGTTGTCTTGTTCCTTAAGAAGTGAATGACACACCCCTACATCTGGTACCGTCAACGATAAATGACTATATACGTGTATGGTTGCGCTATCGATTGTGCCGTTTATACGAGTGGTATGGTCGATCAAAATTAGTGGGCTTGGAAAGCTTATCTCAAGTGTCACTCAAGGATAGCAAACACGGTGGTCACAGAATAACTGACCTAGCCATAGACTGTTTCGATCAATGCGCGGTCATCCCTCGGTAGGGAACTCACAGCATTAATGAATATCCCCGAAATTGCTTTCCGGTTTGCAGAAGCCTTACTGCGCCTCTCGTTACTAACTCGCTGCTGAGTGCACCCTATACGGTGTTGCCAGCACGTGCACTGATAGGACCTCGTCTTAAGCTTCATGTGCGATCAAGATCCGTCTGTTACTTGCCATCCGCATCAAACATGACAGACCTGAACTTGTAGGCGTGCTATATAGATCATGGTTTAAAAAGTGTGGAATCATGACGTCCCACATGGTAGATCAGGTGGTGAACTCCATTATGTGGGTGGTCATGGGGTAGCTAAGAAATTATTTAGCAAAGTTTTAGCTATGATCACGTGACTTGGCCGCCATCTTGAATCTGAGAGCGACAGAGAAACAGGCGAGAAACGTAATAAGAGCTAAAGTTCTTAAATTTGCCTAATAAAGGATCCAACGCACCATTTTAGCTTGCGCGTGTCTTGCATATTGTCTTCTGCGGACGCGCAGTTCCTGATCCTGGCCGCGAAGTCTCATTTCTCTTCATCGCGAGCTCGCAGATTAGGGTCCTTTCACCGCTGACGCTTTCCTCCGCTAAGGCGGCGTGCAACTCACGGCGTGATAACTTGAATGTATCGAGGTATTGACGCTAATGCCGATTAATGCAGCGTGAATAATCTACTAACAACTGCATGGTAAAACAAAGTACTCGACCAGAGTGGCAGGCGGCATGGCTACACAATTGTAATGTTGATGCTGCGCCTAGCGCACGCGTATACACATGAGCGCATTGGCAAACACCTTCATCCCCTTCTTTCGCGACTTCGTTTTCTTGCGCTATGATAAGCGCTCTTTTACAAGCGGTGAATTGAATCACTCTTTTTACAAATCACTTTGATTAGCTGAGAAAACAAATTCGTATTTATATCTCCACAGAAAACTTTGTCGCTTTCTTTTTTTCTTTTTTTCTCTTTTTGCACACCAAATACCTCCACCTTTTTTTCTTACTTAAAGCCTGATATTTTCATCTGTTTGCGCCAGCAAGCAGTTTTATCTCGATCGTGTTTATACCCGCTTCAATTCGCTCTCTATATATAGTGACATGGGTATTGAGGAATAAAATTACATCGCCCCCAGCTCCATGGATCAGGCCTCCCTGAGCATGATGTCTTCGGCGGACCTGACACGCACTTAGAGTGGTCGGAGTTCGGCCTAGTGGGTAATCAGCTCCAGGTTTCATATATAGCGCACAACACAGACCGGACACAACTCGATCGCTCCTGTTGTGCCCCTTCTGTGTTGTTCGCTATGGAACTTCAAGCTCCACCCGCACCCGCGATTATTCGCAATACAGAGAATGTTGACACGCACGATTTAGTTTACGGTTACGACGTGATACGTTATCAACCACACAGAGTGCTCCTAATAGTTGTCGCTGTAATAAAAAGAGAATCTCCCTACCCCAAAAACCCGTTACCTCAGCATCTCAGTCTCAGGTTGAAATTCGCGTTTCCCTTCACTATGGAGTTCCCCATAGCTGATGTCGCTTAGGTAAGTTACACTATAAACCAACCAAACCACAAACGATTTCATCCCAGTCTCATTCTGCATCCAACGTTTTCTTCTCACTAAACCAGCACGGCTTTCGCAAGCATCATTCGCGTAAAACGCAGCTCGTCATCGCATTTACCAACGATTTATTTTCCATTTTAATTTTTTATATTAAGTTTGCAATTTTAGCAATTTCACCACAGAATGTATGAAATCATAGAATACTTTTCAAGCTTAATTTATACTATAACACGAAAGGGACGGAATGTGTTTTTGCAGGTTCGTACTCAGTATCTGTTACAAGTTACAACAAATTACTGTGACTCGCGAGTTAGTATCACCAGTTCTTGAAAGCTGTTTACTAGCTCCTCGTCTTTTCTTCATCTTTATCTGTGACCTTCCGGATGGCATTCGCCCAAAAATCAGGCTTTTCAATTATTATTTTCTGCAATGCAAGCAAATATCAGCCCATCTGAAGCAGTTACTCCTCAGTCTTATATTCATAACATCTAAACTTGGTTCCTCATCTGGTCTATGAAACTTAATGCAGATAGGTGCAAAGCAATGCGAGTAACACGTACGCCAAACCATCTTCATGCATCCATTTCCTTAACTATCCTTTAACTTCTGTCTTACTTTGGCGTTCATGCTGCCACCCCATCATAAAAGATACAAGTTGATCATTTTAGTAGTAACGCTGACCGCATGCTCGGTTTCATCCATCGCATCTTTTCTCTTGATCCTATATCTCCTGAAAATTACTTCTTTATAATTTGCACACCCAAAGCTACAGCATTCCTCTTCGGTTTTGGATCTGCACACCAAAGCAGTTACATAAGCTCTTGAAGCCATCCAAAGTCGCTATGGTCACATTGACGGTTCAGCACTTATGAACAAAGCATTAAATATCTAAGGCGCATTCCTTCCTCGTCATATTCCTGGTATTTCTTTTTTAACTAAACTCATTTAAACAACCATATCACAAAAAGTTGCTTTTTCACCCCTACTTATCCGACATCCACATCACAATGATTCGAAATTGGCATCCAAAGCTGCAAAACAAATCTCTATATTTAGCATTTTGTCCCAAAAAAATTAGCATATGCACTGCTACGACCTCCTAGCCTCCGTTGCATCTGTCACTGCATCCCAGGCCTTCAAGTCTCCTACACCTGATAACCAATTCTTTAAGTGGCCCAATAAAGATGTATGTATATTTGTTTTTCACTCAGTCATTTATGTGATGGCGATTGGCCCTTATAGCAAATAACTTAAATGTTGATTTTCCTTTGTCAACTTCATCTATCATAATTTCCACTAGTACGCTTAACCTCTGGTACACCTTGATTTCGTTCTCTATTGTCCTTATACTTATAACTTTTTTTTTTCATCGACCGCTGTGCCATCTTGTGTTCAAGTTCTTGCCTATAGCTAAGCACTGCATGATAAAACACATTAATTGATTGCCAAGTTCCCATTTAAAGAAAAGGGGCGAAAACTACACTGCTTCCTGATTTTATAGCAAGAGAAATGTGAACACTGGTGCGCATTGTTATTACAGCGATGAGCTCTTGAAGCTCATACCGAACTATTTCAGATGGCAATAGAAGAAACTTTTGTGTCGATATTGATGATAACTTTTTCCCTTCCCCACCTTTTCTTTTTTTTTTTTCTGCCGTTCCTTGTATTCCTTGCTCTTTTTAACATGAATCACGTTGATTTTGTTACTTGCTTAAGGAACCCGACAAAGGCACAATGCCCCACAGCTGTCTCTGTCATGTATATTAGGCAGTAATATTTGTCTATCTCATTGTTTGCTCTTAATTTCCCTGTTGATAGCATCTCCAATTACTCTTTGTCCAGGCAGATTACTCGCCGCTTCCAGCCGGTGGTTAGGTATTGAAGCTTCGTTAGCTTATAATAGTAATGAGAATTGCACTCAATGCTCTATACATTTCCAACTTTGTTCTTTTCGTTGAAATATACAACGTCCATGCTTGCAACATTCCCGCGTCTAACTGTGGCGCTATGCGACTAAAGGGCCGCTTTACTTGCGGCTACTTGCGGCTTTTACTTGCGGCTACCAAGTGGCGTCGCCTCACGGCCGATGGAGGACACTACCCAGTCCTCATTACGATCAAGAGATGTCGCTACGTACCACGCAAAATTAAAACCCCTTCTGTCTTTAAGGAAGTCGTTTCTTCCTTCCACCTCCTCCACTCGAAGGAACGTAGAATGCCTGCTCCTCCGCTTTCGGCGCGCCTCAACGATGTACTGCCTGCCGTAGTTGACAACGGCTGATGTAAGCAGAAAACTTAGTTCGAGACATGCGGAGCACTATGTCAAACTTTATTTTTCTTCTTCGGTCAGTATATGACCCTGAGAATCTATAAGCAAGATTTCACTGAAGAGCCGAGAAAAGTGACTTTTTAGTTTACCCCTTAAGGGGTAAAATGTCTGCATATTAAGAGCACGCGTAGTATTCAAACCGTTCCTTGAAACTCAAGGGGAATGTTGCGAAATTGCCTCGAGTTTGAAGCATTACTTATATTATTTACTGTGGGATTGTTCAGGAGATAGACAGAAATTCAGACCTGATTTCTCGCTCTTGAACCACGTACAGTGTTTTTCTAGCGTGTTTACAGGTAGCAGCGCGGGCATCATGAGAACTAAATTACCGCATCGGAGGTATCAGATGCTCTCGTGCTGGAAGCTAGCATACGGTTCGTTACGGAATGTTCATGTTCGCCCCGTCGGCCTTTGTGCGAGGCTGAGCGCGTGATACTCAATGTTGCGCAATACTAGAACTGTATGAGAGAGAGTGAGAAACTCAGGCATCACTTTTGACGATTTAGAAAGCTGCGAACTGATGTCACGGAGGTCTAGTTTATATCTATTACTGTTATCTGCGGAGAGGAAGGGGAGGGGGGGGGGGGAGGTTATTTATGTATTTTTTTGCCACTGCACTGCTTTTAAGTAGTAGACTTGTCTGAAACTAGTTGGGCACATCCCATCCCATGCTCGATTAGCCGCGGAAGGGGTCCACAAGCCACAGGGCAGCCAGAAAGTGCCTCCATTGCAAGCCGTTGTAAATGCTTGCACATATTTCCTGCCCATAAAATATTTTGCTTTGACCTTTCTCAAGTTTTCTTAAAACCTGTAGACGAAAAAGATAACGGAAAAGAAGAACCTATCTTCATTGGCGCAGCCGAACAGGATGTAATGTCTGAGAGATCTCGAGGCGACAACCGACTACGAGCAAATGAAGTATTGCGAAAATCTCACGGAAAGACTGCACAGCATTGATGACAATCAGCATACTATACGCCACAAAAAAGTGCCATTTTTTGTAAGCACGGGTGCCCACTGCCTTTTTCGCTGGTTATACAGAGACCGTTTTGCTTGACTATGATCCATCAGACAACCGTGCTAGGTATCAAGATGCACTTGACCGAAGTAAAACTGCTGGCTTACGCTGATAACATAACCGTTTTCTGTAAACATCATCAGAATATTGTAGAGAACGTTATTCTCGCCTCGGCTTGCTTTAAACCCGCTGGACGTGATGTAAACTGAATAAAAAAAAAAAGAAAAAAAAAAGAAGCCGTGGTCATATATATGTCATATGGTAACTAATAGTACATGAACTCGAGCGATTCTCTTATGCAAATGGACAACCGCGGTTACGATTTATCTCGCACTCACGATGGGCACGGTGCTCGCCGTCCCCGTGCTCGGAGTGCTGCCGGAGGATTACTAGGACCCTGTAGTGCCTGTAGTACTGACAATTTTCACAAAGTTGACACCACTCTGCAGCGGCGCCGAGAACTAGTAAGAGGGATTGGCAACACTCAGAACCATTTGTGTCCTCTCCGAATGCTTCGTCAGCGCATCCGGACATTGTTTTCATACACTTCTTTCTAAAATCTCGTCTCTTTTCCCGCTATCAACATCACTCTATGGTCGCGCCACGAGATTCGCGCTACGAGATGGTGGTGCGCACTGCGCAGCAAGCCCTTTCGGATGTCGCCCCCCAGGAGGTGTTGTGGCAAAAAAAAAAAAAACGCGGTCCTACTGAGTTCCTTTTTGCACGTCAGCGGGATGGGAATGCCAGGATATATCATCCTATTGGCTTCCCATATCAGCACCCCGAAGAGAAGGCAGCTTTGGGTACAGAAACGGAGGATTGGCAAGACAGTCAAAGCATCGATGGTCGAGTGTTCGCGGTATTGTAAAGGACACGACCATTGCCTTTAAATACTCTATGCCATTATAGCTTTGTTTCCTTTTAATTGAATGGCTAGGGTGATAATCGTGGCTGGTCGCTGTAATTGGGGCAGCGATGTAGCCGTAACGCTTGCAAAGTTCTACCTCGTCCTAAGCGCAAGCTACAATCAAAGCACCCGCATTATATTTTTTTCTCACTACATTTTGTACTTTCACATTGGTGCGTGTTTATTCTATACAAATCTTTCACGATCCGCAAAATAAAACATCAAACCGGAGCGGTGAGAGACGAGCTCATTTCATGTAGTATGCTCCAGCCTGCGAGGAAAAACAAGTTCTGGAGATGGACTTCAGTGTGCTTAGGTACAGTAATACGAAATAATTGCGTAGGGAGCCTCGATGCGTTTACATCGAGGTTCCCTAACATTGCGAGTTCTGTCACGCCGCCTGGGGGATTTGCTCGACAATACGCTAACGGACCTCAGCCACACTCGGGCAGATGGTGTATGCGTTTGGCGTATTTACCTGGGTTAAAGAAAGAATAGGCTCAGATAAAACTGCACGAAGACGACGATACTCTCTGCATATAGCACGAGAATGCGATGCAGTTGGAGCCTGGTAAAGACGGCAATGTATACTGCACAGCGTGAGGGTGTGTTGCAGTTTTACACGGGGCATGATCCGCTGCGGCGATAATATACACGAAATTGTGCCTTATGATTTGCAGCAATATCCACCAAGAAAAGCCGCGAAAATTCAAATCAAAGGTCTGTCATGTTTTCTTTCGGAAAGCCAAGCCAAACTTCCTCATGCATCTGCGCTGGCATCCAAACCTGTACAATGATGCATTCCGGCGAAGACGAATGAATTTGTCCCCCTCTCTGACTGACGGGTAAAGGGGGGGGGGGGGGGGGGGGCGTAGACCGCGCATTGCGTCATGCGTTCCTTGCGCGTGCTCTTCTATGTCTTCGTTTAATCAATTGAAGATGGATGATCCGAGGATCGCGTCCCGTGTTGATTTGGAACGAAAAGCTCGACTACTCCATGTCTGACAAGGTTAAGTCTGGCGAGCTTTTGACATTGAGCGTAGGTGCGGCGCCCGGAGCCGGCGTGCTAACTTCTTAGCACACCTGCCAAACTCGCTGTGGAGAGGCGCAGCTGCGCGCGCTGGCGCGGCTTTCGGGGACTAGGAGACAGCATACCAGTTGCTTCACTTCGCACTCGCCCGCTCCGTCGCTGTCATACCACGTGACTGGGAAATGGCATAATAACAGTTGCTTCGCGAGCGTCTTCTCCTCGAGTTTCGCGTTCTCCTCGAGTTCGCCGGGCCGAGTGCGTCAAACTCTCGTCAACGTCGTGACCACGGTGTTAGAACTCTTTTAACACCATGGTCGTGAGGCTGCCTCCGATAGGCCAGCAGAAATTTTCACTCTGTACTTCTAGGTTTAGAAGAGTTAAATCTCACCAATTTCTTTTTTTTTTTTTTTTCGGCGCAGAGGCCTGTACTCGTAGGGCTTTATATTTCTATTCCTTTTTTACTATTCGTTCCAAACGGACATTCACGATGGGGTTCATTTCATTGCGAACTTTCCGATCCCAACAAAAAACAATGCGCCAATGTAACCCAAGCTGAGCTTGCTCAGCGACGCACTGGGTTTCATCTGGGTTTCAGAAACGCGACACTGTACGCGTAAACGTTAACGATACGAAAGAAATAAACGTCTCACAGGGCGGGGCATTGCTCTATGCCTCCCGCCAGCATCGCAGGAGGTGGGCGAATTTCTCTTGTAGAGACTATTAGACGAAACACGAGTCAAAATCCACGCTTAGGAAACGGTGAAAGGGGAGCCCGGCGAATTGGGTTGATTGCGATGCGTGTAACTCCGCCATCAGTTTGTAAAAAAACTTAGGAGGAATTTCAAGCGTCTCCTTATTATTAGACAAGATAGTGGCTTATGCATACCGCCTTTCCAATCCGCGAATTTAAAAAAAAAAATTCTCAAAGAGACTTCAGTAAGTCAGGCGCTCCATAACGCGTTCAGCAGGCACTCCTATAAAACATTTGGTACCAACGACGCATTGTAGCATTTTAACAAAGCAAAAAAGACACGTCCTGGTCTGTGCGTTACGTGCCTTCCTGTTTTTGAACCAAAACTGCGACACAAATTAAATTTATTGAATTACATCTATTTTTTTTTAAATGCCTCCTTCGAGGAACCATCTAGCTAAATTTGGCTTCATTTGAACCCTCCCCCAATTCGTGAGATTTATTCCCGCACGAGGTGATGTGGCTGTGACGTCGTGAGTTTGTTTACCAATTAGGAGTTTTCCCCCACCGCCGTCTTCGGTGGTGGCGGCCTTTCGCAGAAACGAGCTGCATACAGCATTGCGGAAAACGTTTTGCAACCGTGCTTTCCGGGGACGATGCCTTAGATAGTCACCTCACCGGTGTTGAAAATATTTTGGACCGGAGGGCGATCTGTGGCTCTTTGAAGTCATCATACTGATGCAGTTTTGGTGCATGGCCCGTGTAATACATTTACTTCGCACATATATTTCATCATAAGAGCAGAAATAGTAACAGCGCAAGAGCACCTCCATCGGAACTCAAAACGGTGTTCAGCGAGAATCAAAGCAGAAACAAGAAGTCGCTCATGCGACAACTTTTCTGAATATGTAACAGGATGGAAAGTCACCTCCCTAGAAAACTCTCCATCTTTAGTCAAACTGGAAAGAGAGAGAAAGAGAGAGAAGGCAGAGAGGTTAACCAGGAAAGCTTCCGGTTTGCTACCCTGCACTGGGGAAGGGGAATGAGGAGTTTAAAACTCAAACTGGAAAGTTCAAATTGAAATACTGGGCGTCTTGTATATATGCACTTATTATTGATTGGTGGTTCCTGCACAACTGTGGTCATTATCCCAAACCTTTACAATCAATGACTGGCCCGAGACCAATAGGAACCGAAAATGTTATTGTACAAATACTTGCTATGCTATTGCTATTGCAAAGAGCATTGTAAAAACGCTTCACGAGAATGCCAATAGTGATTTTATCATAACAATGTGTTTCCGTGGTGCACTCTGTAATACTTCAGTCAAATAAATGTGCCGAATCCCTCGACTGGAGGCATCATACAAAACTTAATAACCAATGCAAAATGATCTGTAATAAAAATCTCGTGGGCACCCCCCCCCCCCCCATATCACGCTGAAACAAGGACTATTATATAGCGAACTGATGCATTCAAAGCTCGTGAGCCCCCGCCGGGGTAGCGCAATGGTTAGGGCGCTCGACTACTGTGCCCAAGGATGCGGGATCGAATCCCGGCCTCGGCGGCCGCTTTTCGATGGAGGCGAAAAGCGAGGCACCCGTGTACTGCGTGATGTCAGTGCACGTTAAAGAACCCCAGGTGGTCGATGTTTCCGGAACCCTCCACTACGGCGTCTCTCATAGCCTGAGTCGCTTTGGGACGTTAAACCCCACAAACCAAACAAGCTCGTGACGCTAGAATCAGGCCGATAAATATGCCAATAAAAATGGCATCGAGACAAAAATGGGAGAGAGGGCGAGCCAGGCGGTGACATGATGTTACTTATAAGCCCCATCGGTTAAATTCTTTATAGCTGAGTTCCAGCACCACGGTCGTGAGAAAATTTTAAAACCACCGCCAACTCAAATATCAGCTTCCTGCCTTTGAGTACTTTAAAATAATTTTTCTCCGCATGTTTCGAAAGTAACAATTCTATGTGGCAATTTTCCCGCACTGTTCACCCATAAACTCAAGTAAAAAAATTCAATGCTTCATCCCGCAGATAGCAGCACTTTTAGGAGGAATTGGATTCCACTCATATGTCGCCCTTTGTAAAACTGACCGCAACAAAAAAAAATTCACTTTCACAAAAAGAAATGCCAACACTTTAGGCATTGAGAAAAGAGTCAAATGAGCAAGTGGAGTTCAACGCGAAATTGACGATAGTGAAATACGCATTGAAAGATGTTGAGGCGAAGTAGCTTACGACAATGTGCGAGGGATAGTTCATCACAGTGTGCCAGTATGACAAAAAGAGGGGTCGGTAGAGGACACAGGTACTTTTTCGCTTATTTTCATCGGGCTGAGACGCTACAGTGAACGAAGCCCAACTCGACCCATACAACATACTCTTTCAGAAAATTACACCGTCAGACATAGC
Organism: Amblyomma maculatum; assembly: GCF_055883805.1. Taxonomy (NCBI): domain Eukaryota; kingdom Metazoa; phylum Arthropoda; class Arachnida; order Ixodida; family Ixodidae; genus Amblyomma; species Amblyomma maculatum. Next base: position 73,978,534 of record NC_139344.1, on the reverse strand, counting down.
TTTCATATCAGTTATGCTTACTGTTCGACTGAAGTAACCAGAGCTCATGAAAAAAATTGCGTCATTTCAGCATCACTTCTAACGAATTTATTATGGAAGCTTGAATCTGATTGCAAAATAAGAAGCGTAATCTACCTTGAGGTAAATGAGGGCTTTTAAAGCAGCTTTTTTAGTGACGCAGGTGATCACTGAAGCTAAAACAAAGAAATTACCAAGGTTCGATTATCGCTTGCAAGTATTAAGCACTAGATGCATGTGAACATCCTTCCCAAAGCATATTAGACATAGTATAGATATTAATATGTTTATAACGAACGAACGAACCAGGAACTTTATGAGGAAGTAGGCAAAGCGCTAGGAGTTCCTGATATGCGCATATATTTGCAATTGTTACTGTCCAATTCCATTAACATGTCTACACCATTCATACGTTAAGGTCTGACTTTGGAGCACTGAGGTCATTGGGCAGGTTGTTTCGTAGTAAACTACGCAACCAACGTTGGACAAGTTTTTTTTTTTTTTTCGAGGAGAAAAACAGGAAATTAAATCAGTTTACATATATATCCTGAGAGTAGTCGAGCGAACAAAGTAAAGTATGAGTGCTCGTAGTACCTCGCATGAAATTTCTCGGTTTCTGTTACTAGCTGGAACGAAATGCTATCCAGTAATGGGGTAGAATTTTAACAAATAAAAATCTAACATTGTTCAACTAAGTTCAGCTAGTGTACTTTGTGTAAGAGTACATGGCTCCATACTTGGGCCAATTGTTTCAGGAAACTTACATATACATTTACCAAAACGTTAAATTGGGCGAGTTGGTAGATGCTCATAATGCGAACAGCTCAAACTACAAGGGACAAGAAAAGAAGAAGGGACACAGGGACATATACAGTCGGCATAATTGTAATTATCAGGAATGTCTCGAAATTGATCTATAAATGATATCGCTTCTCTTTGTCATGAGTAAGTCTTTTGGAACGAAGCCATGGCAGTGAGAAAGATGAGTTTTATTCCACAAAATTAGCAATCGATATAAATTTGATTTGCTCTAAATATTTTCACAGGATACAGGTGAGAGACATGGGTGAGCAATTCATCTGGGAATGCCGGTTACCTGATCAATAATGTGAAATCATCTTTCAGTCCTTCCAGTAACGAGGGATAGAACCGTATCCAATGAATACTAAAAAATACTTCATAAGATATTGAACCAATATATGTGCGTGCTTGTTAAAAACATTACGCGAGTTGAGGGAAGACGTCAGTTTCATTCATTTCATCACGCAATCAGCATCATACACTTTAATAAATAAAGAAGGCGTCGGGAAGCAATTACAATACTCCTCGAAAAACACTTTCTTGGTAATACGCAGCAACTAACACCGGATAATCAAAACTAGCTGACTTAAGATAATGGCTACGCACAGAATGACACACCTCTGACAGGGTGCTCCTGTAGCGTTCGAGGCCCCCCTCCCTCCTGATTATGCTCGGCTGCATGGACCTGAAATGACTACCATCATAAGCAGGCATTTCAGAGCAATCTTCGCTTTGTTTTGGTAAATTTAGTACGAGGCGCAAGCCACGGGGATAGGCACGGTATGGTCCCGCCATCCCTCCTATGTGATTTAACATCATGCGTGGTAATCTCCGCCGCACTGCTCCCCTTCTTAGAGTCCACTCTCAGCTACACGGGCGCTTTTTGACGACGACGAAAAATATCCCTTAATCAGCAACTTTCGAATTGACGGCTATCGCTGCAAAAACTTCGTTTAGTGCATATGTATATTGGTTTCGAAAAATAGTGGTTACTAAACGACTAGTAAAAGTTAAAATTTCATCGACACTGGGATTTGAAATGCCTCATAGCTTCTTTCGAATTGTTTTTATCATGAATGAGAGTCTACTGTTTTAAGTTGTATGCAGCACTTTTTCAGTTTTGTTTTTTTTTAGCTCGTTTATTATTTTCCCATTTAATTACAGATTGTATCCGCACTCATTTGTAAATACATTTCTGTTTACTCGATAGGCACTATTAAATTGAAACGTAATTGCTTTCAATGATACAAAAAATAGGAGTGTATTTAATCGACCAACAAGTTTCGCTCTTATGAACTTGGTTTTATTGACACTATTTGGTAGCGCTACTTTAATATTAAACAAAATGGAATTAATGATCAATTAATTCCAGCTAAATGTGTGATGTCAGAAGCAATATCAGGCTGGAATGTCATTGCAAGGCAAGCACGTAGCCAAGAGTTCTTTTTTTTTTTCTTTTTGTTTCGTTTTTTTTTTTTTAGGAGGAGGAGGAGGACCTTACTCAAGGTAATCTTTTTGCATGGTTGCAAAGAGGGCGAGGCGAAGCGAACGGAGGGGGGAGAGACTAATAATAAACACAGGCGTGAATAACGCACAGCATTTGCCATGCAGGCGCGTAAGCCTGCCAAAGGCGTGCGTTAGAGGCACCCTCGTTCGAAGTGCTCTCCTTCATTTGAAAACAACGAACAGGTTTACATATCCTGAAGGAAAAAAGAAGCGCACGAAACCTGCAGTCAAGATCAAGGAAACCACAAGCAAAACTTTAGAATCCTCAGCGTCTGATGGAGCAACCCCTGAAATTATTCAAGAGAAACACATAATTCTTGAACGACCCAAGCGCATTTAGAAAACGCGTTCCGATGCACGGTCTTGAGAAAACGTATGAGCAAAGCAGCGGAAGGCACAGATCACGGAGGTATAGCTTTTGCAGAACACCACAAATATTTGGCTGCGATGGGCACCAAGATACGAAGGGCAAAAGTTGTTTGTCTCAAATCAACAGCGCACGCATGCGCTGTTGACACACACACACACACACACACACACACACACACACACACACACACACACACACACACACACACACACACACACACACACACACACACACACACACACACACACACACACACACACACACACACACACACACACACACACACACACACACACACACACACACACACACACACACACACACACACACACACACACACACACACACACACACACACACACACACACACACACACACACACACACACACACACACACACACACACACACACACACACACACACACACACACACACACACACACACACACACATTGCATGCATTTCACGCGCAACTCTATACATAATTTGCGCCGAGAGACATGTTGTCTGATACCTGCACGCTAAGCAGCGTTTGTGTCAGCACTACTCCTCCAATTCATAGAGCGCGGAGCAAAAATTCGGAAGGAAACTGCGATATAAGGGCGGCACGTTTGCTCTTCAGCAAGCTGCACTTTTCGCGTGGGTGAAAATGACGTCTTTCTCGAGTTGTGTCCCCGATTCGCCTAGAATTAATTTCATCAATGCGCACTTGCACCGATGAACTGGCATAAGGGCTAAACCGTTGTGACACTCCTGATCTGTTGCGTTCCGAAGGTACGTTTTAACCCTCTTCAGTGTCCAGAAACTACGTACTGCAGCAGTATTAGGTTGTCAAGACACCTTGTCTTTACTTACCGAAACGTGATCTCGTCGCAGTTCAGTGACGCGTCAGCGTCCTAGACCGCTACCCACAATGCTCCAGTCACGTCATTTTCGTTTACCACATATTCCGTTAGCGCAGAGATTTACTATCGCGATCAACATTTTATGGACAAATGTCCTTGAAAAAAAAAGGTTTATTGTAGCTCTCCCTCGCGACCTAACCGAGTGGTGTTGCCACCAGTGGACAGTGTCATGCGCGTCTTCTCAAACCTTGACGAATTTCAGGATTCTAGTTTGCATAAGGGCGCCGAAACAACGTTTTTTTTTTTTTTTTTTTTTTTTTCACTCTCGCGTCCTGTAAACTTTCGATCGAAATAGTACATTTTCTGCATGTGCTGCGAATGTAAAATTCAAATGCCGCTTGCACAGACCCAAAAGTTATTTTTATCGGTGTGTTCGTAGGACAAACTGCAATCTCCTCAATGTAACTCTGTGGATCGCAAAGCTGAGCAGTCTGGCCAATAGAAATTGCGCTCAAATAAAAGCCAATACATTTACCATTCTGACACTTTCTCACCGTGGGACCGTGGCTTGTTGTCGAGATAAAAGGTGGGTTTTCTTGCAGGAATGAAGGGGGTGAGCCGGATTCTGGTTTATCAGAAAGGTTTTTGTTTTATGGGGTTTAACATCCCATAGCGACTCAAGCTATGAGAGACGCCGGGGGCTCCGAAAAATTCGACCACCTGGGGTTCTTTAACGTGCACTGACATCGCACAGCACACGGGCGCCTTGCTTCTCGCCTCCATCGGTAAGCGGCCGCCACAGCCGGGATTCGATCCGGCATCCTTCGGCACTAGTCGAGCGCCCTAACCACTGCACCACCACGGCGGGGCTTATCAGGACGGAAAGTGAAAGCATATTTATAACACAAAAGCCTAATTTTGATATTTCCTGCGCAACATAAATAATTAGTGGATGATTCGGAGGAGAAAATTTCGAATGTATGCACATGGAGTTAAATATCCCATATTGGCGCCTTCAGGCGTTTGTTATCTAATCAGAACGAGTTTCTCTTGGATGCTACCGTATACGTCTAGTATTACACGCGGTATAGCTGTCCACCCGCAAAGCGGGTTACCATTCGGCCGCCTTAAGCGGTAGCTCTAACCTCAGCGCTTAATCCTGGCAAGAAGGTGAGACAGCAGTCTTGATTTTCCCGTTCCATCCTGAAGGAAATTTCTTACTGCTTGCTGGATGCCACATTTTTGTTTGCGGCATCAAGTGTTCGAAGCAATAGGGTATTGTGAAATTGTCTGCACCGAGAACCAGACGCCCGTCGCCGAGCCAGCAACACTTCTTCCAAGCGAGCCAGTGGTGAGTGCACCGTGAGCTGAGGGGATATCGGTGCACCAAATGGGTCGCCACTTACAGGTTCAGAAAACAGCGTCCACAGGCACTAAACAGAGGGACAAAAAACTCGGAGCACTTCTGCGCACCGAGCTGGTGTGATTGGACGGCACTTTCGAAGCAGTGAAGCCACCAAGACTAGCTTCTTTCTTTGCTTGCCGGCAGCAGCAGCACCGTAGGAGGAGACGATCTTTTTTCAACTGTATACGTTAAACCAAAGAAAGATGGGTAGATTCAAAACACTGTGTGGAATTGTCTAGCACAGCACTGTAAGGACGCGTGACACAAAACAGGATGCCTCCTTTACTTAGTTGGTAAAGGGTTTACTCGGGGTGGGTTCCCGAGAAGCGTGCCTCAATAAAGACGGTGCACTGTGGACCCTCTTCCATATAGATGGTCTCCCTCGGTAGCTCCTCCACCATCGGCATGGTTAGCCAGGCACAGTCACAAACTAACAAGTTTTTTCGCTTTCATTGTTCCTCGACAACGGAAGGATGTACCCTCTCGTCCTGTCGACAGAGGAAAAAGGTTAGCACGCCACCGTTAACAAGACAGCATGCGGGGTTGCTTTCGTCACCGAGTTATTCGCGTTGACTCGTCAAAAGACACAGCGTGCAGTTTCTTTGTAAGTAAGGGGTCTCATCGACGTATCAAAATCAACATCTCGCCAAATTCCGCTCGCCGCTTCAAAGCGCTTTCTTACGTTTTACGTTCCTGCAACACCTTACCTCACAGTGGGCATCTTACCAACTTTATGGGCATCGAAATGACCTTGATCAAACTAAGGCTTACACATTAAAGCCTGAGATATCTCAAACCACTGCAGGTATGTACAACACCCGAAGGATGCTTGCGAACATTGCGAGTTTTATAAATTTCAAATGTTAGATGTTGAGCCTTTAAACTTTTAACATCAGAAATGTCTTACTGAGGGTTTCCCGATGGCAGCTGATACCAGATTTTTAAATGGAGCTGTCAATAAGAGCCCTCGAAATAATGAGGAAATGTGAAACTATTCCCCTAATTCCTGTTATACCGCCCTAGCGCAGCGCCGCTTTTCTTCAAGAACCATGCGATATTTATCTCTTACACAGGCACTTTTCGGCGCAGCCCGTCGCTTTGACGTCGGCTCAAGGAACATTTGCGAACTGACTGGTGATCGGTTCCAAGGCCAGACCGTATCATTACGATTCATTCTGGAGAATACTATGGCGGTGCTTTAAGAATATGGGTTTGGTCCGAGTCAGTTGAGGAGTCTGCGGTGGGGCGAGACCTTGAAGTGATGGGGGGGGGGCTGCCCTCTTATTAGGTGCCCGGTACAAAGTCTAAGTATTGGACGCTGCTAATATTGTAGCTTAGTTAGGAAACTTAGAGTCCTAAGACGTCTTGTGTTTAGGCAGAGTTAGTGTCCGCAGTTGTTTGTCTGCAGTTCCATAGCGTGTTGTGAATGTCAAAAGGCCAAGCAAAAATAATGGAAGGAAAGGTAGAGTGAACAATTAGTATGATGTCAATTTGCATAATCGTAAGGGTGTAAATTCGTATAATAACGTATAGGACGCATAATGTTTTATTAAAGAAAAAACTCAAAAATTCTCAGCGTTAGCTGTTATAGTACTTATGCTTTCATACAAAATTATTCTTGAAACTGCTAGAAGAAGCCACTACCAGGCCGAACTTTTCTATCGCATCTTCAAAGTGCAGAAAACATGGTGGATGAAACAACTCCGCTATCACGAATTTCGGAGTGTAACTAGCTTTCCGTTAGTGCAAAAATATCTGTGTTATATGTGTCAACCGCTGAGAAATCGGGCTGCAACTTGTACGCGCTTGGCCTTGAGAGCAGCATAAATGAAATCAAATGAACATATTTGTTATTTGTTAGTTCTTCGCTTGTTCGCTTCCTTCTTGCCCTTTAATGCGCGTGCTTGTTGCTGGAGTGAAGAAAGAAGGATAAGCGGATAAAACAAAATATATCGAAATACGAATGCTGAACGCGTTCGTTGCCAAGATGACGTAACGTGCGGCTATTCGTGACGGTCATCATTAAAGAATCGGCTCTTTTGGCAAGACCATTACGGGCGTATCATTTACAGCAGTGTCTGCGTTTCTGATGGTCGCAAGGGCGATCGACATAAAATGCTCTTCTGGAAATAAGGGCTAGAAGATGACGTGAACTCTTACTGCCACCACAGAAAATGGTTCGTGTCGCCTTTCTGATACTTCCTATAAGCAAGCTGCGCTACCCAAGCGGCGCTGAAGTTGTTCTACTGGGCAACTAAAAACATCTGCCGTCAGCCACTTGGGCCGCTGCAGACGCGAGACCGCATTCTGAATCATTACAGGAGAGCGTTTGGCTTGCAGTTCTTGCATATAGCTTCTCTCGACGTCGCCCATTTAGCTGGCGCACGCTACGCGTGGCCTCGACATAACGCTCAAACTTAGGCAGATAAGCTGAGGCAGGTGGCGTGGAATAACATTACAGATGCGCCGATCGCTTCCTTATCTCGGTAAGCTGTGTTTTAAGGAGCCGCGATCGACACCGCAAATTTCAGCGCAGGTCGCCTATAAGTCATGAACATCAATGGGCGGAACTATTTCGACACTTTCCGACTTCGCCGTCGTTTTGTCTATATATTTCCACGGGACCGCGGGAATGGGCTCTGCATCACAGTGCAAGAACCATGGGTACAGTCATGCATTTATGACTCTGGTGCAGACCACTTTTTCCTTGCGAGACAAATGGCGCTCGTAGCTGGCGTAGCTTTAGCTTCGTCAGATCAGATGCAGATTAAAACAAACCAATTTATTCGAACAACGGTAGATGTTTAGAGGCGTGAACGTGAGCCCTAAAAAGATATGGGCCCGCTTGCACAAAACAATCTTAAGACTGTCTTAGCTAAGTCCAGACTTATCTGGTGTCTAAAGAATAGGCCACTAGCATGGCCGCTTAAGACTGGAGTCAAGACTGGGCTTCAGTCCTGACTTGAATAAGTCGCTTGTATGATGACGACTCTAGTGCTGTCTTGGTTAAGACGCAAGGACGCCAGGTGTCTAAGTAGAGAAATTAGGGAAATAAAGGGATGCGCTGGCACTGTCCCTGCTGTAAGATGTACACATTCCGTCAATTTTGCGTTGTGTAAAATCCGTGCCATTGCTTTTTGCGGCTTAAGATTGCGTTACGAGGAAAGATACCCCTAAGTGGGTGCTGAGGCCGCTCTGGGAAGCCACTCTGGTGAACATGAACCCGAAGCGTTCGACGTTCGGAACACGAGCCGTCTTAAATAAGCTTGGTCTTTCTAAAGACACCATTTAAGTCTGGACTTAGCTCGGACTTTATCGTGCAAGCCGGCCATGGTGGGGTCAGTCCAGCCCCTTGCATTACATACAGTGGAAAGCGCGTTGTACAAGAGAAAGGTAAATACATTTCAAAACGCTGTTTCTTATAAACATAAAACGTACATAAAAACAGAAAACGTAATTCAAAGTGGCAAATACAATTAATTTCAGGTTTGCGACAATGAAAGATGTGGCGTACAAAATATGCATGGCAGAAGAAAAAATATTACGAGGAAAAAGAGTCACGCATACCACGTGAACCATATACTTAGCACGAAGCAGGCAGATCCAACTATACGTATACATATATTAGCAAGCACATATTAATGTAGGTTATTAAAATATACCACATAACTATCTAAATGGTTTATAGGTAATGTCTGTACTATATTCTCTGAGCAGTTCTTTTGGGATATATGCGGTGAACACAAATCCATAATTTATTCCCTGTAATTTCTCCGGCGTAGGCCAGCTTTCCGTCTTCCATAATTTCATGTCAAATGTCCTACCCGACATGGCTAATTCGACTGATGAATTGATGAGTTTAATCATTTGTAACCTTTAACCGGATCATCCAAACATTCTAAACACTCATTAGGGATAATTTTAAAATGTTTAATCAGTTCGGCTGTATCCGAACAGCAAGAGGCTTTTCCAGACACGCTGAATATACGTTTCTACAAATGTGACAGTTTAATATTTTCAAGCGTTGTCCTTGCCCATGAGAGAAGCGCGCTATAATTCATTACTAAAAATATAAAGCATCCTGTAAGAATATATAGACTATAAATAGAAAGTGTAAACAATAGCAGCATAAATGCTCGGTCGCGCGCGACAGTTTTCAGACAAGGCATGTAAATTAATCGTCCCATGGCATTTTCGCAAAGAAAATTTGCCTTAATATTTTAAACTGCGAAATAGTTCAATTGCGACATTATTGATTACAATGGAAGGAAGATGACAACTTTTTGGCGTAGCTGAAAAGCCACGGCTTTAGTTTTCTCAGCATTAATTTGATCATATTAGGCGGCTCAAGTCATTATAATGCCACTTGAAGTTGGGCTAGATGGTGCATTGCAACTTGACTGAAGATAAAGCGCACAGGAAGACACACACAAGAGAAGAAGACACTATGGCCTCTATGGCCTCTCTTAGCGCGTGTCCTGTGTCTTCTTCTCTTGTGTGTGTCTTCCTGTGCGCTTTATCTTCAATCAAGTTATAATGCCACTGTCCTATATTTTCGACTAGCTAAACAGATAAATGATTGTCCAGACAAAAGCACACGGCGACACATGACAACACACTAGTTCCTTAACTGTATACACCATAATCAGCAATTTTATAAATGTTGCAGCTTCGCCCCGCCGTGTTAGCCTGTGTACTGTGAGATGGCAGTGCACGTTAAAGAACCCCAGGTGGTCAAAATTTCCGAAGCCCTCCCCTACGGGGTCTCTCATAGCGTGAGTCGCTTTGGGACGTAAACTACATAAAGCAAATCGATATTACAGTGTCATTAACAGTAAATTGAAAATTGTAAGAGCCCCAAAGTACTTCCTTGAGGAACGCTCAAAGGCGCTGGTTTTACGGTTGAGCAATGGTAACAAATTCCGTGCTATGTTGTAAAGTAGAAGGAAATAAAGAAAGAGCTTTAGCAGAAAAGATATCGTATTCCAGCTTCTGAAAGACGGGCGGTGGTCGATGAGGTTGAACGCTTTAGTGAAATGTAAAAAAAATGCCGAACATAATTTTCATTGTCAAAACTTTGCGATATTAGCTCTTTTCTATCAAGTAATGCTAACTCGGTTGATCTACTCTTTAGAGCTAATGCTCTACTACTTGGGCTGCAACTTCGTGTTTCGCTTTGCTGGGTCCGGATGACATTGAATGAAAGCAGATGCCGCCCCTTCCTTTGCCCCCAAAACCAACTTTGAACAAGCATAATTCAGACTGCCGCGGTGGTGCAGTAGATAAGATGCCCGACTACTGTGCCGGAGTACCCGGGTTCGATCCCGACCGCCGGCGGCTGCGTTTCGATGGAGGCGAAACGAAGAGGCGTCCGTGTGCTGTGCGATGTCAGTGCACGTTAAAAATCCCCAGGTGGTCGAAATTACTCTGCAGCCCTCCACTATGGCCTCTATTTCTCTCTTTCCACTTTCACTCCACCTTCCTCCTTTATCTCACGGCGCTGTTTAGGTGTCCACAGAAACTACTGTGACAGATACCGCGCCTTTCCCTTCCTTTGAACCAGTTTATTAACAAAAATATTTCACAAATCCCGACATGAAAACGCAGCGTGACTTTGTCTTAACTAAGTGTAAGTGTCCACTGAAAAGTGAGGCTGATACTGCGCCTTCCTTTTCCCAAATACCTAACTAAAACAAAAAAAAATGGCTGTGGTTTCACCAACGGTCATCTCGAGTAGAATTGCGGAAGCAACGAATTACGAAGATTTGCTCGCCTAAAGGCCGCTATACGGTCGCTTTTTGGGCGCTGCGCCCATCCGCTCCAAGGCTCATCCGCCAGGTCCTAACAAAAGGGCGGACGGACGCAGCCGTCCTCCGCTCAGCTGACAGATCAAGTTGGTCAGCTTCAACTTCTGGACGCATCGGTCGCATGCGCCTCCGGAGGCGCATCGCAAGCATCTCCTACGTAAAGATGGCCGTTCGCGAAGCGCCGACCGAGCGTAATGCGAAACAAGGCCTAGGTGGATGGTGCCTGTCGATGAAAGATATACTTCATGTCTCTATTATTCGTTTATTGCGATTACCAAAGCGACTTGAAACGTTGCCTTGCCCTGTGCGCAAGCGTCGAGTGACAGTTCCCCCACTTGAGTTGGCCTGCACCGAGTTGACGAGTGGCCGTCAAACCTACGGACGATGTACTACTGCTACACAGTTGCGTTGCCTTGACGTGTTTATTTGGAGCCATTTGTGGTTGCTGCAAGATTTTCACGGACAGCATCAAGGAGCAGCTCCCCTCAGTGAATTAATTCCTTGTACGCGTAGACAGTTTCATAGCAGCGACAATTAGTGGGAGTGTAGAGAAAGTGATACGTTCGTAACGACTGCTGTTTTGTCAAGTTGGTGAAATCGCCTGCAAGTATATCTGTTACGAGTGAAAAGCTCACTGCGCACGCTTTATTTTCCAAATGTTGATTTGAATTTTGACATGTGCTAGTCGCATTTATTCGTTTGCGTGCAGCAATCGCGAGCGTACGATGTTGTTTGTGTTACGTGTCGATCAATGATATCAGTCATGTTTTGTGTGCTGTGCTTCAGAACTGGCGTGGGTGTGGCGTGACCTTTCTGAAAACTGTGTTTTGCGTGCGCGAAACGATTTTGGCTGTACGCAGGAGCATCGGGGCGGCGGCATCAATCTGCGGCTTTATTCTTCGTGAAGTATGTGTTGCGATGGTTGCTTGTTACATATCGTTGCTTCGTCTGATGCGTTTATCGGGATTAATCGCTATGCTTCGAATTCTCTCATTAAAACCGTGCGCCGACGGCATTGTTGTTAGTGTTCTTGGCCACTTTATATATAGCCATGAGATGTGGGCACACATCCACGGCTGCTTCTTCAACGAGTTTTAGTGCAGAGAAAAAAAAACAACTTCACATTCTTGTTCGGTCACTGTAGAATTGGCTGAGAAGGCTAGGAAGGTCTGTAAAATTTTTAGGACAGGTGAAAACGATTATATGGTACAGAAAAATTTTTAATAATGACACAATCTGAAATAAAATGCTATATATGTGTTATTCACATAGTTTCTCAATTGGAGCTGTACAAGGATAGAAGTATAGTCTTTCCAGGGACCATAATAGAAGGATGGAAGTTTTCTGCTCTGTGTGCAGGACAGTCCTCATGATATTTTCACTAAAAAGGAAAGCAAAAACAAAATGCGCACAGTGGGCCATAATAGTAGAGTGAGGAGTATGTGAAAACAAGTTCTCTCAGTAGCAAACCACCCGCCCGAAAGTTTATATTGCTCCATGGATTCAGCTTTATCATCTGGCTCACAAAGGGTAGTGTGAACACTGAACAGCATAAACAAATATTTAGGTGCGATTGCATGTCACAAGACAAATATTTAAATCTCGCATGCCTTAAGCTGCATGCAATAATACTTCATGAGAATCATGAATGCTGGTACTGTCAAGTATGACTCAAGGAGCAAAGATTTTAGTCATACTCATAGCATGAATTGGTAAGCAGAATGTTATTAAGTATCTAATACCTCTGTCACACGAACACTTTCAATACTCATTGAACTTGATCGGCATTCAACTCGTACGATCGAGCCCAAGCCTGCTTGAATCGAAGCTCTTCCTAAAGTGTCTCAATTTTTCAAGCATATTCGAGAATGGGTGTCGCCCCCCTCGATGTCACCTAACACACAAGAAGGAAACTTCTCTATCTTCATCCAAAATGGCTGCGCAGCACCAGATGCTTCAATCCTTCTTGAAAACCTGAATGCAGGTCGAGTCCAATGAGGATCAGAAGTGTTCGCGTCACAGAAGTATAACATGGAGCAGGTTACCTCAGACCCCAGACGGCCATAGATGTCCTGCGGACGACCGACGGACGTCCGTTTTTGGTCGTTCGGACGTCCGACGGAAATCCGGTTATGTTCGATATACGTACAGCGGACGTCCGTCGGACTATCGTTCGTGGATCCGGATCGCGTCCCACGGACGTCAGACGGAGAGCCGGAAGCGGACATTCGGATGTTTCCCGATTACTTGCAGGGCCCGCTATTGGTGTAAAAACTTGCCAATAACATTCATGTAAAGCTCAGCAAGCATGTGCCATGAAAATTTCAATCACATACTAGTGCTCCATGCCTTTGTCATGAGAGTAAATCAGACAGCAGAATATGCAACAGGTTCAAGTTTCCTATTGTCTGCTTTGCTTTCACACAACAAAGCACTGAACAGCCGTGTGCAATTAAAACTTCCATCAAAGAGGCACATATGCTAGCTGAGCTTTACACAAATGCACCATTCCTGAAAACATGCAAAGTGCATAAGTACGCCAGCATGCGAAGTTGCAAAAACAGCATTTTCGTTTTTTTAGGCTTTATTGCAAAGACTGCATGCATAAATAGTCTACACTAAAAAATATTCACATGAAAACGGCATGCAAGAATAGACGGAATGGCAGGGTAAAATGCAGGCCAACTGGATTATTAAGAATCTACTTGAATAATTTTTTTTAATTATCCTTGGCCGTGACAGCTTTTCCCTTGGGGAGGTGGAGGAGGAAAATGTGTTTATTAAAACCTAATATTTGGGAATTAGCGAAGAGATGATCGAGTCTCTGTGGGCGGCCTCCGCAGGCCGGAATTCCAGGAGCCGCTACTATCCTAAACATTCGCTCTATCAGCTGTTGCTGGTCTTGCAGGCCTAAACTGGAAAGAGCCGGTTGGGCTCCTCCTGCAATAGAAGGGAAAATGAAATTCGAGTCATCTGTGCTGAACTTTGATTACACATATCAAAGGGTAGCTGCCAGTTTCCCTCAATTGCTTTTTCCAGATGACACTGTATACATGCATCTCCATTCAGAACGGTCACATACTATATAAAAAGGTTATATAACTGCCGCAAAACCCATGCAGGATATCAAAAGATACAAACGTAGTTTAACCAGAACCTGGCATTGAGTATTTTATTGTTTTATGCCGTCTTTTTGAACATGCCACTCTGATCAAACACAGTTATAAATGTTTGCTTCTATGCGCCCTCCGCAATGCCTAAGACATGGAGTGCACATACAGAGGAACTAAGCATAAAGTATACTGTATATTAACATAAAGCACAGCCAGAGCATTTGAGCATTACACAGATACGCATTGGTTGCAGAAACCTGCATTTTGAGTGGTTTAACAGGTAAATTTCTAAAGTCATTGTTCCTGTTCTGAAAAGAAGTGATCAATAATAACATCATTTAAAATTGTTACCTTTTTATTCTGTAAACTGCACAACGTTTCGCTGGTTTCCATGTACCCTTCCTGAAGACATTCCCTGTGCTTGTAAGGGGTATATTGACATCAACATCGAGGCTACAAGCGTCTAGAAAGCGTCTCCTTAGACCAGTTGTGACGAAGTAACTTACGTTAGTGTAACTGATAACATGCAAGCTGCAGCAGCAGAATAAAGATAGATATTTAACATGTGGCTAAAGCCCAGTGTGGATGCATAGCCAGCCGCAGTGATTGCGCAGTTTCCATGCTTCTGCAAGAGTTAAAAGTAACATTATTTGTTTACCCACAGCGCTATATGTGACATTACAATAGCAAGGCTTACAGTTACACAAAACACAAAAAGGAAGCTGACAACCACAAGCTTCTGGTGTATTACCGGCAGTATACAGCATGGATGTTAAATAGTTAGTGAAATATGATTGCATAATTTTCGCAACCTGCTGTGTATGTATGTCTTGAATTTCTCAACTATGCACCACAAATTACAAAAAAAAATTATGGTCTGTTTAGATGCTGCCAGCTGTTCACAAGAACACTGTACCTGATTTAAGGGGGAAGGTAGTGGCGACCAAATAAGCTGCCCCTGTCCAAGGACGGCCCATAATTTGACCCCTATGTAATATCGGGGACAAAAGTGTGTGGACCACACAAACTGCAATCAAAGCACATAACTTTCGCATCGACCAGGAATCTCGAACCATACTTGTCAATTTAAAAGTTGCATTAGTTATTTCATGTGTGCAAGAGAAATAAGGTCACAATTCGTGTACATCGCGATTCTAGTCCAAAATCTTCAGATATACAATCCAGAGACTTTGCCCCCGTAGTATAAGCCACCACTTGGGTAAGAGATTAGTAACAAGAAGTGTATAAAAGACATGAGTGCTGTTGGACAGCCATAGCTATCAAATGGTATTGACATTGGAGTAATACCTTAGGGCAGGGCTAGGGCGTTACAAAAGCAAGAGTTAGCATTCGCTGGTCCTCATTTGAACGAACAAAAAGAGGGGGGGGGGGGGGGGGGGCAATAGAAAGCTACCTCAACTACATGTTTTTGTGATATCAAGCCGCAGTTAGCATTAAAGATATCACACAGTTTTGTGGAAGATTTGGGAGCCCTTTGCTGCTTTCTTGCAGGATTGGACAAAAGAGCTCACCATCTTCAGAAAGGCATGTTATATAGAAATGAAAATAGTGAATTTACTGCATCTGGCCACAACAACTTGCACTCTGAGAGGAAAATGAACTGAAAACTTTATACAGGAATGTACATATTTACAACAGGTGAAACAACAAGCATGATCTATGCCGAAGAGGCAAGGTTTCAAACTCTAGCTCCGAACAAGTTCTCCAGGCCGCGGGGCCCAGTTTCATTAACTTCGGGACTCAGCCCACATATTACATCCCCCAATAACAACTAAATCACACATGACTGGCCTACAAACAATATGGCATGTCTTTCCATTTTCCCAAGGTTACTCACCCTCTCCCTAAAACAAACAATGCAAAAGGGCCAACAAATTTGTTTCACAAAAAACGAAATTTAGAGGATGAACCTCGAAATGGTTGGCTCACTAGGTCACATGTCATGCCCCATGCCTTCACAGTGTTATACAAACTCTCCCTTAGGAAAGAAAAAGAAAAAATAAAACACATCAAAACGGAGTCCCACGTGCGCAACCGTTGCCCAAAGCTTGCACCCTTGGCAGCTCATTTTACAGGGCAATTATCGGCGTCTGAGTCAGCACCATTGCCGACCACATCAGAAGAGCCAAACCACGTCCTCCCGCTCCGCATCATACCATCACTGTTACACACTTGCCCTGCTTCAACGCCGCCATCTCTCACCATTATTGGCATACAGGGTTGGAGTCGTCACCGAGACCCACTCAGCGCACCTGCACCGAATAATTGTCACTTTTATAGGCTCCCCGTCAAGGAAGAGAGCATTACACCCTTCAGCCTGAAAGTGTTGTTTCTTGAACAATATGCCGCCCTTCCAAAAGAGGCGCTCGTTTCAAAGCTGTGCTGCCTCCGGGCGATGGATCCAGTCAGCGTACTAAGGGGTGGTCGGTGTATACTATTCGTGAAGCTCCTGAAATAAAAATGAGCCCTCTGCATGACGCAGCAACGAGAACAAACTTCCTGTCCCCGCGTCTTCGAGTGCTACCGTAAAATCCTCGGAAGAAGGGACTGCTTTCCCTCTCTTCCTATGTTTCCGTTAAACCGGACCCTGCTGTAGCTGCCTTTCTGTGCGCGTCTCCCTTACTCCTGCCTGAGGGCAAGTGGGAGACGGCCGCAGCTGGGCATTGAACGAGTGACCCAAAGAGAGTAGACAGTCCTAATGGTGCCTAGCATACCCACAGATCCCTTACAAAAATCATTAAAGAAATGAAACCAACACCATCAGATAACGCTAAAATGTTTCTCAGTGCAGTCTACATGTCCAACTCATATCAATATGTGTACATCTCTGCACATCAACTAGACAGAAACAATGCAGAGTAAACTAATAATTCAGTGTCTGGCAGCACTATTAAAAGGGGATAAAGGCTACGGGGGGCTGCGACTATTAGCACCATTTTGCCTTTAAACTACAATACATACTTGTTGCAAGCTTAAAATCAGTTTCACACCTATCCCACCCACAGCAATGGAACACACATCTGACTCAAGTCTGCAAGCTAGACTATTACAGACGCACCCTTGGTTGTTTGTCTGGCATTTCTGAGGGTGAAAAATCTGACTTGAAAGTAGCATGTATATGAATAAGGATCCTATGAAAGTAAATGCATCTGATTTTCTGGAGTGGCTTTTCTTTGCTGGCCACCTATGAGGGGAGTTATAATTTATCCAACTTGGCCTAGGTTTATTCTAAGTATAACAGAGCTATAGCAGGTACACAGTCGCCCACTCGCAGGCTGAACATGTGAGTGCGTGGCATGCACTTTTCGAGATGCAACTGCGTCCATCGCAGTCACACACCGTAGCGAAGAGGCCGACAGTGTGAAGTAGCAGCCTCTAGTCCCTCTACCGCCACTGGGGCCTCGAACTAGGAACCCTTTGTGTTTGTCAGGGGAGGCCCCCTCAAGGTCAGCTAGTGTGTAACCTCCTGTATTTGTATCTGATGGAAATTATTTCCACCACCACCCTCGATACGCAGCTGCGCATCTTAGCAGATGTGAAGCAACAGCTCCTGGTCCTTCTACGCATAAGCCACTTTGCCTTGATGCGTGCCTGCGCACCATAGTAAAGAGGCAGATGACATGAAGCAGCAGCTCATGATATCTTTACACATGAGCCATTGTACTTTGATGTGCGGGTGCGCAACATAGCAAATATACAGACTATGTCACACAGCATCTCCTGGTCCCTCTATGCATAAGCCACTTTGCCTCAATACGCACCTGCGTACCTGAGCGAAGAGGCAGACATGAAGCTGCAGCTCCTGGGCCCTCCATGCACAAGCCACTTAGCATCAATGCACGGCTGTGCACCGTAGTAAAGTGGCGAAGGATGTTAAGCAGCAGCTCCTGGTCCCTCTACACATCAGCCATTTTGCCTCGATGCGTATCTGCACACCGTAACAAACAGCCAGATGTGACACAGAAGCTCCTGATTCCTCTACACATAAAGCATTTTGCCTCAATGCGCGTGGTGCACACTGGAGCAAAGAGGCAGATGACGTGAAGCTGGAGCTGCTGGTTCCTCTACGCACAAGCCATTTAGCCTTGATGCACGGCTGTGATGGATACAATGCCATTTCGCAAAATGCATGCCGCACATTCTCATTCAAGCTAAGAGTGGAGGACCATGTAAGCTTAAAATACTAGCTATTTACTTCAAGGGACAATGCCAAACAGTAACATGGTGGGCAATGTAAAAGAAATTTGCTGTATAATGATTGTTTAAACCAGTGCTACATCCTACATGTAAATAAGCTAGAAACATTACTGTCCAAGGGAAGTCCTGTGTGTTTAAAATCATTATGCTCTAACAACTTCAACACTGACAATCATGATTCAATACTAATAATATAGATAATGATACAATACTCACTTTTAGCCATACCAAAAATATTATAATGCAAAGAGATGTTGCTGTTTTTTCCCCATGGATGAGTTTATGCATGCTCAAAGTGCTGCTTCATACTGGCCTTCAAATCGGCAACAGCAAATGGCATCTGAAACAATTTAATGAAGCTACATGCTAGTCTTCAACGAGAAAAGCATTGTCATAAAGAAGCAGAACACAAATACTTTTACAACACACTAAAATCGCCAACTGCGGTGCTGTTTTTAGGATGACTAGGTACAGGTTTTTGCTGTAGCAAGCCAAATGTTAGCCTTCAGTAAGGAAAGTGTTGCCATACAGAAACAGAACAGAAAAACTTTTACAACACACTAAAAGTATCAATTGCACAAATGCTTGTAAGATGACCAGGTACAGGTTTCTGCTGTAGCCCACATCATGTGTCCAGTGGCTATCAGAAGCCTTGCATGTGAGCGTGATGCCATAGATTCAATATGGCTATCACTATTAACAAGCATGGGTTTCAAGCTACTTCAATATAATAATCTAAGAGCATGATAAAAGGTTTCAGTGCGAGACATAAGCTCAGTATCATGCACTATAAGGTGCTGCATGGCTCTAGTGTAGCTTTGGCATTATCTCGCTGGCAATAATTCAGTGACTTTCTGAGGAGCCTTTTAATATCTGTAAGGACAGAGCAATAACAATTTTGTTTTCATCTTACTTTTGCTTAGCTCGGTTTTTTTAGAGCCTGCGGCTTGCATGACCTCCCAGTATGCCTGTTTTGTTTAAAAGAAGGCGTTGCAGTCACTAGAGCTCACAGACCAACTTTTTCACTGCGGTGGTATGTCAAATCCGTGCCAGAAAAGCGCAGAACAACGGGTCAGGAAAAAGACAAGTGCTGACTTTTTTTTTGTCTCTTATCTCCTTCTTGTCTGATTGTTCTGCGTTGTTCGGTCACATATGCAGAACCAACATGCCCAAGGTGCTGTCCTGGTTTGTCAAAGCTGAAGGAGAGTACTATACCTTTCGTTATTTAGTGGCTACTGCACAGTGCACACAGCCGTTCCTTCTATAAACTGTAGTTACCGTAAAGCTCAAGAGAGAAAGATCAGCGGCTGCCCATTAAAAAAAAGAGAAAAACCCTCGCGACGTTTCTACAAGTGTAGGCATGTCGCACGATAGGCTCGAGTGCAAAAGTTTTCTCGTATAATTTTACAACTCAGTATGGTGCCCATAATTAACGAATTAACTCCTTTAAAGCTAAGGCAGGCACTCCTTTATCAGACAGAGAAGTTTCGCGGCTTACTGGCGCAGCGTCCAGCAACGCCGAGAAGGATGGCCCTCAGACATGAGGCTGCACTTTAGTTAGTCGGCGCGGAGCCATCCTGTCAGTCTCGCCTAAAACCCTCGACCGTTCGGCTGCCGCACAAAGCTGTTTTCCTTACCCAAAAGGGCAGCACCATCTGTAATGTGTCGGTGCATCGAAAAGTTCCACTAAAGAAACAAACGTTCGGTGAAATACTTTGGAATCGGCGGATGAACAAACTGTGCCAGCCGCACCAAGCAACGGCAAAAACAATGCTAGCAGTGCATAACTGCCGTAGGTATTTGTAACTGCGCAGGAAATGCAGAATGCGGAAACGTGAAGCCATCTTCCATGACAAAACTTATCAGGTGGATTGGAATGGCTCATTTTAAGTTTTTTTAGGATAGTTTCGGTTTCGTTCTTTTTGAGCTTGCTGCGTCTACTCAGCCTACAATTGAAGTTTCACCGAAGCATTAGAAAAATGTTTAATGGTCATTTGCTTTTCGTCAAAAATTTTTGAAGGAAGAATTCAACCATGAAACATGCGTAAAATAAAGAAGTCTGTTTAATGGAAAGCTTTCTATCGCATCGATTCGCTCTGGCGTCATATAATGCAGATTTGACGGCATTACTGATTTATACGCAGTTCAGACGAGAACGACGACTACAAACTATATCATAGCTGCGCAAAAGCGAATCCAGTGGCGGACGTACGGCGGCTGTCCGCTGAGCGAACGGATTCGACCATCTGCTTTTGTACGTACGTCGAAATTCCAGCGGACGTCCGAAATCGGCCGCCGAGTTCGGACGTCCGTCGGACGTCAGTGGTCGTCTGGGGACTGAGTTTCCTAAGTAATGGGCTCCTTCATTCCACTCAATTCCAAAACATCCTTGCGCCTGGCTCCAACAGTTTCTTAAAGTGCATTACGATGAAAAACCAAAGGTATGTACAAACAATGACATCTCGTAAGCTTTTGGACTCTCAAGCCAGGCAGCTTGCACATGTAAGCACTTCAGACGTCGCATGAAATCCTGTGAATAGCCGACCAGCGGAAATAAATTTGGGTACAAATATTGTCATGCAATATAAATTTCCCTTGTCTTAAAAACAGCAATAAAAACGAAAAAATGCTTATCATAATGGTAATAACATGAATCAATGATTTACTGCAGATTTCATGCTCTCATAGATACATTTTTCTTTTTGTATTTTTACTGCTTGGTTTTTTCATGGTTGAAATTGCCTACATGTATTTGATTCGTTTCAAAAGCTTAATACACATATCTTGCTTTCTGAATGCTGAAATCAAGTTCTATCCGTGCAGATAGTCGTGTTTGTTCCTCTTCCTGTAGTGACCATACATGCATGGGCTTGTCCCAGTGGCATGTCCATCATCAATATTGATCGTGGCTCGTGCGTACTGTGCCTGAAAACAACCTTGCGTGCGATGGGACCTTTCTGGAAAATATTTTGTGTTAATCAAATGACCCTCCACTCTCTGCTCTCTGATGTGACTACAGAAGCATCGGCACCACTCGGTGGCTTGACTCTTCATGAAGTATAATTTTTGCGATTATAGCTCGATTATAGAAGGCCTGTCTGGTTTGTGCCACGTCTTGTACTGACTAATCCTTATGTTATGGGTGCTGGCATCATGATGGGGACCCGACAGCGCTGTTTTATTTTTCTTGTCTCTCTGGAAAGGGTACATATCTATGACGGGTATCAAGGGTTTGGTGCGGAGGCAAAAGCAAGAGGCAAGATTATTGTCCGAACAGAGCATCTTCTGTGTAACCATTTTCTTTCTGTTGTTCTATCCTTGGCCGAACAGAGCAAGATGCCACAAAATGAATGGCTGAGAAAGATGGCAAGGCCCATTATAATACTGAAGTGAATTGGACAATTTTATGGTGCAGAATTTAAAAAAAAAGTACAACCTGAATGGAATTTTCAAAGTGGCTAAACATTCTCCCGGTTGCAGTGATACAACTATGCAGGTACTTGCACACTTTTATTAGGGCAGGGCCCTTGATCACGCTGATGGGAAGACGAATACAAATAGTGAATTGCAACTGAGAAAGATGAAATTTCAAACACGTTTCCTTAAGACCAAACCGTGAAGTTTGATAGTGTCAACCCTGTACAGCATGATCATAATTCGGGTAAGATCCTGTCGCACAACCACATTACCTTGAGCTGCATGAACAGATACTTCTTGAGAATGTTAAATTCCGCTGCTTAGTGTTGCAAAAAATGGACATTACTTCATCATCATCATCAGCCTGATTATACCCACTGCAGGGCGAAGGCCTCTCTCATATTTCTCCACTTAACCCGGTTCTGTGCTAGCTGCATCCACTTGACCCCTGCGAACTTCTTAATCTCATCCGCCCACCTAACTTTCTGCCGCCCCCTGCTACGCTTTTCTTCCCTTGGAATCCAGTTTGTTACCCTCAGCGACCATCGGTTATCCTCTCTTCGCACTACATGTCCTGCCCATGTCCATTTCTTCTTCTTAATTTCCACTAGAATGTCGGTAACTTGAGTTATTTCTCTGACCCACTCTGCACGCTTTCTATCTCTTAATGTTACCCCTACCATCTTTCGTTCCATAGCCCTCTGGGTTGTACTCAACTTAAGTAGAACTCTCTTAGTTAGCCTCCACGTTTCAGCCCCATAGGTGAGTACAGGCAGGATGCAACTGTTGTATACTTTCCTCTTGAGCGATACCGGTAAGCTGCTAGTCATAATCTGCGAGTGCTTGCCAAATGCGCTCCATCCCAATCTTATTCTTCTTGTTATTTCCTTTTCATGGTCCGGATCTGCGGTTACTACCTGTCCTAAGTAGACATATTCGCCTACTACTTCCAGTATTTCGCTACCTAATGTAAGCTGCTGTTCCTTCCCGAGGCTGTTGAACATTACCTTAGTCTTCTGCATATTGATTTTCAAGCCTACCTTTCTACTTTTTCTGTCTAGGTCATCAATCATTATTTGCAGTTCATCCCCCGAGTTGCTTAGCAAGGCAATGTCATCAGCAAATCGCAGATTACTGAGGTATTCTCCATCTACCCTTATCCCTAACTGCTCCCATTCCAAGTCTCTGAATACTTCCTCTAAACAAGCTGTGAATAGTACTGGGGAGATTGTGTCTCCTTGCCGAACACCTTTGTTTATGGGAATTTTGTTACTTTCTTTATTACTTGGCAAGAACCAAATGTTCAGGAAAACCGGAATGGGGAGAATAACCATTTATTTTCTAGCTTCAAAGACCACTATACTAGTAGCACAGATGCAAGATGTTACAACTGAAGATATGCATATAATAGCATAAGCTTGCTGCTACAGACATGCAAACTTCATTTTTTGTCCATGGTTTAGCATTCAGAAAGGTGGATAAAGTATCATTTGTCTAGTTGAATTTCCCTGGCTTCAACCAGAGCAGTGCAACATTTCTATCGAGCAATCCAAACAGCATGAAATCTCAGAAAAGCCATATTACACACGCCTAAAGTCACTACAGGGCTACCAAGTACACCACAGATATGGTAGTCAAGTAACAATTCATGAAGTTTCATCAGCATGTACCTAATTAGCAATCTCAGACTGACCAAAAGCTAAGTGAACCTATCAGCCTGCTAGGACCTTGGCATTTCGTTACCCCTCTAGGCCACTAAGGCACATTCATGCGACTTGGTTAAAGCGGGACTTTATGTGTGGGCTAGGGAAGAAGAAGAAGAATTGAATGCTCGGTCACCCGCAGCTATTGCTTTCGCTCAATATTCGGTTAAGCAGCATTGACCTCTTCTAATTTTTTTCGCTAGTTTTGACAGAGTACAAGGACGAGGAAATTCGTTACATTTAGACTGTATGAAGACAAATATAGAAATAATCCTACGTATACCCTATTTGCCAAAAGTAACCAGGCTGCATGTTTTGCTTCTCGCTTGTAATCTAAAGCCAGCACGGATTCCCGGAGTATCACAACTTGCTGAGAAGTGAGGACAGAAGCTCGCCTTTACTTTGCGCAGATTTACAGCTTCAGAAGGGGTACGAATTCTCTGCTACCAGATTGAGAAGCAGAACACGCAGCCTGGTTACTTTTGGCAAAGACGGTACATGGCTCAGGACCAGCTTACTTGTAATTGTTAGCAAGCATTTACGTAGAGACACGCGGAGTGCGATCTGTTTATAAAGTATGCATAATAGCCGTTTTACTGGCCGGAACATAAGCACAGTCTACATCCTAGTACAGTTCAGTTCAGTTCAGTTCAGTTCAGTCGTTCAGTCGTGTCCGACTCTTCGTGGCCCTATAGACCATGTCACGCTACGTTTTCCGGTCTCTCTCTATCTTCCTAACATCACACAACTTCATCTGCAGTGCCTCCAGGGTGCCATCTAACCATCGCGTTCGCTGCCTACGCCTTCTCCGGCGACCCTCAACCTTTCCCAACATCAAATCTTTCTCCAGCGACTCCTCTCTTCTCATCACATGACCTAAGAAGCTGAGCTTTAACTTTAGAATTTGACCCTCCAATGAGCACTCAGGGTTTATGGTCGACAATATCGACTGATTTGATCTTCTGGCAGTCCAAGGAACTCTCAAGAGTCTTCGCCAGCACCACAATTCAAACGCGTCAATTCTTCGGCGGTCAGCCTTTTTCACAGTCCAACTCTCGCATCCATACATCACAACTGGAAAGACCATAGCACGAGTTATACGGATCTTGGTTGGCAGACTAATGTCTCTGCTCTTTACTAGGCGGTCAAGGCTAACCATTGCTCTCTTTCCCAGAAGCAGGCGTCTCCTAATCCCATATATTTACATCCCAGTACAGCATATATATTTATACTTCAAATTTGCAGTGGCCAGTGATCTTTAAAAAAGCTCTAGATTGTCGTCGGTCTTAATGTACCCTCTCCTATAGCCGCTTTCGAGATACGAGTTTTGAAGGTACTTTTGGAAAATTAGTTGCTGTTGATCAGGCGAGCCACTCATCGTTCGATAGGTCGCCGAGGTCGTCGTGGCCAAGCACTCCATGACGAACAAGATGCGGCGCGAGAAAGTCGGATGTCTGCAAACGCAAGCGTTCAAAATGAACAGAGGGCACGAGCCCAGCTAGGACGTTGGAACCAGGGTGGTCCTCTAACTCTCCCTCCCCCCCCCCCCTTTTTTTTTAAGGGAAAAAACGGAAGAATAATGGGGAGACAAAACTCAATTGCTTTCTTCCACACATGTTTGAGAACCGGTGAAAGGGGTGACCGCTCTTTCGTGAAATAGCATGGTGCAGCTTGTGGAGCAGAGCTAACATGTGTGTATGCGCTCCCCTTCCTGGCCCGGCGCCTCGAAGAACTTCACACTGATAGAGCGGTAGGTGAAACATCCACCCTTAAACATTGTACCTGCCTTTCCTTTCTTTCTTTTTTTGTTCGGTTTCTGGCTTTGCGTGCTGTGCCATAGTTCATATCATCCAATCAAAGCTGAGGTCTTCGAACCAAACTAAAAGAAGCGCTTCTCAACACGCTCTCCGCAACGGTGAAGCAGAGGCGAGCGACTAAATGCCCGCGGCACCTGCTGCTCAAAAGTTACAGCGATCACATGAAATCCAGGACTGGCTGATGATTTTCTTCTATTTTATTTCATTTTATTTAGCAGCAAATACGTGCGCAAAATAGGTATGGAATATTTATATAATACATTGGCTACTTTAGGCTATTTAATAAACAAGTATACAAATGCATGTACACATACTGCATATGCAGGCCTGCACAAAGTATTATGTTCCATGCCGAAATTTTTTCCTATGAAGAATATTTTAGGAGTCACATATCGCGAAAAGATTCGCGAATTTTCTCAGACCACGGTTCTAGGATTTTCACAGAGCATTTAAGAACCGATGTTTACCCGTTCTTTCCAAATTATTGCAAAACAAAAAAAAAGAACCGGAACAAAATCTTGTCCTGTACAATTAAGGGAGTTTTGGTTACTGGTGCCGGTAACAGCATTAAGCAATTCTCATGAGCCTGACCGTTCGCAATACATTGAAACAACAAGAAGAAAAAAATGAGAGTAAATAACACCGTAAAATAAGCGAATACATTCATTATTTTCTTAAATGTTGAGAAAGGGCAGGCAACCAAATTGAAATCGCAATGATCAAGAAAGCATTAATAGTTTGTAAACTACTGAACGCACGGTTCCACCACGACTGAATGTATTGCGCTCACAGTCACAGCCCACCAAAACGAAATAAAAGACGAAGGTGACAAATCCAACCAAACAAACGAAACAAGCCGCCTTGGTGCACTGTGAGCGAAATAATTATTTAACTCGTTTATTTTACCCAGTATGGGTCCCTAGGAAATGCAAAATAAAGTTTGCTCCATTTTAGAGCCTACGAGTTCTATCCGGACAGTATCCGGCCTTTTATTTATTTTACAAGCAGTTGGCAACAAATGCTACGGTTCGCCACTCCCGTTCAATGTACTTTCCTCGGAAACGCCTATTGCAAGCCAGAGTTCTAGTATTTCACTCGCCATACACTCGTCGTTTTTTTTCCTTTTAGAACCCAACTTGCTGCCATCCAGCAATGTCTTTTCTCTCTTCGGTTTAAATGTATCGCAATAAAATGAGTCATTGCAATTTGGTGAGACCGGAAGTCGCTTGAAGACATAATTGTCCTTAAAAGACTTACTGACTTCGATCGCTACAAAAATCACTAGAAATGATTATACATCGCACGCTGTTCTTCTAATCGATATCAGTAAAGGCGTCTGCTTTCTCCTTTCGGAAATCGTGAAACGCTTCCGAAATCGTGGATGCACTGAAAACGGCCTAAAGGTCACACGTCTTCCGATTAAGGTAAGAAGGGAAGTGACCGACGCTGCTCTAAACCGCAAAATTTGTGCGCTCGCATCTTGAAGGTATTTGTGGATGGCCTCTTGGCAGCTTACGCTGTACATATTTTTTTTTCTCCGACCCCTTTAAAGCTCTCCCGTTGTGCACGCGGTACCATCCTCGCTTGCTTGCTACACCATATCGTAGATTGGCATGTCCTTGAACCTTACCATGAACTGCGCAGCGAACAAGGAAACACGTGTTGGCACCGATAATCGTATAGAGCATCGCCTCGGCTTTATTCCTTGTCCGAACCCGCGCGCATCCCCGGTCAGTTAAAAACGTCACCGTGGAATAGGCATCCAATACCACATGGGCCACTATTCACTATTCGCCTCTTTACGATGCCTTCTACTGCCCCTTGACAAATATTTCCCCAAAACATAAACACGCATACGACTAAGTGCCACCGCCTAGTACGGCTTAAAATTTTGTATTTATTTTGAACTCCGAATTTTATTCGGCACTCAGCCCATTATTCTTCTAAGTATTGCCCCTCTCCCCTCCCCCTCTCACTCGCGTGATACATCAGTTACACGAGGGAGGTAATCTCCTTAGACCTCACTCCCTATTCTGCCTGGTTGACGGTGCTTCGAACTCCGCCTATCAATCAGGCTGCTAGCCATCGCGGTGTGTCCCTGTGGGCCTACGGGGTCATCGCGGCATATTGCTCCATTTTCTGTAGCTATATAGGGGTTACGCGTTCCTGTTAATATGATGAAGTTCATTACCGTCTACAAAACTGAACTACTTCACAATCGGTCACATGACAACAGTCATGAATAGGCCTTATTAACCTATAACATGCGTCTTGCGAAATCCTGGAAGCAAAAGTGGAAGACATTTTCTGGTTGGTAAGTGCAGAGCCGATGATACGTCATCCGTGTTTCATCTAGCCAGGAACACCGCATACGGACCGTTGCCCACCACCGAAGCTCCTCAGGAGGTATGCCGCAGCTCGATGCTTACACTTAAGCGATGAAAACGTGTAGAAAACAGACATATACGCAAAACAACGGACATGAAGTGGGGATAGACTGTAGATCTATTACAACATTGCGGACTCTTGTAGTTACACTGGCTCACATTCTAAGAAGAAAAGGAAGGACTTTTCACAATGCTATACGCGGCAAGGCACATGGTAGTAACTCTTCACAGTTTGAACACAACTGGTCCTACGCGGAGAAGAAACCATTTCGAAACTAGTGATTGATTGCAAGGAAAACTGTTCATCTCATAAGACAGCTGGACTTGGATTTTGAATGTTACTGGTATTTGCCCAAAATTACTGGTATTTTCAAAGAATGTTACCATTATGATATAACATTCAGAGAAACTGAGTATTCGTAAAAAGCGCCATATAAAAGTACTTAGATCGTAAAAGCACATTCTACGCTCCGGTACACCCTGCAAGTAGTAGGACAGCGGCAACGAAGCCTCCGCTTGATGGAAATGCCTAAGAAGGCAGTGGTCTCTTTCTTTTATATTCTCGCATTTTTCTTCCGCGCAAATGCTGTGAGCCTCGGAAAACGTCTTTTACGCGCTCTAGAAGCGTTGCAGCAAATTGTCACAAATAAATGGGCAGTACATAACAGTTTCCGCTAAAGAATTATCTACAGAACGTAAATTATCACCATGTTCTCACTTCGGCAACGCACTATTAAAGTATTATAATATTTGGTTTTCTCCTGCACGTAACTATATAAAATATCATCTGAAACGAAATCTCAAAGCGAGGCTGCATTTCCTTTTCCGGTTCGATACTGCAGAATTATTTAGTTTGATTGATTTTGCGAACACTCAGCTGAATCAAATATGCATAACTGAAATTATTATAAGCAGGCAGGCACAGCCTAACTTTGAAGTTCGGGTCAGTTTACATTCAAGCAACTGGAAGAAGTTGCTTCTACGGTGTACCGCTGCGCCTCGATCGTATTAGAAATCACTTGCAATAATGAGAACACATCTTCTATAAGAAGAACATGCAGAACTGGTTCAATCGTGCACCGAGGTACGCCCCGCCACACCTCATCGGCGACTAAAAGCCCATTCGCACTTTCCAGTAGACAAGCTGTGTTGCCACTTTTCACATTACTAAGCGCACCCACCTCTGTGGCTCAGTGACATTAGCGGTCGATTGATGAACACAAGGTCACGGGATGGATCACGTCCGCAGTGGCCATGTTTCGATGGAGAAAAAATACAAAGTCTCCTTTATGATGCGCAATGTGAGCACACTCTAAGAAACCCCAGTTAGTCGGAATTAGTCCAGAGCCTTGAGCAACAGCTTCTCTCATATGAAAAGTACCCCCTTCGAAACGTGAAATCCTGCGATTTAAAATTTACATTAGCAAGCGTGACGTGCTGGTCGCTTTCCCGAATTGTCTAGTTCGGAACGAGAATCAGATATCATGAATGACTCTTACCGGCAACGAGAAGTGGAATGCAGAAAAAGCGTGTGCACACTGCGAGGCCTTGCTGATCGGTTGAACGATTTGCAGCTGGAGGTCACCGGGAAACCGAGAAGCGTGAGGCCGCGCTGCTGTCGCTTTTCGACCAAAATGGTGCACAACTTTTGCAACTCGCGATTGTAAACGAATCGTAAGACGTTCTACGGCCGAAGTGGAATACATCCATTCGATGTCAGGTTGCGGTGGCTTAGTACTGAGGGATGGGAAGCTCCAAGGCACCGCTGGGATCGGAGTTTGGTGCGTTAATAATGAAAGCCCTAGGCTGCCAGTACTGATTCGGAGAGGAGCCCTGACCGCAGACGTGTCTAATTCTCAATGTCTATGGCTTTCACTGGCATCTAAATAATCCAAATGAAATATTTTTCGCTTTTTGTTTCTAAGAATGTAAGACAGTATTGTTGTGTAAAATCCAGAGAGGCTATTTTTATACATGTCTCGTCGTCCGCGTCCTCCCTCTGGCTCCCAAGCAACGTCAATCTTTTCCTACGAAGACTAAACAAAAATTATTGTCGCTGCTCGAGTGGCACGGACACGTAAGTGTTATTGCTGGAAATAGTGGCAAGAAAGGCGGAAACAAAAACAAACAAAAGTCACAAAGCTCGCCTTATTCACCCTTGCCGCGTTCCCACAACCGCTGAGCGGAGCGGAGCGGAACGGAGTGGAGGTCAGTGCGGGTAATTCCGCTCCGTCACCATCGCAGTCCGCGAATGCGTGATTGGTAATACTTACAAATGACGCAGAGTGCAGCGACTCTTTATTTTCGCTTTTGTATTTCAATTTACGCCGGCGAGCGGTAAACACTACGAGTGCGTAAGTAGCTCTTGGCGTGTTTTCAAACTCATTCCTCTCCCTCCCTGCTCATCGACAAGCACTGTTTTGCTTCGGCTCGCTTCTCTCTTGAATGCAAATATGCCAAAACACAATTTCGCAAAACCAGCCAAAAGAATATACTGCAGCACACACATTCAGAGCAGGATCCTTATTTAGCATTTTACGGCTGTTATTTATTCACTGAAATTGTTTATTCATTTTAGAATTCCTGTTTTCCAATCGCAGCTGTAGACTGGAACGGCCTTCCAAAAAGTGTCATCGCTTTCATCACCTCCTCATCCAAGTTCTCTGAAAGTGTAAACTCACAAATATGCATTGCAACATTGCTTTTATAATGCTTCTCAACCCCTATGTAACACCCCTTCGTGAGGCATTTAAGAAAATCAAATAAATGAAATCGAAAGAAACAAACAACAACAAAAAAAATACCGCTGCAAAGACTAATGGTGACACCGCCTTGACACTGGATTTCTTAACACCAACAGAGTTGCTTTAATACCTACGCATTTTTAGTGAGAAAACTCAAGAAAATCGGTAAGGAAAGCCTTTCTAGATTTCCTAGGATTTTCTTCTTCCTAGATTTTACGCAGGTTTTTGCTCCTTTGTTTGTTATTCGTTCGTTCTTTCCTCCGTTTGTTTGTTTCATTAAGCGCAGCCAATGATGTGGCGTATTATACAGCTATGATCTAAGGACTTCCCCCTCTTTTTTTTTTATTAAATTAGCTACACTTATTCCTGACTAGTATTTACCCAGATTGAGCAAAGGTGGCAGTATATATTCTGTAAGAGACGCGAGAGCATTACAAAGCTCCCTAACCTTCTAAGTTTCTAAATATCCTATTACTCGCAGTAAAAGACGCGGAGCACCTTTTTTGGTCAGTGGGGCGAGAGATGGCAATACGAAGCTTATTTATCATCTTGCTCGATATTCATCAGTATGTTTTGACTAAGGTCTCGGGCAGTTTATTTTTACTACTATATATTATCCCAGCTGGAAAGATATCTAAACCTCGACCTAAACGTTCATAAGGAGAGACTCGCGTAGGGTCAACTGAAGAAGCGGGACTACGCATTAATTCAGTAGTACTTGCGAGCGGGCTAATTGGCTATACGACTGGCGACCTCTGGCGCTTCGTGGTTATACACGAACACAACCCACGCACAAGAGAATTAAACCAAGACGTTCACACAGATGATGCGCTCGCTACCAACTACCTGTTTCTGTGGCACGAAGAAGAACTTCTTACTGAATTCACGCAAGTATTACTGAATTAATGCGTGAATTGTCGTGGCGGAGGGGCTTGTGAAACTCGATGAAGTCGTGAGCTCTGCTGTGTAGGGCCCCCCAAGATAGACAGGTCACGGCAGAGAGTTCTGACAAAATGTGATTCACTGGAGAAGGTAATGGCAACCCACTCCAGTATTTCGTGCCAAGAAAACCCTATGGCCAGTCACAATACCATTAATGATATGGCGCCGGAAGATGAGCCCCCCCCCCCCCCCCCCCCCAGGTTGGAAGGCGTCCCACATGTTACTGGGGTTGAACAAAGGGCGATTCCTGGTAGCTCCAGGTCGAATGAAGCGGCTGGGCTAAAGCCAAAAGGACGCTCAGTTGTGGATGTGTCGGGAAGCGACCGGAAAGTCCGATGTTCCAAGGAGATATATCACATAGCAACATGGAATGTAAGATCTATTACGCAAGGTAAACTGGATGTCATCAAGCGAGAAATGGACAGATTGAACATTGATATATTGGGTATCAGTGAGTTCAAGTGGACCGGAATGGGAGAATATAACTCCGGCGACCATTATGTCTTTTATTGTGGGCACGAATCCAAGAGAAGAAATGGGGTCTCTCTCATAGTAAACAAAAGAATGGGCAAAACAGTGCTAGGGTACAACCCCCAAAAAGACCGAATGATTTCACTTCGGATCCAAGGTCACCCTTTCAACATAACAGTTATCCAAGTCTATGCACCGACCACTACTGCTGAAGAAGCTGACGTTGAGAGATTTTATGCCGACCTACAATGCCTTTAAGACCGCACCCCATCATCAGACGTCGTTTTTCTCATAGGAGACTGGAATGCAAAAGTCGGGAGTGAAGAAATATCCGCAATTATAGGCAAGTTCGGTCTTGGCGAGCCAAATGAAGCTGGGCAGGGGCTAGTTGAGTTTTGTCAAGCAAACAACCTGACCATAGCGAATACTCATTTTCAACAGCTCAAGAGGCGCCTGTACACATGGACTTCACCGGACGGTCTGTACAGGAATCCGATCGATTATATTGACACGCTGCATTTGCGCTGATCGCGAGCGTGTGCCTCCTCGAGGCGAAGAAACCGACGTTCATCTCCTCGAGGCGAAGAAACTGAAGTTCTTCTGTTGAAGCGGGCCTGCTAGTTTTCCTGTCGCACTGTGACTTCTGTTACTCCTGTGTCCCGCGGTGACTTCTGATCAGAGACTTCACACCGTGACAATATTATTTGCCGGCAGAGATGGAGAACCGCTATACAAGCAGTAAAAACAAGGCCTGGGGCCGATTGTGGCACCGATCATCAGCTTCTTGTTGCCAAAATTAAGCTTCCATTGAGGAAAACGCAGAAAACTAGAAGGCCTTTCAGGTATGATCTGGATCAAATTCCATTAGAATATGCTGTGGAAGTGAGGAATCGATTTCAAGAATTAGCTCTAGAGGACAGATAGCCCGAAGAGATGTGGACTGATGTTCGTGATATAATACAAGAAGTTGCTACTAAAGTAGTTCCAAAGCAAAAGAAATGCAGGAAAGCAAACTGGTTATCTGAAGAGGCTTTGCAAATAGCTGAGGAAAGGAGGATGGCAAACGTTATGGGGGAAAGAGAAAGATACAAGGTTCTCAATGCGGATTTTCAGAAAATAGCAAGGAGGGATAAGAATGCCTTCCTGATCATACAGTGACAAACAGTTGAGGACAACAGCCAATTAAGGGACACAAGAGCTCTGTATAAGACAATCAAAGATATCAAAGGAAGCTTCTGTGCTAAGCTGGGCGTGATAAAGGACAAACGAGGCAAGGACCTCACAGAAGCCTCAGAGATAAAGAAGAGGTGGCAGGAATTCACAGAGGAACTGTACAAGAAGGACACGAATGTGCAAACCCAACATAAGACGGTTGTGATTACTGATCTCGAGCCGGGCATCCTGAAGAGTGAAGTTGAATGGGCCTTAGCCAGCCTTGCTAAGAACAAAGCTAGCGGAATTGATGGCATTGTAGCTGAGTTGCTTCAAAACCTCAATCATGACGCTGTTAGCATTCTGCATACATTATGTCAGAAGATTTGGACAACCCTGCAGTGGCCACAGGCTTGGAGGAGGTCAGTTTACATCCCCATTCCAAAGAAAGGCAGTGCCAAAGATTGTTCCAACTACCGCACGATCGCGCTTATTTCGCATGCTAGCAAGGTGATGTTGAAAATCCTCCAAGGTAGGCTGCAACAGTATGTGGATCGGGAGCTTGCGGACGTGCAAGCTGAGTTTCGCAATTGCAAAGGAACTAGAGACCAAATTGCCAACCTTCGCCGGATAATGGAAAAAGCAAGAGAGTTCCAAAAACCCATCTACTTCTGCTTTATTGATTATGCGAAAGCGTTTGACTGCGTAGATCACAGCAGATTGTGGCAAGCTCTCCAAGAGATGGGAGTTCCAATTCACCTCATCTGTCTCCTCAGGAACCTGTATGAAGGAAGAGAGGCCACAGTCAGAACTCGGCATGCTCTTACTGATTGGTTTCCGATTGAGAAAGGAGTGAGGCAAGGCTGCATACTGTCGTCCTGCCTATTTAACCTATATGCAGAGTGCATCATGAGGAAGGCCGGTCTGGACGAGTCTTCAGCTGGAGTGAAGATTGCTGGTAAACGTATCAACAACCTTAGATATGCGGATGATACCACTTTAATGGCAGAAAGTGAAGTGGAACTCAAGAGACTTCTGATCCGCGTACAAGAAGAGAGTGAG
Source organism: Amblyomma maculatum (assembly GCF_055883805.1). Classification (NCBI taxonomy): domain Eukaryota; kingdom Metazoa; phylum Arthropoda; class Arachnida; order Ixodida; family Ixodidae; genus Amblyomma; species Amblyomma maculatum. The sequence goes on along the minus strand of NC_139344.1, from coordinate 73,944,755 downwards.
AAGTTTGGGCTTAAACTGAACATTGAAAAGACAAAGATCATGGCGTCTTGCCCTACCAAGTTCTGGAGCATCAATGGACAAGAAGTGGAAGCTGTGACAGATTTTCTCTTCTTGGGCTCCAAGATTACCTCGGAAGGAGACTGCAGCCATGAAATTAGGAGACGCCTACTTCTGGGAAAGAGAGCAATGGTTAGCCTTGACCGCCTAGTAAAGAGACATTAGTCTGCCAACCAAGATCCTTATAACTCGTGCTATGGTCTTTCCAGTTGTGATGTATAGATGCGAGAGTTGGACTGTGAAAAAGGCTGACCGCCGAAGAATTGACGCGTTTGAATTGTGGTGCTTGCGAACACTCTTGAGAGTTCCTTGAACTGCCAGAAGATCAAATCAGTCGATATTGTCGACCATAAACCCTGACTGCTCATTGGAGGGTCAAATTCTAAAGTTAAAGCTCAGCTACTTTGGTCATCTGATGAGAAGAGAGGAGTCGCTGGAGAAAGATTTGATGTTGGGAAAGGTTGAGGGTCGCCGGAGAAGGGGTAGGCAGCGAACGCGATGGTTAGATGGCATCTTCGAGGCACTGCAGATGAAGTTATGTGATGTTAGGAAGATAGTGAGAGACCGAAAAGCGTGGCGTGACATGGTCCATAGGTTCACGAAGAGTCGGACACGACTGAACAACTGAACTGAACTGAAGGGTTACAATAAGAAGAAGAATAAACAAAAAATTTTGAAAAAATGCGAAGAAATTCAGAAGGAAAGATTAAATGAAAATAAAACAAAAATAATGAAAAAATTGCGTCTTCTTGTCGCATTGTCCGAACGGAGAAGTATCAGCTCCTTGCTGTTGAGCGCCACCGACAGAACACTCACGCATTCCCCTTCTTCCCCCTTAATCATCATGAATGCTGCGATAATCTGTCTTTTAAAACTGTATTTTGCGCCTGCCAGCACCTTGGTTTCAGTGAACCTTGGTACACAATGGGTGCCCCTCAAGTCCCGTTGATCTTCTTCCGTTTTACAACGAGAGCAATGGGTCGCCAGGTTTCCTGGGGCAGCAATGCGGCACACGAATTTCTGTGTTCGTTTAGCCTTTCATTGATGCATCAGCCTGTTTGACCCACATATGCCTTCCCACATGTCAGGGGGATCTTGTACACGACACCTGTGCGGCATTTGACAAAGCGTTCTCTGTGCAGTACTCCGCATCCTTCATAGTCTCGCTCGTTTCATTCACCTTCCTGCACATACTGCGGGGCAGACAGCACGACCCTATTTCAAATCGGCTGGCTATCTTCTTAAGACTGTGTGATATGCCATGTACGTAGGGCAGGACAACAACCTGTCTTCTCTTTTCACTCTCTTTACGTTCTCTTGTTCGGGGTCGCATATTCTTGAAACAGCTTTCAGCCGCAGATATCAGCATGCTCCTCGGATATCCGCTTCGTTTCAACCTCTCAATCTGCATGTTGACACTATCGCCCATCAAGTGCGGGCAGGATTTTTGTCTATAACCATGCAGCGCCAGAGGTCGTCGGATACGCATTAATATATAGGTACCAGCAAACGTAAGAGGAATGTAAAATTCACTGCGTTTTGTATTCAAAGACATTAATTCTCCTTTGATTAACGTAATGATCGTGACATAAAGATGCCCTGTGTAATTCATGCAACGACAAGTGCAATACACACATCTCTTCAAGGAGGCATAAAACGGAGACGATAGTTTTCTTCCCTTCTTTTTGTTTTGCTGTTATTGCTTTTCGCTTTCTTCGGACAGCACGTGTGCACAAGTGCTTCGAAAGTTGACCTCCGCAGCCATTTCAGACGTGTTAAACTGAGTGTGAAATTCGTCATGAGCACGGCAGCTGCCCGTGACGGAATCTACCGGAAAAAAAGGTGAGTATAAAATACGCGTGCCTCGCACATTCACAAGGCTGTTACGCCACGCAAGATGAGGTAACATTCCATTCAACGCTTTGTCTGAGCTCTCGGAACTCCCCGCTGGCACACGAATGGCCACCTGTAACGAATGGGTGCTTTACGATACGCATGAAAACGCGACCGTCGCTCACCTCTACAAGGCGGACCTCATGAAAATAATTTACGAAAAACAGAGCCCAATTCTTTACGACATCCATCTCGGTCGCCATGACCAGATTCAGACACACATATGCTCTGACCCTGCAAACAAGAGTGCAAACATAGTGTATTCGGCTAAAGTTTTATTCATTTCAGTTCACCCTTTTCGTTGCAAAATATCTATAAAGCAGAATTTCGGAATGCGCTTTCCGAAAATAATAATTTACAGAAGACATGAAATGTAAATGGGGCACGCTTTGCAGATAAAAATGCCATGGCGCAAAACCTTGTGAAAATTAGCGACCACAGCTTTCCTATCTATGAACGTTTCAGTACTGTGCTTGTATGCGGTTGTAATACGCCATCGAATTTCTCATAGCCTGGACCGTTGCGGAGCTGCGTCCCAGAGAAGCATTCTATTTGCCTCTGAGGTGACTGCTACACTCTGAAGCATGACCGGCACTAAGTTTGAACCATGATCTATTTCTTCCCGCGGCCTTTTTTACCGCGCTATTTGCTAGAGGAAGACGTGGCGGGTTTGCATTTCCATTGAAAGGGAAATTGTAATGCATGATTGCGGTTTAATATTTACTTTTTTTTTTTTGCTTTCTCAGGCATAACAGCATGCTGTGTACGCTCACTAAATGGGTCATGTGGCCACTGTGAACAAAGCGCACCGCTTACACGCCGGATAGAACTGAGGCTGTTTCAGGTTTGCTTGCCACTGGGAAAAGCAGTGCGCTTTCGCGCGACAAGATGGGCCACTTGAAAATGTGCGGAAGCCTTTCCGAAAATATCAACTTAATTTTATAGTCTGCTTTCCCCAGCTGCCTTTCCGAACTACTTTCATGCGTAGTCGTCCATGGAGTGTAATAAAGTGACCATGAGTCAGGAGGCGCAGTGGGCGCCGTGATAAAGCCTGCATGCTTCGGAAAGGGCTCAAGTACGAGTTACACGTGCAAAGTCATCCCAACGTTCGTTTATAAACGTCGCTGAAATACATGTTTCGCAACACATTATTACACGGTGCCAACTGCACTCAAGGCAACGCGCCAAAATTATCGGGCTGTATTCTCCGACGACTTCGCCTATGTCTCGTTTCATGACACGTACGGCTGCGTTTTCACAGCACCTGACGCAACGCCGATATTGGCCTGGTCGAGCAGGGTCACCAAAATGGGAAAGAAGTGATGAAACCAAATAGCACAACGTCGATTCGCCGCCCTTTGCATGCGGGAGCGCGAAAACAGGGATGGTTTTCATCGTTACCGATCAACGCAGTTTGCGGCAATCGCTGATAATTGTCTCAGGGAAGTCGAGCACGACGCGGAGTGCAGTATCTGCACGAGAGTGCAGTGCGAGTGCGGGGTCGTAAAAACCGCCACGAGCCAAAGGAGAAAACTGTCGTGCCGCCGTGTTTCCCGGCTGCGCGAGTGAAGGCCGTGGTGGACTGCGTCATTGTTTTTCCGCTGTTTTTGTTGTTGCCTCGTTCTATTGCGTGCGCGTTTGTACGCAAAGGAGTGCTTTGATTGCTCCGGTCGCTTCTAAGGGGCTTGGAAAAACGTCCATCTGACTTGTGCCGCCAAGAGCCGTACCTGCCTCTCAACACGTTTCCGCGTGTGCTCACGGTGTGACTTTCTTCGCACCAAAGCTGGGCTCTGATGCCGCTCAAGACGGTCACAATTTTGAAGCACCACCACTGAAGCCGAAATCGACGATTTTTTCTAGTGTAGCGAAAGCCGTTTGTTTATTTGTTTTCCTTTCGATCAAGTGTTTACAGGGCCGACATGCAGCCGCTCGAAGTGTAATTTGCAGCACTCTGGCTACGTCCTTACTCCGACATGCGCTGGAGAGGAAAATCAACGCCGCTGCCATGCACAACAACATGCCCGTAAGAACACTGCAGGGATAATAAGAGTGTTCTCTAAATACAGGAACGGAATCGCATTGTTTTCTCCATGTGAGCTCCAATCACGTGTTGTATATTACAGGTCTTACTGAGCGCTATAGAACGCTATATAAAAGTGAGCATAAGCACGCAGCTCGCACGACGTATTTAACTTATGGGGACTTGGATAAATTTAATCTCACCGGGGTCACCGGTAACCAGCGCGGTACACTGGTGGCAGTGGTATAGGGGAGCCCTATGGGCATCGTTGTAATTACCCAAGATGAAATAACGCACCAGTGTCGTTCATCGAAGATGCGATCAGACGCATACTTGTGTGCTTTCGAACGAGCGATTCCTACCGACACTTCCTTTTCGTCAGTATTTATGACATGACACAGCGTCAACGCTGACTTCATTTTTTCGTAAATCTTCGTCTCAGGTCGAGGACAGTTTTGCTTTATATGAATCTGTTTCGAGCATGATGTCACCCTAACACTTAGCCTAAAGAAAAGAAAACTAAAGCAGTATGCAACGTTACTCTTTCTGTTGCTGCCTTGCGTTATTAAATTCACGTTTTAGAGTTTCAAATGGTTTCGAGTCGAAAATATAGTCTAAATTTTAGCCACTTTTTATTTCTCTTTTTCGCAAGGAACGCAAAAAATCGTTTCGTCCCAAGAATAAACGCAATTAAGGCATACCTGCCGTCAGGGCAACTACGCAACACTAATGCTTTGCCCTCCGGCCTTAATCGTTAGAGACTCGCATCGTAGACAAGGTCAGAGAAATTATAATTCTTGCACTTGGACGAGCGACTACGCGCGCTGGCAAAAGTCCTACTCAACTGGGAAGAACCCGCGCGCCACATGTATACTTGGGGCGCTGTCCAGTTCATTATCCATGCGCTTATTTCGCAATGCTTCCAGCGCCGAGACTGTATCGAATCTCCTTTCCAGATTATTTCATTCCCCTTTCCTCTCTCTGATACGGATCCTCCCTCTCTGCTACGCGTTCTTGCCTCTTAAGCATCACGGTGGGAGTGTTTCCCTTTTTTCTTTCCACTAATGTTTGTTGCGGCGTCCGCGACCGGGAAAAACGTTTGTTCGGGCACCGTATGACGAGCGCTGGCGTCACTTCCCGGGCAAAGGCGCTGGGGCAGCTTGCAGGCAATCGCGCCAAAACGATCTTCATTCTGTGGTGAGTATACGAAAGACCCTTTCAAACGGAGAAGCGCGGTCGCACGATGACCGCTCTGGGATGCGAGTGAGAGAAGGCCGGGAGAAGGAAAAGAGAGAAGGGTGGGAGGGCATCACTAGGGCATGCTCGTCCGCAAGCACTCCGAAGAGACGGCATCGCATGCCACGGTTGCGTGCTTCTCCTGCTCATGCACACGCCAGAGTGCTTAATCCCCAGTGGCGGACATCGTCTACTCACGATTGAATAGACTCCTTTTCTGCCCAAGCGCTGGCAGTGCGGAGATTTAGGTATTATTTAAAGGTCGCCCCCTGACTAATTAAAACATTAAAACCGAGCCCACTCACTTTTTTTTTTTTTTTGGAAGAAAATGGTCTCTGTCAAAGTGCTATTTTGCTTGCTTGTGTGCGCCCCCGTGTCATGGTGCTACAATGCGAGCGACAACTCCGGAGAAACGACGCCCCAACCAGAAGAGAGTATTGTGAAGAAATTGCAAGAGTTCTTTGCCAGCGCCATGGACAAGGTGTCCCCGGATCTCACCCGCAAGCTTTTGACGGCTGAAGTTTCGCCGACTTGCAGCATTGGACTCTTAAAACTCGTCGGTGCAATCCGAAGGGTAGAGCCATGGGCCCTAAGACGTAAGTAGCTCTGTGATTGTTTCAGTAGTAGAAGCATTCCTCCAAATAGGAGCACGTATACATTTCATCAGGAGTGAGGTTCAAAAGGATCTATTTCAGGGAGGAATGTTGTAGTGCCCTTCTGGCAGTCTATAATTGATTGGTTGTTCCATTGCCTCTTCCTATACGCAGGTAATCATGCGGCAGCTAGCACCAGATCTTTTGTGCATTTTACGCCGTTCGTGCAAAGGCTAGCATGACAAAATGATCGAGATATTACCGTTGCATTGTGAGCACTGTAAAATCTCGACTATTTGGCCATGAAGCAAACGAAGCTATAGAGCCAAGATAACATACGCTATAGATTGGATCAAGTTTCATTCGAGGTGTTCATTTCTTACGGCCATTATATTGTTTTGCTTGTTTGTTTTTTATAGTAGTGAGTATTTCGTGCGACTCAATCTTTAACGGTGGTTTTGTGTACAGTCAATTTTTTATTTGTTCTGTTTCGTAGATGCGAGTTTTGGAGTGTTCTTTTATTACGACGTGAGAAACAACTTCGTGGCGCGAGTAGCAACCCGAGAGTGCACAGTGAATGCTTTTTTTCTGCGTGACAGATGTCCACCTACGCTGCGAAATTAACTTCCACAGCCTGTGTGAACTAGGCTCGTTTTAGTATAGCTCTGAAAGATGATAGTGAGATTACAGCTATGAAAGTCAAGAGGGCAAATTATGGAGAACCGGCGCAGCACGATGACTGGCGAGCATCATTTGCGCTATCGCCTTTCAGTGCTGCAGCCCTGTGCTTCTTAACTTAGCGCATCTCAGCTACTTCTGAATTGCGAGCACATTCGATGATGCTAACTGAAGGGGAGCCACAATGAGCTTATTGAATGCTCATTGCCTCCCTGTACCAGGTGAAGATGTGCATTTACAGGCGTGAGGCTCTTTTATATTTGAAGCCACTAAAAAAAATGTTCTCAGGCGTTAGGCGTTGTTATTATCCCATAGAAATACCGGGGGAGGGGGGGGTGGGGTGGGGGGGGGGGGGGGGGGGTGGGGGGGTCAGTCCTTGCATCCTTGTCATCCTTGTGCCTGCATCCGAAAGAAAGGTGTTGACGCAATTGCCTCCTTGTGCTAGGTGAAGAATGAGTCCGTGGATGTCTTTAAGGATCAGGTTTCTTTGAAGACACCCAGCGTGCCCCCAACCTGCTAAGCAAGCTTCAGCGACTCGCCGCAGGCTTGAGTAAACCAGCCTTCCTATGAAATGAGTCCAAGTGCTGCCGCTGCGCCATAACCTCGGTAGCTTTCCACTTCTCAAGCCAACTCGTCACAGACATGTAGGGAATCCTTGTATTTCTCTTAGATGCACTAATTGCCCTTAGAACCTGATGGAGCATCATCGCTGCACGGGGTTGCTCGCAGTTTCGCATCATATACGAAGCCCAAAGAAGCTGCGCTACTGATTGTCGTTTCCATAATGCACATTGACTGTTCCCGTAATGGTACGGACGTGCTACCGGTCGCTCACATATAGAGTCGGTAATATATATTCATGCTCGCCAAAAAATAAATAAATAAATAACCGGAAAGTTGGACAGCGATGCTTCGGCAACGGCACAGCTGTCTCTTTAACAATGAAACGAAATGTCTTTGCCTGCATTGAACTTCTTTTCAGTGTGACTAACACAATGGTATGGGCGCTGAAGTGAGTAAAAATGTTGTTTCAGCCTGAGCCTGCTTTCAGCGAGCACATGGCCACTGTGACCGGCGTAGAGAGGCGGGCTACCATCGAACTTTATAGATTATACTGCTGGGCAAAAAAAGTAGCCGCTAAGACTGAACTATGTTTGCAGGCACAACGAAGTTTGTAAAAAGCTAGGTAATTATTTTATTCTAAATGATAACTCAAAGGCATCAGCGTCCGCCGTAATTAACATTGCGTGAAGGCTGAAAGCTAAAAGCAGTCCCCTCCCCCCCCCCCCCCCCCCCCCGCTCGCCACACACACACTTTCTCCAGTTTCCCTACTTATTTGCTTTGAGCTCTGTGCTGCGCTCGTAACTGTAAGGTCTGTAAGAGTCCCTCATACAACTACACTAAAAGCAAGGTTACGACACTACTTGTGGCTGTAGCTACAAAATTGTTTTCATGCAGATAATGGATGGAAGAATTTTAAGAATTGTGACCGATGGTGGTGAAATCTACAGCCTAGGGCGTTTCGTTTGCTAGTGCTTATCTCAACAAGATTATCGGTGACGTTGTTGTAGTTACCGTTGTGCTTTTAAATGCACGCGGATAAAGCAACTGCTTAAGTTCCGTAATGAGAGCCAGAGGTGAAACGCGCATTCATTCCGGTAGTCGCAAAGAAAGATATTTCCTATCTTGCGGACGTTCTTTCACAGTTATGCCGGATACGCATCCCCCCCCCCCCACCCCGACCCTCCTCCCCCGTAAAAAAAAAATGAACTGGTAAAGAAGCGCTCAGGAATGGGCCCCGATGCCCGCGGTATCATCGAAAGAGATGTTCGGCCGCAACGCACGCAGCTGTGTGTGCACGCGACTGCCTGTCATGAGGACTGCATACCTGGCGTATTGTTTTTTTTTTTTTTTTAATAATATCTTTATGCCCCTGTGTTTTGTACATTTCTATGTGCACAGATATGATGAAAAAGTCTCTGCTCTATTTTTCTGCCCCTTAGCAAGAGCAGGCCGTGTCATAAGTAAACTGGGCAGCGCTCCTTCTAAAGCAACAAAGTAATATTCATTGATAGTGCGCTAGAGCACGGGCTCTAGCAGTTAAACGCTGGCAAGATCCTTGTCTCATGCTGCGCTCAGCATCTTACTGAGAGGCAGCACCAGCAGGTTCACGGTGTGCCATGCAATTACCACCGCTTGTGTATAATTTTATTTCGATAGGCATTTGTAGGCATTTGTCATCTAGCAGATCTCTTTCTCACAGGGCACTGCATTACTGACAGTGAAGAGATGCTGGCCGTCTAGCTTATCGTGCATGCGACGGTGATTATGCCGCAGAGGAATTGTAAGAATAGGACGGTGCTCGAATTTAGATGCGCTGTCACCTTCACAAGCAGTATATTGATCAGTGCGTCGCTGCTTCTGAGTCGGTCCCTTTTCCTGTTCGTAGACGTGCTTAGCCTCTGTGAAATAGCAGATATCCCGTTCTTAGTGCCAGGCCTTAAGTTCCGTTGATGCCCACAGTCAACTAATGCCGGAATTTTCCTATTTTCGCACACAGCGTGATGCGTATTAGGCACATTACCCACAATTACGGAAGAGGAATGTTATTTGCCCATCTGGTTGCGCTTCTTCCCATCTGGTAGCCAATGCTCACTGACTTCTGCCCAGTCGATTTGTGTTATTTTAGAGTCTCAGCTTACTGCTAAGGGTACAAACTCAGAAATCGGCTGCCTGTCTATCCGGCCTTGACCTTTAAGCCCGGTAGACGTCAAATAGATGTAGCGTCTTTTCTTTCCTATAAACCAACTTGTAAATTGTAAATTGTTTAAGAAAAGGAAAGGCGCTGTATCTATCCCACTTGTCAGTGGGCACCTGACCCGCGCCGAAGGGAAGGGGAAAAACGGCAGTGAAAGAAGAATTAGAGAAAGGGGTACCGTAGTATTGGGGCAGTAAATCATTTAATGTCCCTCACCCCCGAAATTGTGAATTTATTTTACATTCGACGTCCAAAAAGAAGGTGAGGCGGTTAACCAGCAAAGTAAAAACGAATGAAAGGGTGTAATGCAAAAGGAGAAGAAGGAGTAAAAGGGCAAAAGGAGTCCGCTTTCTAACGGAGAAAAACAAAGCATGACGCGACGCCGATCCGGCGCGAAATATCGAGCGTTAGTTCACTGAAAACTATCCGTTTATGACATTTACCCCTGCTTATCTCAATGGCATCTCGAGGCGGTGCATCAGTAGTGAAGAGGCCCGGTGTTTTGATGCAGGGGAAACGAAGAGGCGCCCATGTGCTATGCAATGTCAGTGCACGTTAAAAATCCCCAGCTGATCGAAACTTCTCCAGCCTTCCATTAAGGTATCTCCTTTTATCTTTCCACTTTCATCCCCCCCTTACTCCCTTTTCTTACGGCGTCGTTGAGGTTTCCGCAGAGAAGTGTGACAGATACAGCGTCTTTCCTTTCTTATAAACAAATTTACAATATACCAAGGTCATGTGGTACGCCTTGTCGCTATGCGATCTATTACTCAATGTCAGTGCACGTTCGAGATTCACAAGTGGTCGAAATTGCTCCGCAGCCCTCCACTGCGGCACCTCTCTCTCTATTTTCGCTTTCCCCCACCTTCCTCCCACGGCGCTGGTCAGGTGTCCACGTGTGGTACACGCTGCTGCTCTGCAATGTATTGCTCAAGGTCAAACTGCGGAATAAAGCGACCTTAAAGAATGCTAGCAGCAGAGCTCACGCTCTGAAAGATCCTCGGACGGTGGCAGCAGCGGTCATCTGTGGTGAAGGCCTGCCAGGCCCTCCTCTGTTTCATAAGAATCAGACCTGCACGGCAGGCTGTAACTTTACAGTACGTGTTTTTTGCCCGCAAAGCCGCAGAGTAGGTGATTGGGAACGCTTCGCAACAGTGAAGGCGCTTTCCAGCAATATGTCTAAAAGCTGAAGTCGTAGAGACGCGGAGCATGGGAGCGAGGAATTAAAAAGCAAGCGCACAAGGACAACATTTTGCCGGCGTCCCTGCATCTACGTTCTTCTTTTCGCTGTCGCCGTCTCAGGAATTAAGAAAGCTAGTATTTAAGCAATGAAAACACTCGAACCGGCTCATTTATTAAGCAAGGAGCATGACGTTAAGGTCCTCGTGCTGAGAGTGGTTCTTCCTTTGACTTAGCTGGTTGGCAAGAGTATTTATTAAGTTCAATCGATTACCCTGGCCCGATGCATTGTCGTCAAACTCTCGATTCCAGCTATTTTTTTTTTATGCACACCAAATGAAGGCAGCCAGCCAGCTTTCGAAGATAAAAGACTACAGTGTCTTCTCGCGGCCTAGTCACGTGCTGCTATCGCAGCCATCGCCGTTCCAGAATTAATAGACTTTTCCTGCGCTGGACCCACGTGCAGTCACTTAATACATTCCAAAAGGTATCAGACGAATTCGGCATGAGAAGACAACGCTCGCTTGGCTATTTCCTTGACGCTAGTTAACTTTTCCAATATATTTTGCGCACTTGCGAGCGTAGGTGCGATGGTAGGTGCGTGCAGCAATGCGACTCCAAATAAATGCAGATCGCATGCGCATACTCAGCGATGACGCAAATGATCGTTAAGAAGCGAATGGATAGAGTAACAAGAGAAGCAGCACGCGCGCCATGCGAGTGAGGGGCCGCTTCTCAAAAAAAAAAAAAAAAAAAAGAGGAAACAAGCTTCTCTTCCATCTTGAAAGGTCAGGAGAGAGAGAGAGAGAACTTTCATTCGTCCAACAGAGTGACTATCCCGCTCTTCGGGGGTTAGACCCGGAAGGTGGAACAGTCGCCTTAGTTGCAGGCCGGTAGTTCTTGGACTCCGGCGGCATCTTCGGCCAGTCGAACAATTTCTCTTTGGGCTCTTGGGTCTGAGCTTCGCAGAAGGGTCTCTCAGGCGTCTTTAGTTATATTTTAGCCCTGCCTGGTGACTTTGCACATTCCCATATTATGTGATCTAGAGATCCCCTTTCCTTACATAGTGAACATAGGCCTGATCGTATTTCTGGCCATATATGGTTGACAAGAACTGGGTTCGGGTATGTATTTGTCTGTAGCTTTCTCCATGCTGCTGCTTCCTTTTTGCCTAACGTGGAGTCTGGTGGTGGTAGGACCCTCCTGCTCAGTCTGTAGTGCATTGTTATTTCGCTATAGTTAATCAGGTCCTCTTGTTTGCCTTACTCCGGTGGCACTCCTCCAGCCCGGTGTGTGAGATCTCGGGCTAGTTTGTGTGCCGCCTCGTTTCCGGGCACGCCTGCGTGGGCTGGCGTCCAAACAAGAGTGACGTCTCTTTCTATTTGCTTTTGATCGAGGATTCTACCCGCAATTTTTGCTATTACTCCAGCGGTGCAGCTCCTGATGGCGCTTCTGCTGTCACTGACTATGTATTTTGCCTCGGTCTGAGCAAAGGTCAGGAACCGCTCCTGGGGAGAAATTGCACCAAGCGAAGCGAGCTCGAAAGAAACGGACGAACAGAGGCGAAAAGAACAGGCACGAGCGGAGGCCGTGCAAACTCGAGTCTACATAGATAAGGGAACCCAGCTGCCACAGCGTTGCTGGGCAACTGCGCTGAGACAGATTGACGACAGGCATGTACGCTGTGCGAGCTACGCTTTACGCTAGTAAATGTCCAATTAGCTTGTGAACGGTACCTGGTACGGCTGCAGCAGGAGAATTATAGTATTTTATCGACTGCAGAAAATTGAGAACTTAAGGAGCGTACGCGCATGCCTCTCATGAGCACGGCAAAGCAGATCGTGAAATGATTCAGACAGCTATTCAAACGACGTTGTGTTTCCAACCACGCGTTGCTCATTGGTTTTCATTAATTACGAGATGCTTTCTTACTACTCTGATTTTATCAATGTCATGAGCGAAATTGTCATACAATTTGTAAGGCTAAAAAAAGACGACGCCAAAAGCAAAATTTCAATCCTAATGGTGTGCAGCGGAAAACAACTTTTCCAGTGCTCAGGAGGGCTTTAAACCATCGCAATCCATAGTGCGTCGTTGCTCATCCCTTCAGCAACTTGACCATTGAGGCAACGATGGGCCCTTAGGGCATAAACAGTGCACATGGCGTCGCGCAGTAGGACTTAATTGGTGCCGTTGCTACATGATAGTACGACGACACTGCAAGTCAGAGAACAGTGGTAGATGGTATGCGAAACACAGGCGCTGTACCTTTGTCGAGATAGCCCAAAGGAAAAACGCGAAAACCATAATCATCGTCGTCGTCCTTGATGTCTGGTAGGGTAATGGCTGCGCGAGCTGAAGCATATTTTGTCATGAAGGACTATCGCAAGAAATAAGTCCCCGTAATGCACCATGGTCACAAGCAAATCGAGACACGAATTATTCATACGTTTACGTCACAAACGCTTAACCTTTGCCGATGCGAGAAAAAAGAGCGTAAGCTTTAATGACTGATAGCAAGTCTCACGCTACATCGCGCAATGATATCTGTTCAACGCAGCGCTAAGGGCAAGATATTAGACAGTTTTAGTTTCACGTACGTGGGAGCTTTACGTACGTGAAGCGCCTACGTATGACCAGTGCGCATGCGCAGAACGTGAAGAGTCTGCGGGAGTTTTACGGACGTACGTGAGATTCGGATTTTCACGTTGGCGTCTTCACGTTGCTGGCGTACGTAGAGTTGACAACATGGGCGACGCCCTGCCCGCCCGCTTCACACCAATAACAGCTTCGCCGCTAATTCCTCGGCGCGATATCGTGTTCTAAACTGTTGTATTCGCTTTAAGCTTACCCAATCTTACCCTCGCGTAAAGATTCAAGTGACAAATAGCCTTTTGTTTTTAGATAGAAGGACGATTTTTCAGCTGTTAAGCCTGACGCAGAAGCGTTTGTCGTCGTCATAGCAACGATCTCGCGAGGTCACGCCAGACCAAATTTGAGCGAGAAGTGGCTAGAGTGCCAGATGCAAGCCGGCAGCCAACCAGAGCCAATCCGTTGTAGGGGTAAGGTCGTGAAGTTGTAAGCATGAGTTCTGTTGCCCAGCGAATTCGCTTTTCCAAAAGCGACGATCTGGATATGCTTCGCGACGTGAGAGAATGCAATCCATTCGAAGACTGCATGCGACACGCTGTTCGGTGGACGCATATAGGTATGCGTCTTGCTAATTGTTCACTGTAGAGCAACGACGTTGAGAACAGCAATTTCCAATTCGACCGACTCTTGGCTACGGCCGCAGCATGGCTCGGCTCAAGGCAGCTCGACTGAACAAAATTAGTTTGGTTCATCTGTACTAGATGGCGCGGCTATTTCCGCCATGCACCACGTACGTGAAACTAAAAGTAGTCCTGGCGAAATTCGCGCAGCGCACGTAGACTTCTCACGTTTGCGTACGTAACTCTGTACGCACGTGAAACTAAAACTGTCTATTGGCGGGATTCATCAATTCGAGTGACAGCACGAGCCAGCGACTTCACCTGTTGCGTAAAAGGAACAAAATGAATGAATATATGTATGAATGTGTGTATGTATGAAAATGTATGGTTGGCGGTGAGGAGACGTAGCTAGATGCGGGGGTGCGGCGGAAACGAATGGTGGAATACTTTACACGGGGCTTATAAAGGGGGTGAGCAGCAGGATCTTCCTTAACCGACTAGGTTTCATCACGGGACGTATTTCCGGCGGATCAGTGGTTAGAGTACTCGGCCACTGAGCCAGGCGGTGGCCGTGTTTCGATTGAGAAGAAACGCAAGGCACCTTTGTAATGTGCAATGAGAGGGCACCTTAGAGAACTCCAGGAGGTCGAAACTATCGGAAGCCCTTTATTACGGCGTGCCCCACGGCCTGAGTCGGTGTGGCACGTTAAACCTATAAACGCCAAACCGGACCTTTTTGACAGGTTGCGAGAAGAGTATTAAAGGGACATTGAAGCGGAATGTTAAGTCAAACTAGATTGATCGGCTAGCATGACGCGATAGCAAGTATGCCATTGTTACCGAAAGCAGAGAAGGAATAAGCCAGCCAACCACTTAAAAATTAAGTAAACTTTGCGCCGACCCTTGTGATTCCTGAAACTGTGCCCGGCCACGATTGATTCGCGCTTTCTCAATATTTTCTTTTACTACAAAAGGGCGAGCACCGGAGCTCCAATGGCCGCATATTACCGGTGCGGCACTTTTAGAATTTTTTTTTGTGTGAAACGTGATTCGAGAACTTGATATGCTGATGAGCTAGTACGTCCCAAGAGGCGACCTCTCGGATATTTACACACGCATGCTGCGTCCCATGGAAACAACGTTTCAACGCAGTGAATTACAACACAGTAAACAGTTTCTTTTTTTAGGAAAATTTAATAACCTTAATAAGCACGCTCAAGATAACGGGTACCGGTTAAATATTTACTTCGGTACACAAACTGGGAAATAACTGAATTTAATCATCAATCCATGTTTACAGGCGTAGCGCCAATTCATATCATGGTAGAAAGTTTTCGTAATTTTCTGTTCACTGATACGCACAGTAAAACCACTGAGACTAGCATGTCCTTAAAAAAATGGAGAAACCAAGGATAAGCCTCCGTCAAATCGAAAAGGCTACCAAGGAGCGATCACAGAATTTGCGTCAGCCAGAGTGCAAGCAGTGGTGAAATTTCCTTCCGTTTGCAACTTTGGCAGAAAGAATTATTCTTCAATATTCTGCATATAGTGCACAAACCTCCAACTCGCGAAGAACAGGCAAACACGGCGTACCCGGCCTCCTTGTACCTCACTGTATGATCACTAATTATATTAGGTTGTTTTTGAAACGACAAGCACACTCAGTAAAAATTGAACTCGAGCGGGATATGTATGTACGTAACAGCTTTCACCTTCGGGATCTGTCGAAGTTGCTTTCGCACATTGTGAAACATCGGAGAGATGAGGGCTGGTGTAAAAAGAGGAATTAGAAAGACCACAGCTTTTTTTTTTTCCTCCGTAACTTAATTTATTTCACTTTTACTGCTTCCTGGCCTTAAACAACCTGGTATCGGCACTTAGAAATGCAGCTTCCGCACCTGAACACGTATTCCTATTCTGCTTTTGACTTATCCACTCAAGCACCCGAACGCTAAGTGCACGAACTGTCTGAACTCTATGAGAGAGCAGGTCCACAATAAATCCCTCTACTCGCTGACTGTGGAATGTATGTAGCTGAAAATAGCAACATGAGCGGATTGAAAGAGGCAAGGTACACTAATTAGTCGGTGCGGAAATTGGTGTAGTCCAAATCGCTCCACTCGCTCGGTTTTAGTTGTAGAGGAGTGCCAACCCGATGACGTTCATATTTTCAAGGGAAACTGATTCATCGAGGACAAAACCCGCTTTGCCGGTGTATCACGACTATACCGAGCAATTGAGCTTTGGCGCATGTTCCCTAGTTGTAGGTCTGCTAGTCGCTGTCGCCACAGCGTCGCCATAGTTGACAGATGTCATGTCGGCTTTAGGGCAGAAGAAAGGGTAAAAAAGTGGCTACACAGTATGAAAGACAAGCGTTGAGGGGGACCCTCGGTTCCCAAGAACGTTTCGACAAGGCAACTTGTATTCGTGTGGATGCAGGATTGGCATTCCCTTGCAACGATGTCCAAAAAAAATGACTTTGACGCGAGCGACTTTCACGAGCGATTCGGACACTTGCGTTTCGACAATTTAACTGGCTTTTTTTTTTCAATAACATGACCACTTTTCCGCTGTGCAAAAATAAAAAAAATACTTTGCCAGTATCTATGAAACACCACCGGCCGTGTACAGTTTCGTGCTGTTCTGTTCTTCTTCCCGAGAACTGTGCGCAATATATTTTAATCTGGAGAGCCATGTGAACAAAAACACATCAAAGCTATATCACGTCACATCACATCACGTCACATCACAAAACATCAAAGTCATATAACGTAACATAACAGCAAAAACGGACTCTTATAATTTATGTCGACGCAAGCATCAAAGCCTGTGAAGTGATAACAGCAGTTTACTGTCCTAGCAAATCTTCATTGAACAAGACGTCAACATTTCAATTACCGGAACCTCCATCTTCTTTTTGTGCGGAACTGCTTGCAGTGCAAGAGGCGCTTCGCTCTGTGACCGCCATTCCCATGCTTCCCACGGCCCGTATTATCATACGTACAGATGCCCTCCAGGTGACAAAGCTACTTAGACGCGTTAGTAGTAGCCCGGAAATCTGCCAGAACATACACAGTCTAGCGGCTCGCATACTAAATCCAATTCGTATTGAATGGACCCCGCGTGACCTTTTAAGTGCTCAAAGCCAAGTGGATGCTGCGACCCGCCTTTTAAACTCAACCTCGACATCGCCAAACCTCATAAAATTGTACAATGCCACCCTGCTTTTAACAAGAAAGGAGCACCTCCGGCGCCGCACACGTGCTCTTATACCTCCGTGTACGGTAAGCCTCCCCCGCGGTCTAACGCGTGCAGAGGAGGTGGCGCTTTGGAGGATTAGAGTTGGGGTGGCCCTAACACCAGCAGTGATTCAAAAATGGCCACAATTTCGGTATTTATATCCACACCCTGGGTGCCCCGTCTGCAAGTCTAAAATATAGAAGCTGACATGTCCAGCGTTGAAGCCGACTCGGATCCGGCCCCTGGTGGTAGCTGGCCTCTCCCCCCATAATCCGCAGTCATATGCTGTTTGAACGCTGGGACCGCATCATCGTTCACTCCTCGATTTCATTGCATCAGCCAACCTTTTTCCATTTATTTGACCACACCCTTCATCCATCATAGCATTCCTTTTATGCCCTGAGGCAATAAACTTCGCAAAAAAAAAAAAAAAAAAAAAAAAAAAAAAAAAAAAAAACGGAGTCATAATAACTACGGCTAATGATGCGTGAAAGAATATTAAGATACAAGATGCGTGTCGGAATGTTTGAGCCCCAAATGCCTGCCTTGCGTCTCTCTCCGCGCATATTGCGATTTCCAACGCTCTCGAGTGCGTCAGGCATACTGGCACAATTTTTAATTTTTTTAATTAGTTCCCAGGAAGGGAAAGGCGCAGTATCTGTCACACTTGTTTCTGTGGACACCTGAACCAGGTTATAAAGAAAGGGAGAAAGGTGGGAGTGAACTTTAATAGAAAGAAAGAGGAGCAGTAGTGGAGGGGTATGGAGTAATTTCGTCTACTCGGGGATCTTTACCATGCGCTGACATCGCACAGCACACGGACACATCTTCGTTTCGCCTCCATCAAAACGCAGCCGCCGCGGTCGGGATCGAACCCGGTGCCCCGGCACAGTAGTCGGGCGTCTGACCACTGCACCATCCAGGCGGAGCATCTGCGAGGCACAATGTATTCACATTTCGAAGTTTTATGCTTCCTTTTAGTGTCTTTTAATTGAGCGGAGCCGGCTTGTCCTTGGGGCACGTTTCAGTCCACGAGTGAGTGCCAGGTGAAGAGCGTTTGAGATTCATGAGTGCCCTTTGTAGGTGCCAGAGTAAAGCGGAAGGCAGTCCTTCAGGGACTGCACTTTCTGTCCTGAGAGTGCAAGTGCAGTCCAGATCAATAACCCCAAGATTTTCGCACTGCTTTTCGGTGGCTGTGCGTTTCGTTTGGGCTGCCACTTTGCATACGCATTTACTCGTTGTGGCTAAATGGCTCGTATTCGATTTTATAATGGCAGGCGAAATCATAAACAAGACCATGCGTCTCTATCCATCTGGTACTGAATTGAATATTTGGCGCTGATGTGATCATTGTTCTTAATTTCTTTCTAGGCTCGCGGGGCGCCGTATAAACAAACACCGTGGAGCATTGGGATCCCTCGGAATTATTGGTTTCAATGCGCGGCAGTCATCTTTAAGGAAAGATAGTCGAGGGCTGGTTAAAAAGAAGTTCGTGCGCCAGCAGTGGCTCCAATTCTTTCGCTGTGACGCGGAGAAAGATAAGAAACCTGCAGTATGTGTGCCGAAAACTAATTAGCACTGCTTCACTGATGTTCAGTGCTCCGGCTCGCGGCTACAGTAAACGAAAGGATAATATGATCTGTCTCTATTTTTAGCTTCCTTAAATGTTTTGGCTTCAGTTTTCGGCATGGTAACAAAACCACAAGATGCTTATCACGAACCCCCCCCCCCCCCCCCCCCTGATTGGAGAACGACGATAGGCACACGTTCCCCGACAAAGTACACTCACGTGAAAAAGGCACCTTGCAATGTCTGTAGTTTATTATTCGTGTGTACTTGCTTTCTAGATAAAAGAAACATGCAGCTCTGACACAAGGGGGACTCACGGCCACGCGCAAAGCCTGTTTTCCAAGCGGTCGCCATCTATCGCGCCTTAACTACAGTAACATCAAGAATTATTTAGTTGTGTAATCTGCACGACATGCACCTTGACTTTAAATCGACCAGGCCCGAAACTTCCCTGAGAGGCTCAGGTAATGAAAAATTGTCTTGCGAAAAGCAGGCCTTGAGCGCGCGGAGTCCTCGAAGGCGACGGATTTCTGTTGTAATGTCTGTATTTTCTTGATGAAACTAAAACAGCAAAAGAAGCCTGTTATTATGCTGACGACTAATATGTCCTTAAGCCTGCACTTAAATTTCACCGCTCACTATTATGCTTGCGCTGTCGCCCCATTAAAATGCAGCAGCCGCAGCCAGCATACATTTAATGCGGCCTCGCGCTCAGCAGTACTCGTAGCCGCTAACAACCGCGTCCTTGTCGCAGGTGCTAGGAGGAGGAGGAGGAAGATGAGGAGGAGGAAAAGCAGGGAGGTTAACCGGTAAAATAAACCGGTTTGCTACCCTGCACTGGGGGAAGGCGGTGAGTGGATATAAAAGTGGAGGGTAAGAGATGGATGGGTGAAGTCAGTATAGTCACATCAAAGCTATATCACGTCACAACACATCACGTCACATCACAAAACATCAAAGTCATATAACGTAACATAACAGCAAAACCAGAGCCTATCGATCAGGTCCGTGCTTTTCATGAAGCGGAACAGTGCCTGGGAGGCCTTCAACGCCGAAGATCGCCGCGGCCAGTGACCTACAATCTTGATTTCTGTCAGTGGGTGTCCATCTAGGAGCAAACACCCGTAAACACCCGAGTTTTCAACCATTCAGCACATTAACCGCATAAGCTCCGGCATTGATGCAAAAGCGAAATACAACTGTTCACATGACACCAGAACTACAGTACGGACTGCAGATATTGGGATGTTTTCTTGATTTTGTGCAGAAAACCTTGAAGGACAAGTTGTCTTCACAGACCTGAGGGCAATGTAAGCGCAATGTGTTCAGATTTGTCTCTCTGAAAGTGTTGTTTCAGCTTCTAGAAGTATATTTGCTGACTTTTAAGTTATTCGGTTTTCATACACAGATCAAACAGTTGCTTTTTTTTTAACTTTTAAACTCTACCATCCCATTTTGCTGGTTTCATGCACGTAGCCACTGACGTGACTGCTTGTGGGGTGAGGAGATTTTCCACAACAAATTGTTGTGGCGCTCCATGATCGGACCGCTTCGATTCAGCCAGTTTCGGTGCTCAACGGCAGTACATTCGTGTTCGCACGTTCGGTTCACAAAATTACCAGTGCGTGGCCGTCTGATACTACCTCTAATGTCCCAGAACAACCAATATTAATGCGAGAGCATTTCTTGCCTCATCACTAGCGCGCACAGGACCTAAAGGACCTGTAGACCATAAGATCGTGTCACCAGATCGTGTCACCACGGAGTGTCCTTTTACGAGCTACCAATCGTTAATAAGAAACAAAAAATGGTTTCCACGCGAGGATTCTAACCACGATCTATCCGTGCCCCAGCCGAGCGTGCTAATCGCTACTCTGCGCCGGCGTTTTTTTTTTTTTTCTTTTTTTTTTTCTTTAATGACAGGAAAAATCAGGCCTCCCCTCCAATCCACGTACTAATATTTCGCCTTTTACTCTCCTCCGATTCTTGCGAAAGTGTCCGTAATTCTGCCTGTCTAGCGTAACGACGCTGGAGGGCCTTGAGAAAAAAAAATGTAAAAATAAATAGTAATAACGCCCCAAAAATAAAAGGTACAGTAAGGAAAATGAAAATAGCAAAAGTAAACAAAAGAAACATAAGAATGACGCATCTATAGTGTCGCAACAGCAAAGCTCCGGCTTTCGCATTTCTCCATTGCAGGTTCTGCAGTGCCCTCAAAGGTTTTTCGCTACTCATTCCTATTTCACCTTCTGTAAGCCTATCTTCAAACAAAGGTAGGCTCAGTGCCTACTGCTCAATTAATAAATGAAAAATGCTATTGTTGCTCACTCTATCAACAGTAAAAACAGAACTTCGGTTTTATGTAGACATGGCTTTTTATATCATGATTACTAGAATTAGCTCCAACAGTGATATTACAGTTAACCCGCCATACTCAAAGCCATTGCTATTTATTCTGTGCTATACAAGTTCAACATTGCCGGGCGGGGGCGTGCCCAAGGACGTAAAGCGCTAGAAATATGGCATGCAAACGATACATTTTTATACCAGCTGCAAGACTGACTGTTCATCGTTGGATGTCTAATATAGTTGCACTGACCTAACTGTAAGTCCTTATTAATTGTCGTTAATTACCTTATACCGCATCATGAAGTTAGACGCTGTTACAGATAGTTTACACCGGGTACGATTGCAAAGTGCTAATTGCAGCTCCTAATTCATTGCTGTTAGTTAATCATTTTGGATTAAAAATTGAACTTTACATTATGACCCCTCGACGAGGTAAGGTATCGACGAGTAGAATAAAAAATAAATGCTAAACCACACAAAATCAGGCAAAACCTACAGGTCACTCCTCTAGCTCGGTTTGACCATGGCTAAATCACTGTCAATTTTTTGGCCTTCTCTAGTTGACAAAAACCTCCGTTTTCGAGAATGGTCTCTGTGTGATCAAAATTCGGTACATTGTCGACGTAAGCCTACTAATATTTCCCTCAGTTCTTCATTTAAGAAGTTAGAGTCAGGAAATAACTTTATCGCTACATGGCGGAAATTTATTGCGTAGTTGTAAACTTCGAAACGAAATTAATCTTGATACATATTTTATCAGTCTTTTCTGCAACGTTCATACTTTCTCCTTTTTCTTCCAAAACCTACGTGACTTTGGCTGCTGCTCGGTTGTAAAGAATCATAGCAGTCGCTAGCTACGCGAGAGCCTGGCCTTAAGTCCCACGAAAACACTTCTGCAATACAGAAGAAAATCTGGCAACGCACTGCGCTGCAATATTTCAGTTTCCTCATAATTATTTTCAAAAATACAGCCCATTGGTTTTCTGTCTAAGATATAGCCACTAGCTGCAAGCACAGAGCAGATTTAAAAGCAAATTTTCGCTACGTTTCAGAAGCTTAGGGCATTCCCATCAACGTGTGCATAACAGTATCTTACAATTTCCCACAGTTGCATCTCAATTGAAAGGTGCCCAGAAACCTTGATTCGCGGTAATAGCTTTCGCGGCAAAATGCCACTAATTCAGGATGAAGCATGCCAAATTTTGGTGGAAACGTTTACCGAATTCCGTTGGCCAAACAATAATGACTGGGAATTAATGGTGCAAATCTGTGTGCTGAATTGTAAAATATGCAAGCCGGCACGAAGGCGCCTCAAGGAGAGTCTCCCAGTATTAATCCAGTAAGGTTGGAGATGGGGGATGTGAGAAGGTAGGGCATGTGAGGAGGACGTGAAAAAAGTCTCCCGGATTTCCGCAGAGCTTTTGGTGTGATTTTATTTGTGTTTCGAGCAGAAAATATTATCTATTATGTGAATGCCGAGATATTTTAGGAAGATGCCGCAGAGACTTGTTGATAATTGAGCGAATAAGTGGAAGTTGACTTTGATAGCTTGGGGCTGAATGTCACTAGTTTCCATTTTTAACAATCGTTAGCCATTTTGTACACCATCTTGTTACACGGCCCAGATATATCTGCAGAGCAATATGGTCAGTCGGTTTAGAACTCTTACGGTAGATAATACAGTCATCAGCAAACAAACGGATAGTAGAGGTAATGTCTGTAGGTAGCTCATTCATGAATATTACAAATAGAGAAGGACCCAATAAGCACTGCCCTGGGGAACGTCAGACTGTACTTAAGAGAAGGAAGACGAACAATCATTTACGCAGGTGAACTGTTTGCGAAATGACAAAAAATTTCTTATCCACGATAATGTTAAAGAGTCGATGTTTAACGCGGAGAGCTTGGAAATTAAACGGAAATGAACTACACAGTTATATCCCCTATAAAAATCAGTCAAAATAGAATGTCTGTTGGTTATCATTCTTATTAGATAAAACTTCGTGAATAATCTCTATAAGTTGAGCATCGCACGACAGTTCTTTCCTAAAACCATGTTTATTAGGATAAAAGAAGCCGTTTTGTTCAAGGTGCTGCTCAACGTTAGATGCAGTGATACGATCTAGGAGCTTACGTGCAATACTTAGCGATATGGGTCGGCAGGTGTTGATATTGCTTTTGTAACCGGATTTAAACACGGGGATGATTTTGCTAATTTTCCGATCAAACGGATCAAACGGCTACTTGAAGTTAGAGTTAAAGAATAATGGCGTTAATTTCGTCTGTACTAGATGTAGGGGATATTTTACGTTTTTTTTTATTTATAACATGGCACCCTGAACTGTTAGTTTCATTGTGGTCATATGTCTATAATCAGGGAATATTAGAATGACCTTCGATGGTAAACATTGATTGAAAAAGTTGTTAAAATTTGAAATATTTTTTTTTGCCAGTAATGATATTTCCGGCGTCATCCTGTAAAATAAAACAGAACAGTGCAGTATATTGAAAAATAAAATTGTGGATTGCTGCAAAACGAATAATTTAATTTTAAAATTAAATTGCGAAAAACATTATTGGTTGAATAAACTCAATAAAGCAGGTGTATTTATTATATAGCCCTCCCAATTATTAAGTGAGAAACAAGATTACATTGGTAATAAGCGAATAATTACGCTATTTCCCGCTCTGAGAAAATAGTACCACTCGTCGCCTATCATGCGCAGAGATTCCCTTGCTCCAAAGCGCATCTTCCCCAATATGTGCAACTCAAAAGTGGCCAGGTGCCCTGAGATGCTGCAGACCAGGAGGGACCCGACTGATTACCTAATGCTACGGTGCTCACACCGCTTTAATGTTCATTCAGAGTGACCACATGATTAGCAAATGAGACGAAAGGCGCGCACGCAGGAGGAAATTAACATTATGGACATATGGAAGAGCAGAGTTGCCGTCGGTGGCGATTTTACGACCCTTTCTGGCGGTGAATTTCAGTTTTGCTCCTTGGCTACGTTCTGGCTACTGCAAATGCTTCTTTTGGAGCACTTGCTAGCTACTTTTTAGTGAAGCGTGATAGAAGAGTAAGCAAATCAACACAACCCATTATTTCCAAGCTTCACTTCTAGGTAGACGATGGGTGCAAGTAGTCACTTGCAGTTCCAACCGGCGAGGGTTTGCATAAAATTTTCGTTCGTGCCAGGCATGAAAAAGAGACGCATCTACATGTTTCTTGAGGGCTGGCTCTCTTCCATTCTCTATCCCTCCGGTTGGGGTGACTTCAATGTCTCATTCCTTTCACTCGTATCTCATGACCTCCTTGGTTGCCCTAGGAGGCCCTCTTGTCCCTTAAATAAATGCAGATCACACTGAAAGGTGTTTCTCGTACTGCAAGACAGGATACAATGCCAATTCCGTTATATAAAGTTAAGCTGCGCTTCTCTAGGGTAACTTGAGTGCCTCATTACTTACTTCGATCTGGCCTCATAACCACACCGGTTGTTGCGGGAAACCCCTCTTGACTCTTAAAAGGCGCAGCGCACACTGTAAAAGCTGGATTTAGTATTGTGAGACGTGACGAGATTCTAGTTCCGTTGTTCAAAGCTGTGCTGTCCCTAGTTCTCTCCTCATTACCTCGCAGCTACACGTGCTCGATTTTATGTTTCCCGTTTATAGTGACAGACGCTGTAGTTCCTTCTCAACAACTTGCCCAAACCTGATCCCACTAATAGAAGGCATAAAAGATGCAAAACTTGATTCGTAAATGCCGAACGGTGCAAGTGCGCTTCGCTTGATTTTATCAGGCTGGCCACGTCTGCAGGGAGTGAAAATGCAATTAAGTGAAGCAAGTTTAAAGTTGATGAAGAACGCCATTCTATTTCCGTCTCTCCCTTCACACTGATTCGTAAGCAATTTTTGCCGGAGCTTCGGAACAAGCCGGCGGAAAATTTCGAAGAATTTCAATGCTTCTTTATACGACAGTTTGCATATTAACCCTGCTACAGACGCACGCATTTGAAGGTCTTGAGGGGCTATGCACTGCACTGCACACACAGGCACTGTGTGTTATGAGAGCGTTGAAATTCCGCACTAAAAATCAGCCTGGGATATTTAAATAGTGTGTAATTGCACTCAAAATACATACAGCATGCCAACTGCCTTGCAAGTTTGGTGAAGATGTGGACGTTTGTAAAGAATCAAGACCAGGATCGCGTCAAAGCCATTAAACGTTAATTTATGGCAATATTCCTCCCGATTATTTTCATAGCTACATTAACACGTTTTCAAATTTACAGCTTCTGGACTGTGGCAATTGTGCATCAATCGGTAGATTTCAAAGCAGCTTCTTAGGGCGCATACAGGCTGCAGTCCGGAATGCTCGTTCTCTAAGTCAACCTTCAGGCAGGGGAAGTTTTTATGGACGTCAAGTTTCAGCTAAATTAACACAAATAATATTTTTTGTTGGTTGTGATAATATGCTCAAATCAGGGTGGCGTTCTGCGTCACTTTTGTCGTCATCATCATCGTAGTCGTCGTCGGCATAATTACGTCTAGTGCAGAACACAATCCTCTTCCATAGCCTCTAAGAGGCATGTATTGTGCCAACTGTGCTCACTTTATTCCCGCAAGCTTTCTGACATAACCCGCCCACGTTACTCTCTTACATCTCTTGATACACTTACCCTCTAACAAGAGAGTAATTACTCATTGCATCCACCCGAGCGCTGCCATACGGCTACAAAGGAAAGCTATACAGCTTTCTCCGAAACTTCGTAGTTAAAGAAGAATTCGTCCTGATCCGGGGATCGAACCCGGCACCACCGCCTTTCCGGGGCAGTCGCTTTTACCGACGGAGCTAACCAGGACGGCTAGCAGATCAGATGACAGGGCGAGAGCGAATTGATTTATAACTCGAAGTGGGAATAGTGTTGATCAAATATTTAGAGGAAATCCCCAAGGTGGAGTAGATTTCTAACAAGGGAGTAATTACTCATTGCCATCCACCCGAGCGCAGCCATACGGCTACAAAGGAAAGCTATACAGCTTTCTCTGAAACTTCGTACTTAAAGAAAAATTCGTCCTGATCCGGGGATCAAACCCGGCACCACCGCCTTTACGGGGCAGTCGCTTTATCGACTGAGCTAACCAGGACGGCTAGCAGATCAGTATTGTATTCTCTAGTATTGTATGCTGCTGGCCTCAGGGACCAGCCATTGTTTTGCATTCGCAGTGCAAGCGCTGCCTATGCCCATTCTCTTCCTTTGATTTCGGTCAGGGTATCATTAGTTCGCATTCCTTTCTTGACCCATTCTCCTCTCTTTCAGTCCACGAGCCTTACATCTATCGTCTATTCTGTAACTCTCATCGTCAGATTGGCTTCAAGCTTTTTTCATTAGCCTCCAAGTTTCCGCTGCCATAGAAGATTACTGACAAGACACAACTCTTCTGCATTTCTTCTTGAAAGATACTGGCGAATTCTTATTTTCGTGATCCGGGAGTTCCTGTCCAATCCACTCCGCCCTAATTTCGTAGTTAATTCACTCTCGTATTCCGGGCAAGTGGTTCCTACATTCCCCAGCTTATGCTTCCCTGGCAACATCCACTACTTTGTCGGAAACCGGATACCCTTGCGAGACAATTGAGCATGACTTTCGATTTCTGCTAACTTTAAGCCTTCGTTCTGCTTTGCTTTTCTACGTCCTGCTTTGCAATTCGTATCGCGAATTATTAAATAAGGTAATGTGATCAGCGAATTCGAAATTACCAATCCACCCGCTCCTAAAATCCCCAGCTCGTCGCCATCCGGATTTATCAATACATCCTGAAAACGCATACTGCAGAAACTGTGTCGTCTTGCCTGATACACTAAATGATTGGCAGATCATCACTTTCTTAATGGTGCCCTAGGCCTACTGTACACGTGTTAGGGATATTTTTCAATTCCTTCAAATTTGCAACCATCTGCGCCCAGGTTCCGCAATGACTGCATGACGACTTCTGAGGTTTCGACCGAGCAGTTATGAAGGATGCAGAGAGGTGCTTGTTATATTCTGCGCATTTCTTTGTCGCTTCATTGTTGGCACGAATGTGGTCTATTCTTGAGCAGCTTCAATAAGATACAGCCTGATCTCTCGATTCGCTAAAGTCTGAAACTGCTATACTTCTATTCTCTTGTAGGCAAGAGGCAGTAAGCTGTTTGCTCTGCAGTTTTTCAATTCCTTTGCGTCTCTTTTTAAGGCGAAAGCCTCTAGTGGCTCATACTGTCGGTCTTCGTTCGTTCGGTCACACTACAGCTGTCAATCAAATGACGTTATGATGGCGTCATCAGAGTAAAAATCCGGTCTCCACCGGGAATCGAACCTCCATCCTTTGGATCCCCGGCCGAGCGCTTTAGCCAATGGCCCCACGCCCGGGATCGTGAAACGCCATCATAATTCTCCTTGTCTACCGTGCGAATGGTAGTAGCGATGACAAAGACGCTGCAATTAGTGATAATGACAATAATGTCATTAGCAATGATAATGACGCTGCTATGCATGGTAACCTGCTGCTATGCATGTCCGCCATCCAACGCTACCTTGGCAGAGCGCGGTGTACGCCTTGGTGCGGCATCGCGCAAGTAGCTCCATTCGTTACTGCAGTCGTCTTGCGCAATAGAAGTTACTGCTAAAATAACTAGCAAATGCCAATGCATTTTCGTTACTTTTGATGAAATGTAGGAGGCGTTAGCGCTCGTTTTTTTTTTTTTTATTCATTTCATCTAGTGCCTTCTTTTTACTAGCTTATTTACTTTTTGCTTTTTTCGTGCTCTATACTTATATAATATGATATAACATAAAATATAATAATATAGTATAACATAATACAATATGGTATGTTTCGTCCGGTTTTGTTTGTTCTAACGTCCCAAAGTGACTCAGGTTATGAGAGACGCCGTAATGGACGACTCCGGAAATTTAGACTACCTGAGGTTCTTTAACGTGCACTAACATCACACAGCACATGGACGCCACACCGTTTCGCCCCCATCGAAACGGAGCCGTCGGCGGTCAGGAACGAACCCGGGTACTCCAGGACAGTAGTCGAGCATTTTGACCACTGCGCCACCGTGGCGGGTTGATATAAAAATGTAACGCTACTGACGAAGACGAGGTATTGTGTGGCAGAAGAGAAGGAAGAAGCGGTGGTGTTTTGGAGCTAGTAGGCCTCACCTTATTCCGCTTCCATCTGCATTGTAAATAACACCCTTTTGCTATTTCGTCGTTAGAATATAATATAATATATGTTATTATAATTTATTATAATACAATATAATATAATATAATTTAATGTGCCTGCTTGATTAATAAAATCTTTGTTGCACGTCTATTCCAGTGATCGATTCCATGGGCAAATACCCCACTGGTCTGATGCAAGCTTCAAAGGCAGACTTAGGCGCATTTGACGAGTGTGTGGAAACGGTCGTGCATGACAACTTTGGGGAAGAAACTGTACGTGCACAGTACTGCAACCTGGATATGCGCATAGGCCAAGGGAGCTCCTTTGTGGAGACTACATTGAATGCAATGCGGATCGCCTTTCCTAAGGTAAGCAAAAATAGCCTTAGGACATTGCCTTTTTTTTTTTCATATTAGGTGAGAAAACAGAGCATTGTGGTTTCAGGGATCCCTCTAAATTGTGACTGGATATAACGTGATGTGTGGTATCAAAGTCTCTGTTAAGTTGCTAGAAGGCAGGCGTACGTTTAAAACTGCCATGGCGATATAGGCAGGCTCAAATTTTCGGTTTGCTTTCAGTAAACCTACCTATTCAATTTGATATGTGGGTAAAACAAAGGCTCTGCATTGTTTGTCAGCTTTTTGGCTGTTAAAGTGAAGAACTGTAGGGTCTGGAATGAGCAGATGTTGTGCAAAAATTGTCACTAGGGTAGTGAATTCAGTGCGAATGGCTATGAGATTGAAGGAATCTTTTGTGTGTGCCTTCTTCGTGTTTCGGTTTCAGCTTTTTTATAACAAGCACCCTTTTCGAACACACCCTCAGATAATGTTAAAAGCTAAAATATGAAATATAACCATACTTTTTTCCGCTCGTTGTCATATGTCGAAGCAGATAGTATTATCAGAGTATAAGCCCAAAGCTAAAGAGAGCAACAGATTGGGCGGCGCGGGAAAAAGACATTATAAGTGAAAAATTCAAATGTTAGAGAACAAAAAGACCATTGAAGTTAGAATAAGGAGCCCGTTACAGCTCCTTTCATTTTTCCATTTAATCAGTTTCAGTTTATTTCACTGTATTCTTTCCGCAAACTTATATAAGCGCAACAGAGACGATGCAACAGACGTCTCTATTGCGCTTATATAAGTTTACGAGCATGAACCAACTAGCCCTGCAGCGCATATTACTGTTATTCTTTGTAGCTGAGAATCTACGCCCAAAATATTCACCAGCAGAATTTGTCAAAATTTTGTTTGAAAAGAAAAGCAATTTTGCAAGGAACTTCGGTGGAAATTGCTAGCGGTTGCATGTCACCAGGTATTCGGGACAGCTGCATAGCGGACTTGTTTTGTGCCGTGTGGCGCGGCAGAAAAAAAAAAAAAAAACAGTGGTTGCCAAGGTTCCATCGTAAAACCTGCCTATCTCGGTGGTGCAGCGTTAACCCATTCACAAATGTCAACACGTACACGGCTTTGTAGACGCATTGGCTCAAAGAATTAATGCTTAAGTGCATGTTGTGCCGCGTTTGAATTGTGGTGCTGTCGAAGACTCTTGAAAGTTCCTTGGACTGCCTGAAAATCAAATCAGTCGATATTGTCGACCATAAACCCTGACTGCTCATTGGCGGGTCATATTCTAAAGTTAAAGCTCAGCTACTTTGGTCATCTGATGAGGAGAGAGGAGTCGCTGGAGAAAGATTTGATGTTGGGAAAGGTTGAGGGTCGCCGGAGAAGGGGTAGGCAGCGAACGCGATGGTTAGATGGCATCCTCGAGGCACTGCAGATGAAGTTATGTGATGTTAGGAAGATAGTGAGAGACCGGAAAGCGTGGCGTGACATGGTCCATAGGGTCACGAAGAGTCGGACACGACTGAACGACTGAACTGAACTGCGTGTTGTGCAAATGTTAATTTTGGGCAAGTTTCCGCTTTTGTGTCAACAAGAGAGGGAGATCCTTTAATGAAAAACAGAGAATTTAGTCGGCGATTAGATTTCGATGGCATGCTACTCTGCGTGGGAAGGGGAACTGGGGAGGGAAAGATGGAAAAATATCGGTGAGGATAATAAAAGAAATGAAGGGGGACATAAAATGCGTCCAATAAATGCATTGTAACGTACATCGTGGAGTAATGGCATGAAATGAAATTATCAAATGCATAATCCTACAAATGTGCTTATAATGTTCACTGCGTGAAAAATGCCTGAGAGCAACATGCGAGGTTAATTTAGGGTTTTGAAGTCTAATGTCTTTCAAATACGTAAATAAAACGTTAATTGCGAGTCTCTTGTGTCTAGGGTAGGCTAAGAGATCTAAAACAGTGTCAATTGTTAAAGGAACTGGGGAGAGCTTCTCCATGCTATGTTCGGTGTACGCACGCTCGTCAGCGTACGCAAAACACTCAAGCAGGATATGTTCCACAGTTTCAATCGAGCCGCAGTTGTCACAAAGCGGACTGTTCATTTCACCTAAACGGTATCGCAAGCCATTTGTATAGCACAGTTCAGGCGAAGTCGGTGGTAAAGAGTTTCTAGTTGGCGTGGAAATTTCTTGAGGGAGTCTTGATCTTAGATGTTGGTCAGCTTAGTAAAGAAATTAGTAGTGATGAGTCGCCAAGCTACAATTCGATACTTTGCTTCGACCGCAAATTTTTTAGCCAGTTGGGATGCATCAGATTTCTTGAAGGGCAAATGTATCTCTGATGTTGGTGGCCTTTACGAGCCGCTTCATCTGCTTTTTCAATGGTTTTAATGCCATGGTGAGCTGGTATCCACATAAATGTTATGCAGTGGCCGGTGGCAATAGCCAAATGATAGATACCCGAATGTCAAGGTAAACAGGTTGATGACTGGTTTTCTTCAGCAGGTTATACAGGATTTGCAGAGATGCTCTGGAATCAGTGATGATAAACCCATCACCCGGGGGTTTGGGGCAGGATATAAGAAGCAGCTTCTTAAATGCCATGGAGCTCAGCTGTCGTATATGATGTCTTACGCTGTAACACAGGACATGGTTTGTTGACAGCACATAAAGGCCACATGAAGACGTGTCTTGAGTAGTTGAACCATCGGTGAATATGTCCGTGTACTGCGTATCTTCCTTGGCTAAGTAGGCGAGAACGGCTGGCAGAAGTGGTGCCTGTGGCATGCGATTCTTCGCATCCACGCCAGGAGCAGACGTGTTCACCTTTAGAGATGATAGTGTCCGTGGGGTAAAGGTAAGAGGTAGTAGATTTCGTGGCTGAGGGAGGGGCATAACTTGTACAGCTTGACCAAAGCCAGAGTTGCAGTGAGATGTTGGCCACGATGTAAGAAGTGCTTCTCCCCCGGAGGACATGTCGGAGATGGATACGCATAGTTTTTTGAGCGGCAATTATATCTAGCGGGAGACATACTGCTTCTGCAAGTGTTCCTGATGCAGACAATCCTTTTGGGAGTCCAAGGCATATCCGCAAGCAGTTGTTCCGCGCGCCTTCGAGAGTCTTCTTGCTTGTCGGAGATAATCTTTGAAGCGCCGGTAAATAGTAACGTAACGATCCTTCATCGTGGACGTTTTCAAGCAGAACCATTGACCGACAGCTGCTGCCCCATCGTTTTCCCGCCATGAATCTGAAAACCTGCGATGTTGCAGTGATCCTCTCGCGGAGGGTTTTTTTTTTTTTTCTTGTTCTTTTTTTATTTGAGGGGCCCAAAAAAGGCTGCCGTCATTCATAACCTAGGAATCGCTGTGATCGTACATACTGTAGTGACCGCCTACCCAGAAGAAGCGGGTATCGAGTAATTTCTTTTGTTGAGAAAGCCATAGCAACACTCTTTTTCTGAAGAGAGGCGAAGACCCCGGGGCGCCAGGTACATTGAGATGCGCAGTAACGCTCCCTGAATACGTTGCTGCGTAATATAACGCGAACGTGATGCACTCCATATGCAGATATCATCTGCAAAAATTGTTATGCGTACTCCTCGCGGAAGGTTTCTTGTTATATGTATAAGGGAAGTATTTAACAGGAGAGGGCTGAACGCAGCTCCTTAAGGTACGTCCCTCTACACTGCGTGAAAGAGAGTTGGACCCTTTGGAGTTCTCATAAAAATTAGCCGCTCTTGTAAATAGTGTCCCATCCAGTTGTAAAGCTTTCCTCCGAGGCCAAGGCTAGCCAAGGCTGCGTGAATTGCATGATGAGTCAGAAGCGGCCTTGATGTCAAGGAAAACGGCTATCGGGATGTACCCAACGTGAAGGTATTCTTCAAGTGATGAGACAAGTGCGATGACATTATCAGTCGCAGACCTATTTAGGCGAAACCGGTTCATTTCTTGAGAATACTCATTTCGGCTCTCGAGGTAGCAGGTGACGCGTTTGCAGATCATTCGCTCCATAAGCTTACCTAACAGCTCAGTAGGGCGATGGGTCGGAAGGATGCGTAACTTGTTGGGTGATTAGAAGGTTTCAAAATGGGCACAATTTTCGCCAACTTCCATTCCGTGAGGATCTCACCAGACTTGTAGGAAGAATTGTAATATTCCAGGAATCGAAGACGGGAATTATTAGGTAGCTTTGCGATTGCGTCATAGGTCACTTCGTCATGACCCGGAGACGTCCGTCTGTTTAATTCCGCGATAGCTGTCGATAGCTATTCAGTTGTGAAAGGTAGGTCTATCGCTGGCACTGCCGCCTGGGGATGCCTGACAGACCATCTACGAGTGTGCGGAAGGCCCTGACCCCGCTGACAGTAGGCTGCAGTATTCTTCTGAGAAGCGTTCATGCAGAGATGGTGCTGTGAAAGGGTGAAGCTGTTGGAGGGGCTACCGCATACCGCAAACAATGCGCCATATTTTGACTACTGATTGGCGCACATCCAGCGTAGAACAAAATTCACGCCATCTCTGCCGACTAAGCTTATCCAGGTAGCGTCGAATGTGACGTTGTGCCCGTCGGCAGGCACGAAGCTTTTTTTTTTTTTTTTTTTTTTTTTTTTTGTGCAAAGCATTCCTTTCAACTCGCTTGCGAATAGCGCACAGCCTTTGAAATGTATCATCATTTGAGGGTAAACTATCGCTTTTGGCTGTGATTCACGTGCTTCCTCTCAGGCCATTGTCGATATCAGTTCCTCGTTTCGGGTTGCCGCAGCAATTCATCTGCTTGCAGTGTCGTTGTATGCATTCCGGTCTGTAGATTTTATAAGGGATTTCTTTGGCGCCATTTGCCAGCTCATATAAGGACTGGGTAATGGTCACTTCCACGTGTTCCCATTGTTTAATGACAAAATGTGTTAAGAATCGTGTCATTAAACAATGGGACGTCCTGTCCCTGTTCTAGTGGCAGCCGGTTGAAATAGTGATTGGACCGGCAGATTCTTCAAAAAGCGAGCGGGGTAACTAGACAGGGCGCCAAATTACCGTCGTTTCAGAAGACACCCGCGCAGCGTTAAGAAAATTTGAAAAATTCAATCTTAAAAATTTTAAACCTGTTACTTAAAACTTAATTGAGTATATCGATGTAAAACGATAAGCATGGCATAGAGACACCACTGCATTTGACGAGAGCCGGAGTTCGTATACAACTTAGGTTCTGTGGCGTGTCTTAGTCAGTTATCTCTAGAACAATATAAATAGTGCGACATTTATTTTTTCAGTACTTTAGGATCAAGGCTTAGCGGCACTGTAACTGCCATATACCTCGCTCTGGACGCGTTTTGTCGCGGACGTTTAAGGGAGGGACAACGTGCGCCGTTGACTTCTGCCCTTAAGCGATCAGTCCTACCGTGCATGTCTCTTCTCAGACTAATCCGTTAAACTTTTGCTATAACAGAGGTCTGTGTACGCGCAAGCTTTACGAATTTAGAAGGCGCCAGAAAGCGGGTGAAGACTGGTAACTTTGGACTGTACTAGCAAGCTGGTGTTAAAGAATGGCGCTTTACGGTACAACAAATTGTTGCAAGAGAACAGTTTTCCCGGGGACGGCTAATAAGTCGGAAACCTGAACGTAAAAGCCTATAGGCAAGGACACTGCCCCCGTCATAAAGAAAAAAAGGAAATTACTATGTCCGCTATCTTGCACTCACTTATGCAGTACCAAGCCTGAAAAAAATGAGGAAGTTTCTGCATTGCTCGGGCGTATGCATGTCGTGGACTGGCCCACTCTTTCACTTTCCTCACTGAGTCTACTAGTTATGCAGGCATTCAGCCAGCACCCCGAACGGGTAGCATCAGTTGTTTCGTACTGTGACCAGAAAGGCAGCTGCTGCGGTTGAGGACGCATCCAGGATGGCAGCTTATCTTTCCTGCTGAGCCTACGTTACGCAAATGTAAATCGTTGGGTAGGCGGCTGATAAAACAATGACGCTTGAAGGAAGAAGGAGGTACGCATTTCGAAATGGCGGTAGTTATTCGAGTGTGAGGAGGCACCTTAGCGTGATAAACGAAACCGTCATTATACCGCCCCTCTCAGAGCAAGACATTTCATGCAGGGCGCTTCTTTGCGAGTAGGGCATTCTTTGTGGGGCGTAAATACAACCTATAAGTGCGCTTCTATATACCATGGAATTTTTTTTAATAAATTGCAAAATTGTGTTTTAATAAAAACCGGAATGCGTCCGTGTTATTTATGCAGGTGGGTTTTGCAGCAAAGCCAATATAACGTAGACGTAGATGTTGCTGATTAGACTAGTAATTAATTAAAATTATTAATCAATTTTTTCTCTTTTCATTTTAGGGATCGCCTATCACGTGTGAAATTAAAAGCTGCTAACTTTAATAGTACGCCCCGTTTTTTTTTATATATAATTTAGTAATCGGCAATATGGTTCGAAATATCAAATGCAAAAAAAAAAAAAAAAAAAAAAAAAAACTCGCGCTTGAACGCTCACAGCGTGAACTTTCCCGTACTGCTTAAATATATAATGACTTCGTTTCGCGTGGAAATGACGCCAGAACAGTGGTAATATCTTCAACACAATCACATACATAAATGCCGTCTGTACCTGAAGCATGAAAAATTCTATAGACGGCTTTTTATGAATGTAGAATGCCAGAAACTCTACTGAATGAGGAGTAAAATGCGCTTCTTTCTTTTTTTCACGTTCAGTATTTCAACCCACACTGCCGATTGCGAAGATGCTGTGGACCTTCAACTTAGCATCATTATCGTATTTCCTAAAATGAAACTTAAAAACAAAAAAACTCATAAGTTTGTTCAAGTATTCGTCTAATCATGAAGATCTATCACACTCGTGATGTCAGCTTTCCTGTAAAACACACCCTGCACAAACTGCACAGACGTATCTTTCGTAGTATTTGAAATACAAGTTTGTAGACGATTAAAAGAATCCCGCTGTACTAGATGTTGTAAAAAAAATGCAGTGCTTTTGTGACTAGTTCTCGAATATAAATTTAGGTAGAAGCACACCTATTCGCACACTTTTCAATATGAGCACGTCTATTTGGAGCTCGGGACATAAATGAACCAGAAGAAGCCTGAATTTTTAGTGTCAAAAAATAAGAACTCCTATAATCATGGAATTTCTCGAGGAAAAAAAATATAAACCTCCAAATAAAACCTTCGAATTTGCCAGAAAAATGCCGTTTAAAATTAATTCGAAGCCCTCCTTTCATAAACGCGACTATGGCCTCGTCTTGGCCTGTTTTGTTTCAAAAACAGAGCATGTTTCAAGTGCGTGTCTGGCAGGCCCTCGCTGATGAGCGGATGGCAGGATGACTTCAGCTGCGAAAGCTTTTAGGCCTTGTTGGCATAAACAGAGCCTAAAGAAATGCCAAATGCGGAGAGGTTTTGGTGAACTAAGTAGTTATGCGTCTCTCATAAAAAGAGGGCGCCTCGTACGAGTCATCTTACGCGATTATTTTATTCCAGAAACACACACACACACAAAAAAAAAAACAGTTCATTTCACGTCTAGCACGCAGCGTTTATTTTACTTTTTTGCACCTGCATTCTGCCCTCTTCTTTTTTTGGCATATGAATGCTCTTATTTCTTTCCTAACAAGAACGATTCGTGCGGATTTGCAGTTGGTAAAATTCAAGGATCATATAACTGACCCACGCCTGCCCCCTATACGCCTCGGCATCTGCGTCACGAACGACTGTAACGAGGAGGAACTCCAAGAGCTCTTGAACCAAGGTGAGCCAAACGTATGAAAACAGCGACGCAGACTTTAAGGACTTATCCACGTACTAGTATTGTAGCTTAGGGTACTACTTCGTTCGAGCATGTCGTTTGTGTAAATGTGTTGATAATTATTAAAACATAATGTTGAGTTAAGTGACGTATGGTTTAACATTGTCAAGCTACTACACGAGGCATGAAGATACGGACGTAAACCAAATAGGTGTCTTAACGCCAGCAGCTAGTGCTTTTTGTTTTTCACAAAAGCAAAACGTTCCGATGTTTTTTGCGTCGTATATTCGTGTCCCGGGAAACGCGACCCAGACGTTGACGTTTATACTAGTTAAGTCAAAACAGAAAGCGCTTCGTCGTAGCCATAACTCTGCTACGAACACTAATTGTTTAAATGTTCAGCTCGAATGTCTTGCTCTAGATCATCTGTCGGAGACGAGAAAATATTAGGCGTGAAGCTTATCCTCATGAATTGTGTCTCTGCTGGACCATAAAACTAACTCTGTCAGTGCCATTTTATAACCGAGTTCACGTTCCAGTTTGGTTCCGAGAGCAACAAAATTTTCTAACATGCATTAAAACATTTCGAAGAGCATTAATGCCCTTGAGCACCCTTGTGAATTGTAATATGAATTACACCGTATCTGTTATGGATTCAAGCTTAATACTTGCTTAGTCATTGTGCTCCAATATACACTAATGGCCAGTTTTGAGGCAGCAGTAATAATTTTAATTAGCCAGACGAATTCGACACCTCTTAAAGAAAAAATACAGTTAACTTTCCCATGATAATATCTCGTTGCAAATTCGTAAGAACACTTAAGCTAGCGGGATGCGTAAGCTATTTCCTAACAAGTACACCGAAATTAAAATTTTCTCTATGGCATACCCACCACGCAAATTTCAATTTGAAATTGTATTTTTTTTTTTCCTACGCCATCATCCGTGGATAATAATCAGAAGGTAGTAAATGTGCGAAGTGGTACTGGCGAAAAGCGAGCCTACTCCATAATACACTTCTCAGCATTCCGACCTGTTCTATTTTGTTACGTTTCAGTGCTGCCTCCAGGGTTTGACGTGAAAATAAGCAACTGTGTCACAAGTCTCCCTGTTCCGCTGACAGAGGGACAAAAGGCCATATTGTGAGTATATTCAGCTGCCTTAGAAGCCAGGTTCCT
Source organism: Amblyomma maculatum (assembly GCF_055883805.1). Classification (NCBI taxonomy): domain Eukaryota; kingdom Metazoa; phylum Arthropoda; class Arachnida; order Ixodida; family Ixodidae; genus Amblyomma; species Amblyomma maculatum. The sequence continues at coordinate 73,907,457 of NC_139344.1, read as the reverse complement.
TATTCAAGGATTGTGCGGAGACTATATAAAAAATATGAAACATATACTTTAAGCGAAATTTGTACCCTGTAGTGAAGCTTTTATATACTCTAGAGATTTCAGTAAATGAGTGCACTTGTCTTAAAATGCACCGAGCAGCTTAACTTCTTTACAGTGTTGATTTCTTTTCTTCTTTATACTCGAGTTATACCTAATGCTGAAAGAATATTTATTTATTTATTTTGTCTATTTATAGTACCTACAGCGAACTGAGGGGCATTATTGTAGAGGGGAGAGATATACATAACTATAAAAATCACCGAGAACAGTCTGCACATGCATCGACAATATGTTTGCAGGCACTGCGGGCACTTAGACGTAAACAAAGCTCAGTTTCAATCAGAAAAAAAAAAAAAAAGAGGACAATGCTATTCATACTTCAGAAACTAACTCAGCATGGCATAAAAACACATAAAAAACTAAGTGGTAAAAAGAAAGGGTCAAAACTACAACAAACACCCTGGAGATGGAAACAAAGCACCAGTGGCTAAAGATGAAACGTTGTAAGTGTGTAGAGAAAGATGGAGAAGGAGGGGGGGGGGGGGGGTACAGTGACAATACTTCTGGCAAATTATTCAACGCATTTAGAGAAAGAAAGTATACTAAAATAAATTAACCACCGACCTGTATTATCGGGCTTTCATCGAATGATCGGTTGGAGGATACACATAAGTTGATGGCTTCATATAGGTGTCCTTATCAATTCTTGCTCTCCCTTGATAAAATGTTATAAAAAAACAATATCTCAAATATTTTCTGTTATTCTGAAGTAGTTCCCAACGTAATACATTTCGAATCATGGTAATGCTTTTTCTGAAGTCATAGTCTCCAGACATAAGCCGAGTTGCGTATTTCTGCACGAGCTCAAGCTCGTTGACGTTTTTCTTCGTGTAGGGGTCCCAAGCAGGACGGCCGTATTCCAATATTGGACAGAAACTAGCGAGGTGTAATATTTGTTTGAATTCAATAGGGGCGTGTCAGAAATTTCTTCTGATAAAGTTAACCGTGCGGCTAACTTTGGGGGGGAAGGTAGTGAACGTGAGTGTTCCATGAGAGATGGCGAGTACACATAACTCCCAAGTATTCGCATTCTGCAGTCACTCGTAGTATACCACCCAGATAATAGCTATTAATTTTATGACTTCCTTTTATTCGCGAACGGGCCTGTGTTACATTTTCAAAGGTCGAGGGCCATTTTCCAGTCCTGACATCAGGAAAAGATACAATCAAGATCCTCTTGCAGCATTTTCGAATCTTTTTCACAAATAATACTATCGTAGACACAAGAATCGCCTGCATATATTCTAATTGAATTGGACACACGTACAGATAGATCATTGACATAAATAAAAAATAAAAAGAAGTGGCCATAAATCCGACCCTTGCGGAACACCTAATAACAGCGATGCCTCTGAGGAATTCACTGCCTTTAGCTCCAGGCACTGCTTTCGCTAACTCAGATACGCCGTCAGCCATCTCAGGAACTTAATCGATATTATAAGGGAAGATAGCTTCTGTAATAAGAGGCTATGCGGTACGGAATCAAAAATATGCAGTCCACTTGATTACCAGTGTTTGTTTACTCAGCAGTATCGTGCGTAAATTCTATCAGCTGCTTGTCACATGGAAAAAACAAAGCACTTCTGAATCTATGTTGAGTTTTGCAAGAATTTTTTTTTCTTTTGAAGATGATCAACTCGGCTAGTGTAGATTATATGCTCAAGAGTTTTGCAGATGACGTTTGTTAGAGATGTAGGCCTGTGGTTGCTCGTGTTTGCTTTGTTTCCAGTTTTGTGTGCGAGAACATTTGCCCGCTTCAATCAAGCGGTAGTTCACCTAGTTCAAGGAACATTGTGAATAACGTAGTCAGTTAAGGGGAAACAGGACAACACAGTTGTTCAGGACGTAATTGTAAATTCCATTTTGACCAGGAGCTGAGGATGCCTTTATCTCCTGCAGCATTAATGCGATACCATGTTTAGTTAGTATTATGTCGCTCCTTTGTGTAAAACGGGAGAATTCTGGCGCCCCTCTAATCGCATCGGTCGGCTGTGAGAACACTGATTGGAAGTAGGAATCAAAATTTTCCGCTTTCCTTTCAGGCTCTCTAGTATAGTCCATCCCATCGATGGCATCCAGAATCGTGCTTATTGCGCTTTTTTTTTACATATTTTCATAATGTAAATTATGGGTGTTTTACCCTTACTATGGGTAAACCGCATATAATTTCCCTCTCCCCCCGACCCCCAGTTGCCTGTTCGTGCATCTTATTCCGGCAGTCTCGGTCAAAACATTTTGAGCGGATCTGCAATACTTATTAAGCTTCATATAGCTCATGCTCACCCACCTTTCTCGTTATTCTTTAACTTTTTATTCTAATGAAAACTACCACGTATAGAAAGAACATCTGTGTCCTTGCGAAATAGTTCTCTTTGATGCTTCAGCTTTTTCAACACTGTACACCGGCTGTAAGCTGTAAATATCTTTTTTTCTATCAATTCTTCTGCTTGTACATCAAAATTCAGCCCCATGCACCCTATCTATCTGAGCCTGTGAACAAGGCTATCCACTGGCGATCGGTCCCGACTCCCCGTGCACCGCAAGCAAGGATAATGGCGCAGAAGAATGGCTTTGGAAAACAATGGTTACAAAGCGACTGACACTGGCCACAAGATGCCAGCCCACTTTTGCGTATTAATATTTCTGTGCTTGACAAATAGCAGCCATATATATGTTCTAAAAAAGCGCTCGTATACAAAAGGATGTGTGGCAGCGTCCCCTTGCGTCCTTGAAGCAACTCGCCTAGGGCGACCAGGAGCCTTTTCCTTTTCGAGCTTCCTCGAAGTTCTCGTCAGCCTGTTTGTTTGTCCGGTCACTTAGCCATTAATGAGAAAAGCGCGGTCAGGTCTTCGGAAAGACGTTCTATAGAATATCTAGTCGACACATATAGCTCGTACACTGTGACATGAGCAGCAACGCAAACATTTAGGGATGCCAAGTGTTGGTTGATAGGCCATAATGCATCTTGGGTTTACTAAAGGAAAGTGATTATCCAACCTCGTAATCAGAAATAAAAACATGTTGCTACGTATGCGCCCTTTGCCAAAACACACTCGTTATCAGGCGCATGTTGATGCTTCTCACGTTCTTGTATTTCTACACAGGAGTGCATCGGCGTATATTTAATAGCAAATTCATAAAGTATTGTGAACAATGCATAGAGCTATAGGCACTTTTTATTCCTCTGATGTAGCATAAAGGGATAAAAAAGTTTCGCCTTCTACAAGCACAACGTTTATGCGAGGAGTGATTTCGGTCGATGCTATCATTAATCTAAAACGAGCGCTTTTGAATGAAGCCTTTAGCGAAGTCGGATATGATGCAGCCCTGCGAACGCCCGCAAAACCGTGTACAGCATTCGCTTAAAACGCTGCCTAGAGCATCGCCAAAAATAGCACCATCCTGCCGGAAAAAAGTCACAATGTATATAAGTTTCGTAGAGTGGTTTTCCCGTTTTTCGGATCGAGTCCAGTGTCGCGTCATTCAAAAAAAGTTGGAGAACCTGTTGGGTTATTACCCCAATTGAACGCTTCTAGGGAGCGCTTCGTGCGTCACCTATCTACTCGCGTGTATTAAGAAGCCTGAGAAAGGTGCAAACAAGCGCTAATGCGTTTATTTCAGCTTCTCTTTGCAACTGTCTGAGCACTAGAGAAAAAAGAAAGAAAGAATGTGTCTGTGCAGGAAATCCAATTTAATATGTTATGGAAGCTTTCTGATACGCCTGAGACTATGCAAGCTAACGAAGCTGGTGGCAAAAAATACGTAAGCGCAGAGCTACTCAATCAAGCTTCGAGCTTATTCTTGTTTCATAATCTCCGCTTTATTATATTACACGCCCTGATAAACTAAGCCGCCATGTTTTATTATTTTTCTGCTGTTTCATTAATTTATTATATTCTTCTCCTTTCAGTATAGCCCTCGGTGTTCTCGCAGCACTGGTGGTGTTCGGAACCGTCACTGATATCTGCGTGAACTCAAGAACAAAAAGAAATGTGGCATGTGGTGAGATAATATTGAGTTCATTAATAATTAAGGCAAGCCAAGTATAAAGTGTGAGACAGAATAACAGGGGTTCTTTTTTTTTTTTTTTTTTCCTATTGCAGGGATTTTGGTGCGGTTACTCACCGGGTTTTCGCTCATCTCAAACACGAAGACGCTGTTGCAAACGGTCAAGGACAAGAGCTCCGACGCCTACACTCTTCGCTTCTTCCACGGACTGCGGTTCTTCAGCTTGGTCTGGATTGTGCTGGGTCATTGCTACGGAGCTTTATCACCGACGTGGTGTAAGTGATTCAGCCGCCTTTCCTGAGGCCTTAAGTGGCAAGTAACGCAATATTGTATGATTTCACTGTCCTTATTTCGTCAGCGCATTTTCTGCAATGGAAATAGGAGCCGAGCTGTTTTGTGATGTAGCCGAGAGCCTAATGGATTTCCAACGACTAACATCTCGTTGCTATGTAAATACCTGAACGCGATCCACCTCAAAATCAGTTGGTTTAAACGTCTAAGCAGCGCGACCAACGTCTTCTTGTGAGCACGTTAACGGCAATGTTTTGAAATTGAATAACAGCAGACTAGACACACAGCGGTCATTGATATACAACAATGCTGCTATGTTTAGTCAGAATTGCACCCTCAACCCTGCCTCGCACTCGGAAGCATTGACTCCTTATGCAGTTAAGACTTTATGTGACCGCGACCAACTGTTCCAACTTAACAGCACTCACTCAGTATTTCATTTCATAAAAACCTAATCGGTGGCCAAAGTAACAAACGTTTATTCCGCGGTGGGTCCATATCCGCAAAGGGGAAGAGAGGCCGCTATTGCTATGTGCCTGTCAGGAACAGCCAGCCCAGTGCGAGAACAGGTAAATAATTCAGCGATCTTTATGTATGCGCAGATAACATGCATCATACATAGACGAGATCTAGATCAAGAGATGCCGTACAGTTTTGGATCCTTATTCTTTTCTACCGTATGGTCGATATGTCGAACAAATAGGCATTTCATACTCCCTATGCTTCCGGGCTTTGAGGCCTCAATTCTTGGTTTTGTAATAATTCTATAAATATACAGAAAAAAAAATATATTCTGGCCTCGGTCGTTTCTAAAGGTTAAACATGACAGTTTGTTATTTCTAAGCGCATGAACGCATTCTCTTGCGAACAACAAGCGGCCTCTTTGTAGATTCCATTTCACTAAAATATTGCCCTCCGTGTAATTCTGCTGTTTCCGTAAATTACTAGTAGTCACTACGGTCGCACTGTTTCTAGTTTGGTTGCGTACCACCATGTGCTGCGTGATACGTACTGCGCCCCAAGTATCACAGCCATCTCACAAGTAGGAAACAGTACGTTACAGGCCGTATTCCCATAGGAAAACCATTACAGCAACGTCTGACAACACTATTATAACAACGACTAAGCACTCTTAAAGAAATAAAGAAATAGTTCCAACCGCTGCCAGTCTCTTTTAGATTTATAGCCAGGTCATAGTTCTATAGTGGAGTGTGGTGGGTTGGCAGAACGCAATGGTACGTGTAAACATTTCAATGTCACTCCACTGTGAAACAAGAAAAGAAGCAGCTGAACTAAGCTGAAAACATCTGCGCTACGGTCGACACATCCCTAGCGAATAGATCTGTGCTATGCACACCACGTGTGTTCTGTTAAGTACTATCCTAATCGCATGCAATTAGGTCTCACTCGTCGAGAAAGGCTTCTTCTTGCAAGGTTGCATTTGAACAGCTCCGAACAAAACACGGACAAGAGAATTAAGAAATGGCACCAGCGCTGACTTTCAGCTGGCACCAGCGCTGACTTTCAGGAAATACCCGCCACAGTGGTTTAATGCCATTGAAGTTCGGCTGCTGAATCCAAGGTCGCGGCGTTGAATCCTGCCAACGACCGTCGCATTTCGATGCAGGTAAAATAAAAAAAAAAAGCCAAAAAGAAACACTTGCACTGTACGATGTCTACTCACGTTACGGAACGCAAAGTGGACTAATTCGTAACCCTGTAACTGCGGGATGCCTCATAGCCACGAGTTGCCTCGGGAAGCTTAGGAAGCTTGCGCATGCATGCAGATGCACATACCCGGCCCATACCCTTCAATCCGGAAATATCAAACTGGCTTCGGTGGCCACATTGGAACACCCAGCCAGAACCGTTCACGAGCAACGTTTTGGACACAAGCAGCAGAGATTATCTTGCGAAATGACCATCGCAAGCCCGCTCATTCCTGCGTGACGTCATCTTTACCCCATATCAATTCTTAGCTGTCAACGCAAAAGAATAAATATTTTTAGAGGACTACTCAGTGCGAATGCATGAATGCATTTCGTAATAGGATTCGAAAGTGCAGAAGCTACACTCGGCGATCTTTCTTTTTTACCGCGTAGGTAAGAGACGGCGTACATACTAAATATTAAAAGAACATTCACTCAAGACGATACCAGTTTCAGGGTCAGAGCAAATAATGTTGCAGGGACTACACTACGCTTGTTAAAATTGCGCTAAAAAAAAAATAAATCGCTCTTGCAGTTTCTTTTTTCACCCCACATCTGTCCTTTTTAGAGACAAATAGTGTTACTCAGATATTTAAAGCAAATATTTATACGGCGCAAGAACAAAAATTATGCGGCAAAAATAGTGGAGTTACAGGGTCTCTCGAAAATCGTTTTGTTTTGTTTTTTTCTTTAGTTTACTTATTCGTCTTCTCATAAAGACAAAGTTGTAATGAGCACTGTCCTTGCCTAACACTCCAAAACGTTATTCTTGAGATTATTATGGCCCATTATACACCGCAAAGGTCCGTGTAAACTGGAGATACACTGAGAAAGAAAAACTGTAGGCCACACTTCTGCTGGCATGCTTCATCTGCTGGCACATCGTAAGGTGAATGTGGCGTGCTCAGCCATCTTCGTTGTTGTAGCTACTTATGTGTCAGCCACAGTCATATATCGCCCCTCGCAAGCGAGCGTCCCCTGAATGGAGCCCGATGAAGTGTGTTCTGAGGATTATAGTGTACATCCCTCTCTCTCATGTTGCTGCGGTAAACAGACGACGAAGCTATTCGATATGGCCGCCAAAGATTGCGCCCCACAGCAGTCTCAAAACTGTAAGGTAGCATTTGCGGCTCTATTTTCAAGGTTGCTGCCGCTTAGTTAAAGGTGCGCGCACGTTCGCTTTAAGCTGACGTCGCCAAAACTAATTTGTGAGGTAATCGGAGCAGTGGAGTAAACCAACAGTGATTCTGCCTGAAAGTGTTTCAGGAAGCCATATTGGGAACTAAGTAGCTTGAAATAACGATGGTAGTGAAGCAATCATCTTCCTCTTCGCCGTATACATGAAACTGTAGTGTGGAGTCCCGATTATAGCCCAGGCGCGAGAAAATATTGTTTACGCGTCTTTCTTGTTCATGTGGCGCCTAATACGCAGCCGAAATGCTCTTCAAGTTTGAACTTTAGGCCTCGACAGCGATTGCATCACGTGCGGCGAAAAAAACAAGCCTTTCCTCTCCAAGCCACTAGAGATGGCGTTGGCTCATCGCCCAAGCTTGGGGCGTCGTATATTACGTAGATATACAAACATTCTCTGGAGCCAGACGGTGAATTCATTTGGTCTTTACATCTGCGTCGTTTGGAAACGCGCCAATGAACGGGAAGCATTTTTCATGCATTCTGTGTTCGATACGCTTATCTAGCACCAGGATGGCAAGTATTTATCGCGATTTCTTGTAGACGTCTATGCGAGAATCGCCTTAGCAACTCGTGCAGTCACGCCTGCTGTTTTTTTTTCTTTCATCCTTTTAGCTAACTGAATCTCTAGCAGCACAGAGAATTCACAGTCAATGTTCACGCAGTTTCAAAGCTGCATGGCAACCGTTCTCTCTTGTTTCCTTTTGCAGCTCGGCTCTTAAACAACTTGCTCATGGCGGAAAACATCCAGAGTTTAATTGTTCCAGCAGCGTACGCAGCGGTAGACACGTTTTTCTTTCTCAGGTACGTCACGTCCTTCAATAAATCGGCGATTTTACGAACTCTGCGCAGTTTATATGCAGAAACTGACCGCAACGACCAAGGTCTCGTGGACATCTTGGCGGTGTACAATTTCAGCGCATGGTTCTTTCCTTTTATGCGTGTCATATTCAAACTTCACATGCAAATATAATCTGTGGGGTTTACAGGTTTTTCTCGTCATTACTGTCAATGCGTATGGTGTATGCAGCGAAAGCCTTCCCACGGGGAAATAACTAGGCACTCCTCAACATGGCAGTCTATCGCATGATCGCGAAAATATGGTTGCCGCTTTAATAATTTGAAAAGCTGTGTAAAACTTAAAGCTACATGTCATATTTTAACCATACCTGCCATTTAACCTAATGCAATCCTTGCCTGACAGTGCCTTTGTCTTCATCATCAAATATCTCCTGAAATGAGTGAATTTTTTTAATCTTCCTCCTACCCTGAGACGATAATGCTTGCTATCTGGAACAGTAAAGCGAGAACGCTATAAATACTTATTTCTTGTTTAATCACCTGTTCATAGAGTTCTGTGGTCTTAATTAGAGCGGTGTTAATGCACCACTTAGGAAAGAGTGCGTTTAACTTTGAGCTCCAGTTTTCCAAGCGCAGAACAGAATTTTTCATTGTTTTTCAAATACGTATTTTTTTTTGGTCATTTGTTTTTACCTTTAATTAGATGCGTGTTATGCTTCACTAAAATTTTAATAGGGAATCCTTTTTCAAAGTACGGTGATCCTTGCCTCTTTAGCCTTTTTTTGACATTTTGTTACATTTTATGCCGCAAACTGTGATATTTTGTGGGATTTATATTTTGTGAAATAAAACAGACAATTCCGACGCTTATATGAGATGTTTGATTTCTTGCAGCGCGTATCTCATGTGCTACGCCATATCCAAGCAAAAGAAACCTGCTGTCATTGTGTTTGTATTCGCAGTCATCCGAAGGTTCATAAGGTGAGCTGCTTCTTCGCTGGCTTTATTTGCTTTTGAAAGGAACGAAATATTTTTGTTAGCCATCCGCAGACATAGCTGTTTACACAGCCTTGTCTCACTGCATCATGCACGCATTTATAGCCATCTTAACTCTTATGCTGCTCCTTGAAGGCTAGCTAATCACATCTACATCACACATCTTGAAGCGTAAAAAACCAGGCACCTCACATTATTTTATGCAGCCTTAGAAATACGTGCACTGCAGGCACCTAAAACCAGCTCAATATCCTTTCTTTATATGCACTAGTTAATTTTAACGTTAGCATTTACAACTTGGGGATTTGCCTGGCGCTGAAGCCGACAAGAATTCGGCACATGGCAGCAGTGGGTCTTCCATCGAACAATACCATCATCGCTCCCTCCTCGACTTCACTAGATCGGTCAACCTTTTCCCATTCATTTAATAACCCCCCCCCCCCTCCTTTTTTTTTCTTTTTTTCTTTAAGAACTCCCTAATATGCCATGAAGAAATGAACAACTTTATAAATAAACTGCGTTTTGTGTTATCAAGGCTCGCTTGTAACTGTTTACTTTCAAAATTAATTCATTCCATCAACACCTTAATTTAATCAGTAGCCAATTTCATTTTTAGTTTACTGTAATAAGCCTTTTCGGCACCTATTGTTGCATTTCTGCTGTACTATATATACAATTGCGACGTGTAGAAGTATATTTAGATTAATTTGACCTTCGTTGCGCTCTGCTGTTCTTCATACAGCGCATTTTTTCTTTATTGCGCAGTATTTCAAGTTCATCAATCACTGCAGACGCTCAGAAAATTTGAAAATAATTCTGTTTCCTGCTCGCGGTTTTAATTGTGCACTACATTTTGACTACTGATAATAAGCTACAGGTTGGTGCTTGTGTTCAGCTTTAATTTGCAAGAAGTGCTCTACAGGACTCCCTTCAGTGTTCTGCTGCGCAACTTGTTTGTGTATTTTTGTATTTTCGCTATTCCCGATCTGTCTCAGTCTAAATACCAGCTGAAAAGAAATTTAACTGATTCAAGGACTATTTGGGTGCTGATCACACGTTATTTGGAACCCTTACAGGACTATGGTACCGGTGTTCTTCGTGCTCATGTGCATGTACCTGCTACCAGTAATGACGTCCGGACCGGACGCAAAATCATTTTTTGACCGGTTCTATGGTGAAATGGATCGGCTATGGCTGGACATCCTGCTTCAAATTCAAAACTACAGGAAGGGTGCTTTTGTAAGTGCACAGGAGACTTCATTAAATATTTATTCTTTTATTGGCTATTGTGTGCAATGTTTTACCTTTATGTGGCATTTTAGGTGCTATCCTTTCAAATGATCGAAAGCTACTTTAGCCAAGGGTAGAATAACAGCACCAGTGATCAGAAGGTTTCATAGCTTACTTTTTTTTTTTTCTATAGCGGCAGTTACAAGGAGTTCAACATCAGGTCTCGTTTGAAAATATGGCGTCGTGATTTCCTGGCAGCTAACCAGCAGAGCCTAACCCGCCGCAGCGTAGCCATTGTACAGACGTTGCTATTAACATATGCCACCAGTAGCGTCTGCTACATTACGACCAATCCGAAGGCCGTTCAGAATGTCGTCTCGGGGATTCTCACGGTATGTTTTGTGGGAATCTATTGCAGAGTACTTTAGCGATCGAAAAGCATTTAATATCTCTGTTGACAAGCTACGTTGCAGATCAAAGGTTGTACTATTCGCGTTTTTGCATTGGTGTCAGCTCATTTCAAGACCATTTTTCAGTAACGTATGCGCGGCCAAATGCAAGTTCCCGAAAAATATTACCACTAACAAGCTGGGAATTTGGCATCAAAAAAGGTTTTCAAAATCACTGTTAAGTAAGGGTGCGCGAATGCTGAAATTTTTTAATACAAAACCAATATGGAAAAAAAATGGCTTAAAATATCGAATATCTGATCAGTGAAAATAAAATAGACAATTAGAAAATAGCAAACATTGTTCGTCTTCTTTATTTCAGAATTCGCAGGGGAGTTGCAAATAAAATTAAGCTAGAATTTAGGGAAATGTATACACTACTGATCAATCCTGTAAACAATTTACTTAGTATTCTGCTTACCGATTTTTTGTATAGGAAGGACCTCCATGGTACATCCCTGTACCTTTGACACACTGTGGCATGCGCATGGTAGTGATTATCAGCAGAAAATACATGCACAAAAAAAAAGGGGGGGGGGGGATGTATTCTTGAGAGGACTACTTAGAAATGAATAGCCTGAAGTATATTTCTCAAGTCGGCCATATAGTGTCAGGGATTCGGAAAAGAGGAAGAAAAGGGGTCATAGGATTCTTGCTAGAGAGATATAAAGGAAATAGGTACGAATATCTCACACTTCCTGTTTGAATATTTATATCTGGCAACCAACTATATTCAAGATTTAAAGGGCAGTCGCGGGCCTATATGACGACCTCGGATAGCGGTCGGGCCCATCCGTACGCTATTGATACTTGAACGCAACTTTGAAACTAACATTGATTGGTCACTTTTTTTTTTTTTTTGCAATTTACCGCTGCCAATTTCTGCGTAGTTACCAAAACAAAGGTCGTGTTCGTAGACATTAGTCCTTATTCAAGTGGCCGCAAAACGCGCTGATTATCCTTACCCATGACGGGACGCCCGATCGGTGACTCTTTCGCACTTGGTATTTTATAAGAGAAATGAAAATACTAGGCAGGCCATGGCTTTGAGAAGCGAACTCACCTTTTCTTTCCCCATCTTAACCCTCTAACACGTCAGTACTGCATACATTACGTCAACGAGTTATTTTACTGCTCAATTTATTTACAAAGCAAGCTGCAGCACCTGGTTATTGTTGCGAGGGAGGACAAAATAAAAATATACCGCCGCACACAGCTGCTAGCAATCGAAAGTAGCAGTGAAAAACAAGAGCAATGAGACAGGTGTAATAAAGCAGGAACAGAAAGAGTTCATTGATTGCCATGCTAAAACAGTAGCATCCCTATTCTTTTTCTGCTTCTTTTTCAGACAATACTGGTGCACCTGTGGTACCTTTCAGTCGACTTCCAGCTGTTTCTTGTCAGTCTTCCGATCGTCATGATCGTTAAAAAGTGAGTGTTTTCAAAACGACCGTCCCTTGGGGACTTGAAACAGTGTTCATATATGTAACCAACCTTAACGGAAGCACACGAAATGCCGAAGCTAATCTGTTCGCCTTTCCTCACTATTGTTCTATGCAGTCGAAGAAGATGGGCCATCGCCGTATTTGTCGTGCTGTCTCTCGTGAGCTGCGCACTCTCAGCGTGGCAAATAACCGGAACCGAGGTCACTCCTTTCGTGCTTGTCGTAACAGAGTCGATGTCGTAAGTGGTGAATCGTGGTCTTTCTCTTCACTCAGAATGAAAAGTCTTACGAGGAGAGCCCTATTCAACCATCGCGATTCAATAACAGACTCCTTTACATTAACTGCAAGATAAAAAAAAAATGCAATGCTGCGTTAGCCATTTCGGTTGCCAATCCCCAGACGTTTCGAGCTATGGTTCCTCTTACCCTTGAGAATGAATCGTTATCTTCTAGGAAAAGTCGTCAAAAGGTTCAAGAAAAGCGAAAAAATTCCAAACTCATAGTGGAAAAGATACTTATCGGAAGCGTCGACGGAGCTTCACGGCGAAGAAGAAAACGTTCGCTGTATTGGCTTTTACTGTTTGAAAAGCAGCGTGACGTCACAGCGTAGTACATTCGGCGGGGATCCCACTCGGACTGATAAAATTTCAAGGCCTGTTTCTACGTCGTTTCGCAAGAAGGATGTCAAATTAAGGTCTTTAGTGCAACCTTTGTCACAGGAGATTGGCAGCTTAGCACGGAAAGAGAGCCGCTACCGAGTATGATGCATCGGCATGGGTTTAAAATGCAGTGGCGGCAAGTTTGTTTGTTCTCGAGCGGTTGCCCGAAGAAGGCTTCTCAACTACATCGGCTTAATCCACAAATGCAGGTAGTAATGCTTCTGCGTTATAAATTTCCCAGAGCAGGTCGTCATGCACTTAGTACACGGGGCCAGCTTGCAAGGCATGACTTTAACGAGTGAAACGTTCAAATGTTCGGGATTATGCGTGTGTCCTCTGCCAACAGGCATGCAAAAAACATGCAATGGGCGGAACGTAGCGTCTTTGCCGAAAGTAACCTGACTGCATGGCTTGCTTCTAGTTTGTAGTGCAGAGCACGTATGTTACCACCCAAGCTCAAAATATTTGTGTAGGGTAAAGAGAACCCATTTCCTTGCCTTTCAAGACATTTTGGTTTTTCGGAAAGCTGTAAGGGCTCCGCTGTACTAATGAGAAGTACACCGTGCTGCATGTTCATCTTTGGCGAAGACGGTGCCTCAATCTCTTTCCGCTTGCAAGCCACAGGAAGCAATTCACGAACGTAGAAATCCTAACGACCGCCGCAGAGCCGGTCATAAGGGTCGCCTGCGGCCATACTTACTGCTTAGTTAGCCGACAAACGCGCGATAGTTGATAGCACAGCGCAATGTTTCATAAGAAACGCACTTCGTATTTTTCACTCAGACGTGGGTTTGAAGGAAATGCGTTAGAGCGGCACAGCTGCTCGCATCTTTCCTAGATCCCCCAAAACTTCCGCGTACGCTTCAGGAGAGCACAAAACGTATTGAAGGCCATATACGCTCACGTCAACGTCGGCGACGAATCGTATACGTGAGCGCGCACTGCAGTTTGTTCGAGTCTGTGGCTTCCCTCCATAACATGACAAAGTTTATTTAGCACCCACGGAGTCGGTTTCTATCAAACCTGGACGTTGCAACGAGACGCACACCGTTTGTTGCAGGTGTTAGAGGTGATCTGTACGTGCACCTTCCCGTGTGATGGTCGCCTCGACCGCTCACGAAACCGGCTGGATAGTTTCGTATTCTGGTCGCGGTCCCGATGTTTGGAAGTGACTTCTCGTGAATGGTCGGCGGGCGCCATTTCGAAAGGCATCAAAAATGACGTCACCACAGTTAACTTTTTCGTGGGCGCTTTGAATGAGAAAGATGTTCGAGGCTGACACTTGCGATTTTCTCGGCGATCCAGCCACTTTTCGGCGCAGAAAAAATCGTTAGCTGTGTTCCCACGGAATATTCTATTCGCGTTGCTTAGTTTGATATTTCTCTTTAGTCTCTATTTAAACTAGAAATTTCGCAACATTACCTATTATAGACAGTTTCTATTGTAAGAGGTTTCCTTCGCAAATTCATAGCCTGGAACTGGCCACATTCCACTGCTGCCTTCGAAACACGCACGCTATACGTACGCGAGGCATGCACGCGTGTACTACGCGTTGGCTCGAGCGAAAGACGCGCCAGTTGGTTATGAGGAGGATATATTGTTTCGTCGCCTCAAAGTATCAGCAATATCTCTCCTTGAACAACTTCCTTGAACACTTATTGTAAGCAGCGCAAATATTTCTTATGTTGCAACAAGAACTAAAACGACATTTATTGACGCGAAGAGAGCAAAACTACATTTTTTTTACAAGAATGCTAGCTTACAAAATTTACTACGACCATTTTGTAATGAGTGTTTTTATTTCAGCATACTGGAGGACACCCTGAACAACTACTACTTACTGCCTTTCTACCACGCTGTATGCTACTTTTCCGGGTGCATTGCGTTCTTTCTCCTGCAAGAGTTCAGGGATGTCAAAGTACCAAAGGTGAGCGCTCACGTTTATTAATACGTGGGAATATACTTCAGCTTATCCCTCCCTGAATCCATTCTCCGGCCTAGGCATAACGCGAAGACTAGTATAGTACGTGAATTTCATAAATTCATTGTTACAGTGTGCACCAAAAATGTTCAAAATTAAGGTGATGATGAGAACGCAGATAACAACCACGCCATCGTTTTATGCATGTTTAAAGATTATTAATTCTGTTCTTTACTGCGAATGCGTGTCTTCGGTTCCGTTTTCTTTAGTTGCAACGCCTGTCGCAAAAAAAAAAAAAAAGAAATGTTTTAACAGTCTCAAAACTAAAGCCTTACCGAAAGCTTCACACATGCACGATTCCGGCATAGTGGCTAGCGCGCAACGAAGACGCGTACAGAACGCAGAGAAACAGGACACGCGCTAGTC
This sequence comes from Amblyomma maculatum, assembly GCF_055883805.1. NCBI lineage: Eukaryota > Metazoa > Arthropoda > Arachnida > Ixodida > Ixodidae > Amblyomma > Amblyomma maculatum. The sequence continues at coordinate 73,892,233 of NC_139344.1, read as the reverse complement.
CTGTCAGAATGTCAAAATCTGTGCGCCAGCTAGCCCACTTAAGAACATTGGCACGCATGCATAAGCCGGTTATTTTGGCAACCATTCTTCACAAGGTTACTTTCACTGGTCCACGTGTCGAAATAACACTGCCACAAAAAAAATTACAGTAAGGTTTTACCTGCGTAGCGGCACCAGTTTAAGCCTGGGGTCGCCAGTATTTTGTTTTTTGATAGGACCAACTTACGCTTGAAATGGGCAGCGATTGTCTTATCTTTTTCTATAAGTTTTCAACTAAAAGTTACAATTAATATGTGTCCAGAGCATTCTGTATGTGTTCAGTACTTCATGTATCTCTAACGTAACACATTTAGCAGTTTTCATAAGCCTGCGCGGTGAAGCCTGCACCTATATAACATAGGCAGGTGTCATAAAAACATATTGTTTTTATTATTACTTCCAGATAGCGCAGGCAGTCGCTTGGATCGGCGCTGCTGGCTGTGGTGCATGCTGCATCTTCGCCAAGTATCCGTGGTACATGGAGCGACATCCAACCTCCGACTTCGGAAACATGTGCATGGCGTTCTTCGACCGGATAATGTGGTCGCTCCTCCTCCTGTGGATAACGCTTACGTGCGCAACGGGCAGAGGAGGCAAGCTAATTTTTCACATTTATACTACGCGGTATACGTAAAAGTTTGATATTTTTAAGTATTCCCCGTGTACGTACGCTGAAGAAAACAAATCAGCTATGCCTTCAAAGCGAGGCGTCCATTGAGCTCTTAGCATCGTTTTCTTTGTTTTGTTTTTTTAATAACTATGAATACGGGCAAACGACCGATGTTCAATATCGTAAAGTCTTTACGGTACTCATTTTTTTCGTACACCACTGATAATAAAGCTGTCCTAGTCCTTATCGCTGATTGCATCCGTCTTCATTGAGCTCTACCTTTCTCCATAGTAAGCAGCAGCACAAAAAAAATTGTGGTTAAACTAAAACAAAAAGATTCAGTTCAGAAAAAACAGTGACTTCCTTTCTTTTCCTAATTTCTTCGTGCATGCACTAACTCTTCATATTCATATACGGACACCGTTCAGCACGCATCATGTGTTGTGAGCAGGCATGGTGCCCTTCTTACTATTTGCACCTGATTGTTAGTAATGTCTTCAAGAGTTTAGTACGTTGTTCTGATATTACCAGAGGGGTCGTGAACTAGAGCCGCCCCCTTCCCCTTCTACCGGTATATGATCTTCCCAACAAGTTAAAAACGCGCTTGTGTAAATAATTTATTTTTAAGCCACTAGCTTCCAAACTCTTCGTCGCGACGTGCGCGAGAAAGAGGGCGTATTACCGAAGCTGTCGAATAGATGACCCCTGGGTTTTAGCGGTTTTTGTGGGTGAACCGAAGTGACGCGCTATAACGGATCGCTTGATGGATGTCGGACAGGTTTTCAATACGTGAAAACAGTAGTTAGGTTTTCTGGAAGTAAGTTTGCTTACATTTATGGATATTGAATTTGTCTGCTTTCTGAAGTTCAGCTCACAACTTCGGCAGGGTGTCAACGCTGTCCTGCACAGAAGGAAAATGGTTATTAGCTTTTATAGTGATGATCATGTTGAGAGCACTAAAGAAAGCCGTTTTAGGCCCATTTGTTTGAGTACAAGGAAAAAGAAGTGACAAAGACAGCCGTACTAATGCATAGAATCCGGAAACCAATCGTCTAGTTGAGGAGCAGCCCTAACAACAATATGACATCTACCAACATTTCTGGTATTATTTTAAATGTGTTAAGCATCTTCTTCCATTCTGCAGCAATCGCATCATCTCAGGAATCAGAAAAATAGTCCTTGCGACCCTGGCCACGGTGCCGCTTTTCGATGGAGGCTAAAAGCAAGGCGCCCGTGTGCTGTGCGATGTCAGCGCAAGTTAAAGAACCCCAGGTGGTCAAAATTATCGGAAGCCCTCCACTACTGCGTGCCTCGGAGCCCGAGTCACTTTGGGATGTTAAACCTTATCATTCAAACAAACCAAACCATTTTTTGTATATCTACATCCTGGGTTGAAGATTAAATTGGTAGAGAAGGACCAGCAGTACTTGAAAAAAAAATTTTTTAAGTCAATGGCTTAATATAAGATGTTAGTTGATCAATATTAAACTAAACCGAAAACCTGCGTTGCTTAGTCCCGTTTCCGTATAACAGACATTTGCTCATAAGTAATCAGCCCGAAGAAAGTGCGGTAGCATATATTCCTTGAATAACGTACTAACCATGCCATATTTAGAGTTTTTCTTAGCAATAGCGCCTAATCTCTCAGAGCTGTGAATGTCCATGCTATTAAAGAGGTACGCACATTATGCATACACTTCGTTAGCAAATTCTGCCAGAGGTCTTGTATTAATTATAGCATGTACAGGGTTCTCAACACAAACGCTTTTTAAGCAGTTTCGTATATGGTCTTTAAGAGGGAAACATGTCAGGGGCACCGTAAAACATGGAGAGCTGAATGTATTTTGATTGTTATTTCCGGTAACCGTTCTTTTCAATGTCTTCTTTTCTTGTTCCATTACAGGATATCTGAATAGTTTCCTTTCCTGGAATGCTTTCGTGCCCCTAAGCAGGCTGACGTTCGCAGTATACCTCATTCATGCTCCCTTCATTCTCCTGGTCCTCCACATTTCCAGAGAACGAATCTTGTACTCACATTTCACGCTGGTAAGCAGAAAATATTGTTTCATTTTTTGTTTCTAAAGTAGTGAAATAGCCGAATTAAGCATCAAATATAGCATGTACACCTCCCACTTCTCTTCAAAAAAAAAAGAAAAAGAAATGCCTGAGAAATGCGGTGCATATGGCTGAAGCCACCACGCACTAACGTATTACGCACGTTTTGCGCATTTGCTCAAAAGTATGAGCAGAAAACTTCCCTCAAATATGCGAAAGTATGCCCTCTGTGCGTGAGTTAAGCAGAATTACATTCAAAATGATGAGAACACTACCTGTGAAGCAAATATTTGCAGTAGCATAGATCCTTATTTTCTTTTTATTTTCAAGGTAGATCATTATATTATTTTACTCCAAGGGCTATATATATATATATATATATATATATATATATATATATATATATATATATATATATATATATATATATATATTCATGTCAGTGTATAGATTTATTTGTAGGTCCCCAAAGACGGCTATGTCATCAACGTAGTGTTTGCGTAGAATAATTTTACCCTACTGAAAACAATACTTCGCGCACTAAAAGTAGGTTGCTCGGGACAGCAGCGCTTATTAAGGCTCTCAAGACGTTCCCGATTAAAAATCCCCTTTTCTTGCGGGCGCTCTGTGTGCACTGGGCGAATGATTTAAGGTAGCAGGTCGCGACGTGACAGTTTTCTTTGAAAGAAGGTAAACATAGCTACGTAGATCGTAGCTTAATGAGAAAGAATGTACATACGTAGCCATTTATTGGGGTTATTTGCAACTTTTGCATTGTAAATAGAAAGTTAGATTATTAGTCTTTGTTATTAATACCGAAGAACAAAACAATACTGCCGTGGGCTAGGACCAACGTTCTTAAATAGAGACAGTTGGAAAACTGCGCTAGCGTGCAGCGCTGCGGAGTCAGCCCAAACGATCGCCAGCCAATCTCAAAGCGACCACAGCGCCCCTTCCCCTCCACTGTGGTAGATGGGTAAGGCGGAAATTCTAAATGCTATTAACCCTCTTCTTTCAGCAACGGAACGGAAAATAAAACTGCGTTTGCGTTTTTAAACACATTCGTACGCTTATGAAAGCCACCGCATCTACCGACGCGTTTGAAGCAAGTAGGTACCAGACGCGGCTCAAGCGTGTCATCTGTTGCCTGCCTGCTTGAGATACGTTTGCAAAGACGGTGGCTTTCATATGCGGACAAAAGTGTGCTTAAAAACGCAAACGCAGTTTTATTTTCCGGTCTGTTGCTGAAAGAAGAGGGTTAGTCGCAATTAAAATTTCTGCCTTCTCCATCTACCGCATGTGGATTGGGGAGGGTCGCTGCGGTCTCTGAGATTGGCTAGCGATAGTTTCGGCCCACTCCGCCCAAACTATACACACACACACACACACACACACACACACACACACACACACACACACACACACACACATATATATATATATATATATATATATATATATATATATATATACATATATATATATATAAAAAACATAAAGGAGCCAACGGGCTACGAGTAAAGAGAAACCCGTTAGGGACTTTTTTTTATGTTTTTGTTGTTGGTACTGACAAGAATTAGTCCCATGATGATTTTAAGGTTACAGAATATTAAATGAAAAGCAGAAGAAAAAACAACATATATATATATATAACAATGGGCTTGCTTCAGAGCTATTTTGGCGCTGGGGCTATATTTATGTTCAGACTGGCACCATGCGTCATGCATGCCTTACTTCACTAATTAACAAAATGTGTTATCTTTTCTAATTCTGGTTGTATGAACATGCTCTATTTACGAAATTGGGGCGTAGCAGCGAAAAAAAAAATCCCATTTAAAATTTGTAGAGCGTTACGAAGCACACGTATGTCAGCCTGACCGGCGACTTCGCCCCGTAACGCTGAGGGAGCGAGTGTGTCTGGCGTCGATGGCTCTTTATTGCAGCTTTGAGGTCGGACTGCAAGGGCGATGACTGCACGCACTGGGTACCGGCAAGGATATAGTTTTTAACCATTACCTACATGAATAGTTGGCGCCAAGTACCGTCTATGCAAATTTCTTAAAGGAGCGCTTCATGCACTCTGGGTAAGGTACGAATGCCGGAAAGACAAGGCTAGTTGTTTATAGTTTCGCCTTAAAATGCGATTACGGCTGCAGAAATATAAATGTTTGCAAGGAATACATTGCAAATAAATGTAGTTTCACAATGAAAATGTGCTTACGTAAAGTCTGCGTACTGTACATTGCAATGAACGAGCAGAAAAGCAAATAAGTGTAAACGAGCACTGAATTTTCTCAGTACTTTCTTTTATGTCGCCATATATACCAGCCCCATAAAAAAAAAAAAAAAAAAAAACATATTTCTGCGTTAACAAGCCCACTTAGAGCAAATACGCTTTTTGAAAATTTGTTAACGCCGCTTTCACTGTGCGAGAAGCAGAAACGTTTAGTTGGTGTCGTCTGCTATTGCGGGTTTCCGCCGCTGACCCAGAGTTTCGACCTAGGCCGAAATGAACCAATATATAGCAGTTCACAATACCACGGAATTCCGCTTATCATCCATAGCATGCAACTCATAAATCCGCCCTGCACTGAAACGGGGCATGTCGGTCCACATATGCTGTAAAAAAAAAAATGTATTGGCGAAGGCACTCTTTAATTTTCGTTTTGTGCCTCGAACGACATACAGAGCATGTGTAGAATTTTCGCAAATGAGACACCTGGGAATGTTTTTTTCATCAGCTATTATTGTCTACAACGCAAAGGATCTAAAGCCCAGTCACAAAAGATCGCTTCGGCTTCTCGATCGTACAGCCAGAAGGCAACAAAGGCAGATAAGCTCATGGGTGATTTCATGTAAAACATCGACACTGTTCGTAGCGAAATGAGATTACGTTTGTGAATTTTACCGCACAGAACCACAGTTAATGTAACTGCGCAGTCTTTACGATGACCATACACGTTGCAGAGCAGTCATTGCATCCTTCAGACGTTGTGGATGTCAAATAAACTCCGTTCATTTCTGGATAATCACTTTTGCTTCGCAGCTTGGTGCATGAGAAAGGCCGGCCATTGCCAACTGCGAAGTCAATATTTTGAAAAGCGACGGAGCGAAATAAGTTCCATGACAGTGGAGCAGGCCGTTCGAATTCGAGCCCTAGTCACTGCATACGTCATGCCCGGACGTCGTATCTGTACCGGGCTTCCTGCTCGTCTCTTGCGCTCACTTTCGGTTTTGTGCGAAAAAAAGCGTCAGATTTTTTTTTTTATATATATATAGTTTCAAAACTGACATGGCATGGTCTTGTTCACATCTTTCAATTACTAATTGGGACTAACCATACATTAGCAATGCATTTCATAGTTAATTAGCAAATTTTAGTTAATTATCTTGGTAATTACAGGAATTTTGCAGCATATTGTGTCCGCAGTGACAGAGAGTTTCCTTCTGCAAATAACTTTTTTTCTACTTTGAACCCACTATTCTCATCTCATGAAATTTTGGAAATTTTCGCTGAAACTCCCAGTGTATATGTACACAAAGGGAGCCAGTAACCGCCGGCACCATGGAAATCACAGGCTCTGCCGGCTAAATGTAAGCATGATTTTTGAAACTACGGTGAGAGCGCTGGCTCTCATCGTATTTCTCAACGTAGCGCTGTGAAAATAACTGAAGCTGCTGAAAGTCAGCTATAATAGTCGGAGGTATTTTTCTTTCGCCAAAGTTAATTAATCAGTACAGATCAATTGCTATCGTTTAAATGACAGCCTTCAAGAATAAAATTTCAGTGCGATAGTTGTAGATCGTCTCCAAAAACGCACATTGCTTTCATCAAGCTGCAGTTTATGCAGCTTTACTGCCAACAAAAAGAAATGCTGTCAGGTGACCAGCGGCTAGCTTAAATAACTTGCCCAGGGCGAACATAAAACATCATTGGCGAGAGCGTTCAAGAGAAAGCAGATTCTGTTACCTGAGACATGTATCGGGAGATTGAAGTCACGTCGCTGCCGTGCGGATGCATTATTTATAGCTCAAGCTATCTGTTACAGTCGGTAAAAATACAACCATAGAATCAATAAGAGATGGAATACGGGAGCGCGTGGCCTCCGCATTTCGCAACGAACAACCGCCAACAGGAGACAGAATGGGTGACACCAGGGGCATGCTCGGAAAGAGCAGCTGACCAAGCCTACTTTGCGTGCATCTTTATCACTGATTCTTATCAACTGTCGGTGGCAGCGCTTCGCAAAGCCCGGAGACCACGGGGTCCCGTTTTCCCCCTCATATTGCTTCTACCTGCACTTTGCCAAACAATATAGAGATTCAGGCATAGCGAGGACGTATACTAACGTAGACGTATACCAATTTACCGGGCCCCTGCTACGCATGCGCAGTGGCCCAACCTTGCCCTATCCTTGCCACTACGCGTGCGCAGCAGGCGTCCCGTAAGCCGGTGTACGTCTGCGTTAGTACCTCTCCGGCAAGCGAACCCTCTCTGATAATTTGATACAAACAACATCGCTAGTCGTTTTTCGAGACTGTTTTTCGAGACATTATAGCTTTGTTCCTCAATCCAATCACTAAAGTTTAGTTAACTTTTTCGTACTAAACAGTGACCTTAGGCGAACAAAAAATACTGCAGACTATAGAATAGGCAACTCCCAGCAGCTCTCAGTTAGTTTCGCAGGAGCTAGTGGGCCATATTTTGTTTAAACCTTGCTTTCATTTAGCTAGGACACACTGACGTCTCGTTCGCGAAATTCGGAAATCATGAGTTCGGATGCGGACGGTGGCGTATATTTTTTCTCTTGTACTTCATAATCAGTTATCTTTCTGTCACAGCATTATTACATAATTAATTTTTCATTGATCAGCGTCAAAAAATATAAAGGAATGCAAACATTTCCTTATGCTTAGGTGATTGTTCGCTCCCTTAATATATATTGATACAAACTATAGTCGACGACGAAGCGGAGACAGTCAGCGGGTAGACGATGAAGTGGTTGCTGGTTGGCGTAGACGACGAATTCCCCGACGTAGACGACACCTATATATTAGGATTCAAAATATGCAATAGGCTTGAGGTGTCTGCAGCAAATCAGCCTCGGGTTCAATTAAGTTGCTCACACAAAGACCTGACGCACTCCCCCTAACATGCAAGCAGATGAGCGCGATTCTTCGCGTTCGTTATGTCGATGATCTACCACGCGCTTCGAGCAGTCCAAAAGCAAGGGCACCCAGCTTTCTGTTTGACCTTCGCAATACGTATGGATTCTTCATTTACCGCCGTCAGCACTCTTAACCAGAACTGTCGACAGTGCGGCCTGAACTGCGCTAGCGCCACAAAGCGTTGACCGCTGGAACCAATATCAATATACGGTCGGCTCACAATACCTGGCGCGCTGTATGATATGTTGCTGTTGGCTAAATAACGGATGGCGCATACCCACACAGACGGTCGACCAAGAATTGAGGAACAAGGAGCTTTTCGAATATGGGTTTAAGTACCCAAAAAGAAAATAAAATGTTTTCAGGGCTTGTACTTAGCCGTCGGAGCGCGCGCTCTTCAGAGGCCCGTGTCGCCGTGTGTCACTCGCGCCTGCGGTCGAACACTTCCGCACACAAAAAAATTTTGTCGTTTGTTTTATCTTGTCGACTCGACACGGCGTGCGACCTCTCGCGGGCCTTTCAAGTCTGGCCTCAGTTTGGTTATGCTTTCCTTTGTGCCATTGGTGGTTTATCTTTTGTTGTGTTTGAAGATAAGCTTCGTCCTGTGTGGGGCAGCGTGTAGGTAAACCGACGCGCCCTTGCACCGTTATCTAGCTAGGCGAGCTTTATTCCTCGTGGTTAGTGGGGCCACTTTCGCATAAACCATGGGCACAAAACTTTTCCACTTATGCTAATCTTTGCTCAGCCGGCTCAAGCCTATCTTTTCGCTGTGACAAAAAAAAAAGAAAAAATTTGGATGACCTGAGCCGAACCCCTTTTGTATTAAGAAAGTTGCAAAATATCATGGCATCGTGCCAAATGGCCACCGACGCGAACCGCGATGTGCAAGGACAATGTCGCATATTCGTTGGATGGTGCAGCGGTAAATTGCTTGCCGCCGTTTTCCCTTTACAGCGACTCCAGACACACGCTGCGACTCTCAGCAGGGCTGGTTTGTTAATCTTCCTTCCCCGTTTAAAGATGAAATTTTCTATGAGAAAGGACTTATGATAAAACGTTTCTAATGTTATGCATTTCGCACTGTTATTTTTTTAATGAAAGACCAACCATATTTTATTACCGGGAATAGTCCAGAAATAAATTAACCGAATTGAGGCATTCCTGCCCCTCCAACCTCGCTGCAACCCATCCCAACAATTTCCCTTTATTACGCCGCTGACTCTGAGCCTATATATGTATACGGCACAGTGCCTTCCATTACACAGCATTGTTGTACCTAAATGACGTGTAATCATGCCAACGTGTGGCTGTCGATGCGTTGGTTTATAGGGTGTAACGTCCCAAAGCGACTCATGAGATATGAGAGACGCCGTAGTGGAGGGCGCCGGAAATTTCCACCACCTGAGGCTTTTAACGTGCACTGATATGACAGAGCACACGGGCGCCTTGCTTCTCGCCTCTACCAAAAAGCGGCCGCCGCGGTCGGAGTTCGATCCGGCATCCTTGAGAACAGTAGTAGCGGCTTCTGACAGCCACATCAGGTACCAGGTTTCGCACGCAAGGGATTCAGAATTTGCCGGACTCAGGATCGTGCTGGAAATGAAAGCACCGCATCGATGAGGGCAAGTTCTTGCTGCAATTGTCCTAATGGCTCGTTCACACTTAAGCATTTGGCGGCGAGAGCGAGCGAATTCCGTCGCGGCGGCAGAGAATCCGCCGGAATTCTCGGCGGAAAGGCAAATCGGTCCGGGACCGATTCTCGCCGCCGGATTTTCTTCCGCCGAATTGATCAGCCAATAGGAAGGCGAGGAAGTTGAGCCGGCGCAGCCCGCGGCATCGACCGGTTAGCATCCCTCAGGGGCCGACATGGCAACAGCGTACTCGCAATCGACCATCGGCTCACGATAATTGTGACGGCCACAGAACCACAGCCGAAATGCTTTCGATGTTGTGACGCCATGAAGCTATATTGTATATCTTTTTTCGGCGGTATCTTTATTTCGAGAGTTTCCACGTTTCGTTACGTCGCTTCGAGCGTTTTGAGAGAGACGATTATTGGCGCGGCTCTGTCTCGTAACAAACTGGCGATTAACGTACAACTAAATTTGAAATTGAATAATGTGGTCTACATGCATAACAATCTTCACAGCTGTTCTTGAGGCCACCCTAACACGATGATTACTGCCAAAATATCCACTGCAGGTTCAAAACAGGGCCCACGCATCACAGAGCGTAGCCCACACCGTGGCCCAGTATAAACAGCAGAAAAACAAAATAGATAAACCGAGAAACAGAGTAACTTAACGAGCGATGGGCTCATGAAAGATAAAAAAAAAAAGCAACATTGAGTGCTTGCAATGCACAATACGTGTTTCGCAAGCTTTTGCGCTCCTTCTTGCACTGCGTATAAACAAACCGATCCCTTGGTCATCGCAATGCTTCCCGAAATTTTTACATGCAAATAATATTTAGTTACCAGCAAACTAGTGTCCTTGCTTCTGCGCTTGCCAGCTTTGAAGCTTCGTCGCACTTTTTTCCTCGAATGTTTGTGCTACAGCTGCGTGTTCAGCGAAAATTATATCCACGGTAGCAGAGCATGACCGAAGAGCCGGCGCTCCTAAATTTGCCAGCGCTGTGAAACTCCACATGTTAGAAGGATTCTAGTGCACAATATAGTGCGCATAAGTATTCAGAACATTAGTTACAAGTCCTGAAAGCAAGCAGCAAGCTCCGATGGTCAAGAAGTTTAAATTTTTAGAGCGGCAGCAATGGGCCTGTACACCTCGAAACGTGAAATTCCATTATAAATGCGGCCTTGACATAAAATGCAACAATATTTCCTATGTTCGCATACTTCGACGTGGCCGTGTGGTTAGCGCGTCCTGCACGATTTTTTTTTTTTTTTTTCCGCGAGGCTGTCCATTGGTTTATCGAAATTGTGAAGTTTATCGATGATAATCCTGAGTGGTTGCCAAAAGTAGAACCTTTGATGGATCTAAAGTAATTTTAGAACGACGAAGCCAGCCCCTGGCAGGCTTATTAATGTCTTGTGTGATGTGTTTGTGTTGTCTTGCAAAAGTCAGGCAATAAACGAAGTATGCTCCTTTTGTTTACGATGCCTACAAATAGCACGTTGAAGCTCTTGTTGCCACATTACGTGAGTCAAATGTGCCATGATGTAGTGAAGAATTGAATGATAATGGGTTTTTCCTTCGGCACTTAGCATAGCTCTATGCTTTTCGTGGCATTCGTAGCTGCAGTCGAGCGATCAGGTCAGGGTTAACGGGAGCTCGCAGTCGAAGCGGCGACGGCGGCGATATGTTGGCTCAGAAGTGTGAACGAAGGAGAGTGTCGGCGGCAGCAGATTTCGCTCGCTCACTCCTCCGAATGCTCAAGTCTGAACGTTTCATAACTGCTGAATTACAGCCCTGCTTTGAGCTCTTGGCACTCAGTGCTTCCCTCGAAAAGAACGCGTGACTCTATAGAGCATTGGCAGGGCTTTGCAGCGTTCGTGCATAACGCTTTTGATAGCGCCCTTGGTCACATTAGAATACGACGTAATCATCCCCCAAAACCGCGTTAATTATCGCATGACTGCGCCTAATTTAATTAATATCGGTAAGCGCGTATTTTCTAATGAGTCTCTTATACCACATTGACTTGTATCGTACACCTGTGCAGCTTCTTCGTACAGTATCCGAAGATTCTGAGTGACAATGTTATGCGTTTTCTGCTTTCTAGGTTTCGATGTGCTTCTCGATACTGATGTGGAGCTTCTGCCTCGCCTACCTCGCATTCATATTCTGCGAAGCCCCAACGGCGCAGCTGGACAAGCTTATCTTCATGGGCGGCGGAAGACGAGACCGACAAAAAACGCCAGCCACTCAGAACGGCACGCAAAACAATGAGAAGCCATGGGTTGTCACGACGGAAATGGTCGAGAAGAGCCAACCACCTATGGACCTGGAGAACGGGAATAACATCCCGCACAACGTCGTTGGCAATAATGTTACATATCATCTTTGAGAACAGTGTGCGCGAAATTCTTTCGATCTCTTTCGAAGTCGGTATTGAAGTAGATCGAACAATTGCTACCTGAAGACAGAGATGAATGCTCCGTTAGTTATAAGCGCGCGAAAAGCAAATTTCGGGAGCATACTTTGCGACGCGTAGATTATTTAAGCCGATGTAAATATATTTTCGAGGTTGATCCGCCCAGTCGCTACTACGCAGTTCTTAACAACCCCGCTATACGATTTAATTTCAGTGTAGCAATCGGCAGAGAGCGGTGGCCCATGCAATGACACTGATGTTTACAGCTGCCCAGACACTGGGATGAAACAGAGAGTACAAACAGCAGCACTAATGTGACATAACATTGAATCGATATCGATTTAGTGTCCGCGGTTATAAGAACACAGACACAGCTAGGGCGCCAACAACACGTGCGTCCATTTCCTGCTCTTTTCCAGAACATATTTTAGGCCAGCGGTCGTTTCAGGCTTACAAAATGTATAGTAAGAAATTAAACTTGCTTCTCTCTGCATATTACGTCCCCTAGATCTAGATTTCCGCAATATGTATGTAGACTCTAAGGGCTGCGATGTGAAAGCCGTACGAAGGGACTCACGATGTGTTGAAAATACATTCACCACGACCTTTACACACGCAGTGAGGGATGCGTGCAGGATGGCACGTATATCGTGCGGCACTTAATTTAAGGACCCTTTTGATTGGGTAGTGACAGTATTGGGTAGTGACAGGTGACAATAACGCGGAGCCTGCGTAGCGTTCAAAGTACTCGCCTCTTTTCTGTGAAACGGCCGTGGGACAAAAGAAAATGAATGTTTTGTGACATCCCCAGGGTTTTAAGTTCTCAGTGCGCTTTAGTTCATGCTTATGTGGAATCCTTCTCTCGAACAGCATACAGACACATCAGGTTTTCACATTTTTTCCCTCCAGTCTGTTCGTTTAAAACATGTACTCCACAATATATTACGTGTTTAAAAAAAAAAAGTTTGAAATAGCTGTCACTTGAAGCTGTTTCTTCTGGCTCACTATGTCCAACCACACGAATCCATCGAACTTCTTCCCTGTTGATTTTCATCGTCAAATAAGCTCAGCTGTGAATATCGCTTTTTCTCGCTTTGTTTGGTATTTTGGGGGTCAGCTCTGATCTGTGATCAGTAATAAAAATGAAACATAAATCTGTGGCGTTTCTGTCTTTCAAGAAAGTAATGCACTCATTCCGCTGGAATTTCGCTCCATCAGCAACCACTACGGAGCACTGACACCTGTCCCTGTCACTTAGAAACGACACTACAACAGTAGGTCTCAATTGAATGTAAGTTGTTGATAAATTACGTACATTGGGCGTCACTGCGGATACTTTATTCTGTTCCAAACGACCAAGGAGGACAACCTTCTCAATGCAATCTCGTCCAGGAGCTCTCAGTTCACCCACTGTCCGAGGAAGTTTTGCAGCGGTAGGTATTATAGGGGTTCAAACCGCAATATTTGGCTCCTTTACTTGAAAGGTCACTACTTTCCTGGAATAGCTTTAGCCTTATTTTGTCAGCCCGGAGTATTCTAACTATAGCTTTTTGATACCTCATGTTGCCTCCCCGTGATATTTAACATACCATCTCTAATTTGCTCTTTTGTGGTTTTTTTTATTCTTACGTGTCTATGTGGCAGTAATAATGTGGATACATTGCGCTCAGAAGCACAGGTATGAAGATGACGAGGTAGAAGAGCGGAGGCATGCGGGCTGAGAAGCTGACCGTTCGCTGACTGTTCCGGGACGTCCCCATACCCTGTAAATGAATCAGTTTTACCATTCGCTACTTCGTAACATTTGGTGGAGGTACAGGGTTTCGATCCCCATACCTCTAGTATGCAAGTCCCTCTGGTCACCTTTCGGTGGCATTCTATGACTACCAGCCATAGAACCCACCGCGTTCCCGGCTGCTGCGACAAAGAACACTCCGAAAGGCCTGCCTACATGCTTCCGATCGCAGTTCCACACCGCCTATCCAGCGACGCCGTTCACCGTCGCTACGCCGCCGCTCTGTATCGCCGCTTCCGGAAAACCAACTGCTACGGCCGGTGGAGGTGAGGTCGCGGAACGATCATCTTCACCAATTCCTCTTACGGTCCTCATGTTAAAAAACAAAGTGTCTGTGTGTGTCTGTGGCATAAATACTCTCGCGTTGGTAGACACTGATGCCGCTGTATATATGTGATGATATTGTCCCTTAAAAACCACCTGGGACGCAAAGTTACGTTTACTTGAGATCGTCCTGCTCATTTTCGTGGTGAGGGAGGTAAAACTTTGTCCCCTGTTGGTATGTGCTTCGTGTCAGTCGTTATTGCCGGTGAAAACTTTCGGCCAAAATTCTTCGTATTACTCTATGCAACCCGCGATGTCATATTAGGTATTGGCTTTTTACGTGAATGTACAGCTGCACTCCACTGCGGTGCTGGGGAAATTTCTCTTCGCCGAAAGATGCTTGTAGCCTTTCTGGACGATTGAACCGACCATCGCGACGGGGAATTCAGTGTCACACAGATGTGCTATTAACAGTCAGAGTTGCAATGTTTGTTTCAGTTCGATCTTCTGACAATCGCGTGGGCACTTCCTATTCGTTGGTCGAGCCAGACATCCAAACGCCGCAAATAAGAATGTTCTCGTGCCAAGGGTCCTTGTTGTAGCAGCCGAGGAAACAGTAGACGTGTGGACAGTAAACGCATCAAATGAACCTGGTTCACTCCCACCTGGCATAAAACTTGCACGCTTTGATGCATATAACGCTCTGATTATCCGCTCTCAGTCGACGGACACGCCTGCCCAGACAGCCACTGACTTCTCGGCCAATATCGACGGTATGATCGTCAAATTGCTTTCATCATCCGAGCGCCTTCATTGCAGCATGTTCTCGCCCAGCAAGCACCGGTGTTTGACTTCGCTCAGTCAGCCCCCTTCCCTTCGCCGCCAGTAACTCGTCTGAAACATCAGATTAACACCGGCACTAAGCCGCCCATCCGACAGAAGCCTCATCGTGTGTCCCCCGCAGAGTGCAAAGTAATCATCGAACGAGTACGCGAAATGCTGCAGAAAGTCGTCATTTGGGAGTCATCCAGTTCGTGGCCTGCCCCTGTAATATTCGTGCGCAAGAAGGATAATTCTTGGTGTTTTTGCGTTGACTACCGTCAATTAATGCCGTCACCTAGAAAGACGTCTAGCCTAGACGTCTAGAAGTCCACACGCGGCGTCGGCACCAGTGCGGTCCTTATCCAACTTCATAACGGCCTCCAGCACGTTGTTGCGTATGCAAGCCGCACTGTGACCAAAGCGGAAGGAAACTACGCAGTAATGAAGTTGGAGTGCCTGACGGTCCTCTTTGCGGTCCAGAAGTGTCGAGCAAATCTACACGGGTGTCATTTCAATATCGCCACTGATCCCCGCTCTTTGTGTTGACTTGTTGGCCTGCGCGATCCATCCGGTCGACTCGCTCGTTGGGCCTTGCGCCTGCAAGAATATCACTTTACTGTCTCATGGAGTCACCATTAGTGACTGGGGTCATTAATTCACCGCCGATGTCTTCGACGAGTTTAACCTACTATGTCACTGTGATTATCGGCACTCTACACCCCATCATTCACAGACGAATGGCCTCACAGAGCTCATAAATTGCACCCTGACGAACATGTTCGCGATGTACGTTGACACTGCACCGTAAGAACTGGGACACAGTGCTGCATTTTATCACTCACGCTGCCCAGCACGAGACCACCGGGTATTCGCCTTTCTTCCTTATCTACGCCCACTCGCTACGCACCTTTCTCGACACGATTGTGCCATTTTACAACCGCACTGATACATCCGTTTTGGAGACTCTAGCCATGCAGAGGAAGCGCGCCGACTTGCTCTCCTGAGGACCCTCAGCACACAAGGTCGCACTAAGGCACGCTATGATGACGGCCTCATTGCAGTCACGTATGCTCCGGTGATTTAGTTTGGCGATGGACCCCTCTACGCCGGCGAGATCACTACAAGAATTTTCTCTCCACGTACTGCGGTCCTTTCGTCATCCTCGATCGCCTCAATGACGTCGGTTATGTTATTTCTAAAGTTACTTCGAACCATCTCCGGAGCCGCAAGACAAGGACGCCCACGTCGTCCGCCTAAAGCCTTGCCGTCGTCCTGCTTATTAATGTAGTTGCTCAAGGACGAGCTTTTACTCAACCGTGGGAAGTGATACATTGCGCTCAGAAGCGGTGGGATGAAGATGAAGAAGTAGAAGAGCGAAGGCACGCGGCCTGAGTAGTTGACCATTCGCTGACCATTCCACGACGTCCCCATACCCTGTGAATAAATTAGTTTTACCAGCCGCTACTTCACAAGAATATAAATAGGTGATATGAACGCGTACGCGACAGCCTGCGCTGCAGCTCGATCCCTCCCATTTGACGTTGCTGTGACTCATCCTAGAGTGGCGACATAGGTAAGTGTCCCGGAGAGAAAGTCGTCATCGGGCCTCCTTTGCGTTCTGGGAGATACTGCAAATGTGGCATATGAAGAGAGAGGGCCACATGCGAAAGTAGCAACCGCAGAGCGTTTCGCAGCAGCCACTGCGGGAGTAAAATTGGGGGAAAGGGCGGAAAGCAACTGAGGTTTTCTTGTCGGACTATAAGGATCTCGTCGTTATCCACATCGCATGATGCGAAAGAGGAGACGCTAGTACAGTGGAGTGGAGCGGCTGCGTGGCGTTCTCACTCTAGGATGAGATGGGAAACCCGGCGATAAGGATCCTGGTGTTTCAGAGGTATGCCTCCTTCGATGCCACCTGTTATCACTGAATTACACAATACCCCCCTCCCAATACCCTCCCCAATATTCCGAAATCGTGCAGATAATCTTTTTTGTATTTCCACCAGGAATTAAAGCCGATGAAGAGCGGAAATTAAAGAGAGTAAAAATCAAGACAGCCTGAATGACTTCGTGGCAAATAGGATTGCCTAGCACTGTTTTACCTTCGCCTGAACACAAGCAACAGCGTCCTTCTCCGCAACAAAACTAACGGCTCTCCGTCAATTTTGCGTCCGCGATGAGCAAGGGCCTATTTTGGATGGTAAGATTTCGTGAAAGACTTCTCCAGCAGCTGATGCTCAGACCCCTTAAACTCTTGTGCAAAGTATTATGATCGCAGCTAGCTTGAACGCGAGAACACATGGGCTTAGATACTTCCAGCGCATTCTGATGGGCTTGCGAGGAACCAGGGTTGGACAAAAGTAATTTCTAGGCCATAGAGTGTGCGCTTTAGATGCACAGTCCCGAATTTCCAGACAACGCACAGGCGTCCCAGGGATTTTGATTACAGGAGATTGTGATGTCCTAGAGAAGTCTGGTTAAGTCTCACAGAAATCCCCAAAACATCCTAAGTGACACTAGAAGTGACTTCCTCACAACTTTCCAAACAATACCACTTTAGGAAATGTTTGGTGTGCTTTGAGAGCTTATTGGGACATTGTTTTGAAAACTTTCCCCGGCATTATGTGATTCTAAGCCCTGTTTGCAGGTGCCTCGTAAGAAGCATGCAGTTATGATGTCCTACAAAAATTCTGTTTCCAGTTCTTCCTTACAAAATAATTCTGAGATAGTGTTAGTGTCCTAAGCATACTTAACTTGCTATCTTTAATTTTTATCGGTACAATGCAGGGCTGGTGTGGGCACAATATTGAGGCAGAGTTGAATTTTAATGGAGAAGTGGTCACCGTGCTGAACATTCTCAACATAATTTTTAGTCAAATATTTTTCGTGTTGAACTCAGTAAGTTGAAATATGGACTAATTCAACACTGTGTATCTTTGACTGAAAAAATAATCTTAGCTGTGTATTCGATGGAAGCTCGTATCACGAACCAATTTTCAGGAACGTTGAACAGTACATGCTGCATGTAATTCGGCGTTACCTGCATGTCTAGTACTAGGGTGTTGTTTAAAGACGCACAAGGAATGTCGCATGCTATTTATAGTAATACACAAAGCAGAAGCTCATACAAACTATGCTCTTACGCTCACATTCAAATTTGGCAAAGTATATAGAGCAGTCACCGTTTTGAGATTAGCTCTTTTCTCAAGTACTTCTGTAAATACCCCTCCACAAGGGCGCCCCATATGTGCAGATACTAGACTGCACATGAGCAAAATTATATAAGATATTCTCAAGAACAGTCTTCTAATTTATTTGCAATACAATTAATCAGGGCCACGTTCAAAGTTCTGTTAATTAAGCACCTTCATTTCTTTGTCTACAATAAAAATAAGGCGATTAGTTAGAACAGTTTTCCGTTTTTCGGAGAAGCTGAGTGCCACGCTATTTGTTCGCCGCGTTAGTTGGGCACCACTCGTACTGTTGCAACATATAGCCCCTTTTTTTAAGAACATGTTATTCATATCAGATCTTACCCCTCATATCGTGGTATGCTGCATGCAATGCATCACACTGTGTGGCCATCACCCCGCACCTCCACCAAGGTGTTACGGGGTAGTTCAGTTTGTAGCAGAGGGCGGACACGGAAGACAAGGCTTTCAAACAGACGTTTTCTTCAGGCACCAGCCGACGCTGTTTAACGTCGTCTTCTCTCAAACTCACGAGAGTCTTCTTCTTCTTTCCTTATGCGTATGCACCGCCTAATGTGACAATATATTTTCCAAAGGAGCCAATTTCCATGTTTTAGTTAATGCAATTATGAGCCTACATTTGCTGTCCATGTGCTCTGAAAAACCACAACGGACTATGTTGAGGAAGCGCGACCGAAATTTTAGCTAGCACTGTTGAGTTATCTGAGTATCGCAGCAGGGACAGCGCCAATTATTTATAGCTACACTGACGAACCGTATGCCTTTTGTTTTTGGCATTAATAGCGAAACTGCGGCTCTCATTCACTCGCTTTCATACCGCGTGGTGCATATTCCCAGGCAATTGTCCTGGAATGTATATAGCATGGTCCATATAAAGGGGGAGTAAATGAAACATACCGCGGAGATCCTCCTTTGGAAGTTCGAACGTATCCAAAACGGAGCTCACAGGGACTTCCTACGAATTACTCTGTTAGGATGTGGGAGGTAGGGACTTAAGCAGGACGTCCCAGGAAGTTGGCGTGCTGTCTGGGTTTACGCCACTTGTGAATTTACCAACGTCCTCAGAGATGAAGATGAAAGTCTTCCTTTACCGCCCGACACATTTTCAATGGTTTAAGGGCTGCCATAAATGCCCCTCCAAAAAGCTCAAAAGCGTGCCCGAATTCTATTTTGGGGGGGACTTTCGGTAAACCCTGGAGCCTCGTTCAAATGCGCTGGTAGAATGTAAGACCATATGATGGCGAATTAACGCTAAGTACAATCATGGTAGCACCTCCGACACAAAAATTTCACAATTGGGCCGCTTTACGGACAAGGACCAAAACATTTTCATTCCTGTAACAAAGGTTTGCGTGACTGAACAGGGATATATACATTGAGCGAATAGCGCTCCTTTGCCACTCGACAGAACTTTTCAAGCTAGCATTTAATTTTTTCACGAGACAGGCGAGCGAAAGCCCCCGAATTTCGTTTTTGTTTATGACGTACGAATTCAGCAACAGTATGTATGTCATTGTTTCTACCAGCTTTCGTGAGCTTTATCGGTTAGACAGTAGAGTGCTGTAAGGATGATTGGCATTATTTCAGACAAGAAACAATAATTATTTAGTTTATGTCTATCACCGTGTTTTATTCCAGCCGTATGCAGCCGGTCGCAGTTAATATGTACCAGAAATTAAAAAAGAAGCATACTGTGTGCGCATATACCGAGTACAGTGGAGACCACTTACAACATAACCGCTTATAGTGTAGGGCTGGTTATAACGCGTTTTTTTTTTTTTTTTGCCGTCCACCGGTCAGCCGTAGGATCCTATAGTAGGGTGTCATTCACTGTGTAAGTTGCGTGCTACAGTTTAACTTGCTCAAGTTATTTAAAGAATATATTCACACAAGCACTGCGTGCTCTTGAGCGCTATTTTTTTTTTTTTTTCGCGAGGGCATCTCCGATCAAACACTACCAACTTTTTTTTTTATTTTCTGACCAAGGTAGCAGTGGAATATTTATTTACATCAGAGGCGTTTATTATGTGCAGTTATATGTTTCAGAGCAACGCACACTTTAGAAGTGCACCGTGTCCGCAAACGCCAATCATTGATTTGCCACGTCTGCGATGATAACGGTAACGACTGCAATAGAACCTTGCCTAGAAATTTTCTAGCACTTCTGAGGAATATTCCTTGATCATAGTTTTTTTAAACGTACATAACCCCGCCATAGCAATCAATATATTCGGAGATGCTCCCTCATCAGCCTCATAGCTTCAGGCTATTCATTTTGTTTCAAAACGTACCCATTTGGTGTTCTATGGCAGCCGTAATTACTCGCAGTGACCGCAAGACAAGTTTCAGGCGCAACATTTGCCATGCATCAGGCACTTAGACTATTCTCATCAGATGTGCATGAGAGTACAATAGAATATCCCACAGCATGCCTCACAATTAAAAGAGGCGACCGAAAAATCTAAACTTATAAAAAGATTGTAGTCCAACTGTGGCCTCGAAGCGAATAGATAAGTACTGGTTTCAAACATGCGGTGCGTGCTCAGTTCTCCTTTGAGGCACACAACGTGCTAATCAAGCACTACTGATGCACATGTAAATGCATTCTTTCTTACCGCCTCTTCAGTGTTACCGATGATGTCATACTTCAACCAGTGGAACCCCCCCCCCCCCCCCCTTCTTAAAGTTTGGTTTTGTTTTTGTGGGGTTTAACGTCCCAAAGCGATTCAGGCTATGAGAGACGCCCTTAATGTAGTGTGTCGAAACAATACTTCAGGTAAACTGAAGACGATTTTATTGGCAATGAATTGCTATGATACACAATGAAAGTGGTGCATATATACAAATGGTCCATATAATCATTTGCTTGCTCTCCATGTTTACAGCAGATAGAGAGTGAAATATTCAATGACATAGTTACACATTCATTCTCAATGACGTATTTGACATATACTCAATGACCATACTCAATGACCATACTCAATGACATAGAGCTTGAAAATAAGCTCTAGGATTGAGATATGGAAAAAAAGGCGACATTCGAAAGTTAAAACAAGGGATGGCGGACCTTCCTTATTTTATGTAGAATACGGTGTTATCTACAAGATTCGCAGGTGTTAAATGCACCAGCATGCTTCAGAAAACATGAAAAAATGCCTAATTAAAGAAAGCAGAAAAGAGGTATTCATATTCAGAGGTGTGGCCCAACGCCGTTTTTAGGAAGCTACCAAGCCCAGTTATTTACCGCAGGGGTGACACAGGTCAAACCAGCTGATATAGCTGATGGAGAGTGCATTTCTTGCGCCTGCTGGCACTGATCTCGGTAGGCAATTCTTGTGCGAATACCTATAAACTGGTAGCTTTCACAATGTACGTGCTTGTTCAAGGAGTCACTCCGTACAGGCACTTCCACAGGCGTCCAAGTTTTCAAGCTTCCTATGGCACAAGCTATCTTGACAGCCGCGAAACAAGTGCATCAAAAGAAGCTAAGGAGGTGCTCAGATGATCATTTCTGGCTGCATGCATGCAATACATCGCATAAACAATGCAGAACATAATATTTACGAACGTCGCTTCTTTTATTACGTAATTCCCACTAACCTCAGGATTTCAAAGTTTTAGATGAGAACACTATGTTCTGAAAATATTAAAAAAAATGTAATTCGCGCGAAATCAGAATGGATAAGTGCAGTGTGGTTGCCGTTGATACAGAATTTGCACTTCTACACATGGCCACATGCTGTTATTTTTGCACTGCTCGATGACTGCTTGGCTGTCATTTCTCAAGGTACGCTAAAAACCATTGATACCACACTTGGAATCCCTGTCAACGCACTCGCCTTTGCATGCCCACTTTTGAACTCGCTGAAACAGTTATTTCGCCATGAGTTCCGAAAACATCCGCAGTTTCAAATTTATTTACGTACGCGCCGATTGTTGTCTACCTTGTCAACTCCATCTGAATTTATGCAGAAGAGTAGCGCGTTTGTCCATTTTAGTTTTTATCTTATTTTACTGCGCATAAACGTGTCCGTCAAGAACGAGTATTTTCGTTCCCTGGCTAAAACAAGAAACGTAATACTAGGGCCAGTGTCGATAGCAGATAATGTTCTCAGTTCAGTTAGCTGCTGCTTCGGAAAAAAAAAAGAGAAAAAAGTGGTAGTGACGTTCAAGAAGAGCAACCTGAACACGGTATGTCCGGTTTATGTAATGCATATTTAGCGTGGCGTTAATGTAAACTGTTTCAATGCATGCGTTTTACCGGGTGATTATGCTCGGTTTAAAATTCACAATCCGGGCGGTGGTACCCATGTCAGCATGGGGGGCTGAAGCGACCCCGTTGGGATTGTACAGGGCACTCAGTCTCAGTAGTCGATAAATAAGCTTACGATGTAAATACACAACGACTACGCTACATGAAAATCATTGTATGGACAAGCCAGGCAAACTAAAGGTTCGTTGCCGACTAATCTGCCTCTGTATGTGATCATTACACGCGATCAAGGAGCAAGAACGCTTCTCCTTCTTTCCGCTTCCGTCTTTGAGATTCCCATCGGCTATGAGGGCTTGCAAGCTGTACTTGACACAGGCAGTCTCTTGCACGCTGCTTCTGTGCCCAGTTTCTTTCCCCTTTTCATTGGAGGCATCAAAAGTTTGACGCTCGGTGGCGCAGTCTTCTAGCGCCATCAAGGTTTCTTCGCAGGCCACGCTGACATCATCTTTCTCTGGATCATGTTCGGAAAGGCAGCCAGTGAACTTCGACGACACTGGAGACTCCACCATGACACGCTCTTCAGCGCCATGAAGAGCATCAGCGTTAGGGGCGTGTTGCTCCAGGAGGTTTTCATTGTCATGTGTGACCTGGTTGTTATCGGTTGTGGCTTTCGTGATCGTTCCGTATGGGGACACGTGAATGCCCTCTTTTTTTGGACAAGGCGTCATGTCAGCGGGCATCGAGTACGGTCTCAGAAGCCGCTCGTTGGGAGAGGACTCTACTTCGCTAGCTGCCTCTTCAACGAGCGCTGGCTTGGCCGGCTCCGACTTGCGCCGCCTGTGAGTCTTGGGAGGCAGCGGAGGCGGTACGTCGCGCTCTTTCTCGAGAGAGGCTCTCCTCAGCAACACGTCATCGAGCTTCTCGTAAATGCGCTCGTTGATGTCGCTGCTGGCGCTGAACGTCACGTCAGACATCGGTGACTCGAGTTCGCTGTCGACGTGTCCTGACGTAACCGAGATTCCAGAGTCGAAAGTGGAGATTGACAGGTGCGACTGGCGAGAGCAGGGGAAACCCTGCTGCACTTCGTCCAGTCGGGGAGGCGGCAGGGGCCCGTTGAAAGTGGGCATGTGCAGCACAGAGATCGCGTTGGACTTGGGCACGCTGTAGCCGCTGCTGTCTTCGATGGCGGCTGCGCGACGCTGCTGCGCCGAGTTCTCCCGCCGGGACGCCGGAGGGTACCGAATCTCCTGCACTTCTTTCCAACTATACTGCTCCGGTGGCATGCGTTTGATGATGCCTTGCACGACGCCGCGCAGCGTATAGACGAAGTTGAGCGCCTCGGGACAGTAGAAGTGGAGCACGCCCTTGCCCGTCGAGCTCTCACTGTGGATAGAAAGCATAAAAGCGGTGAATGTAGAAGCATTGGATTGCTGAAGGAGCATCAACATTCACTGCAGCAAACCGCTTACTCTCTTTTCAAGCTGTAGTTTGTTTTGTATCTCTTCTCTATTTTGAAGGTACACAGAGATACTTTAAAGCTTTTCAGTGCCGAGTGAAGTTGTGGAGCTTCCCGTCTGCCAGCATCTCAAAGCTTATTCATTAAAGCAACGAAATGGCTCCTCAGCTGCTACCGGAATCCGCAGTCCAGAACATAGACTGCCTAACACAACC
Organism: Amblyomma maculatum; assembly: GCF_055883805.1. NCBI lineage: Eukaryota > Metazoa > Arthropoda > Arachnida > Ixodida > Ixodidae > Amblyomma > Amblyomma maculatum. Next base: position 73,868,330 of record NC_139344.1, on the reverse strand, counting down.
ACACTTTTGCGTTACAGTTTTTGATCACTAGATTACTTCGCTTGGTGAAGTTATGCACTCACATCATTCCTAACCATGGCAAAACACCTCTCTTGGGCGTAGGCACGTTGTCTATTTACGTCAAAAATAAAAAAATAGGATCAAACAAATAGTTGAAATCTGGCATTTCGGAATTCAACCGTGCTAATTGTCGAAAAGAATGCAGGAACACGTTCCCTAACACCCATTGGAGTTATCGACACGGTTGCCTCCATGTGTAGGGCAATGAAGAGCCGTGAATGTTTTTTTTTTTTTTTTTTTTTTTTTTTTTATGTGGCGATAAGCCCCAATTGACTGGTAGCTTTGACTACAGTGCCGAAAGCATGGTACAAACTAGGCGGAAACTGATAATGAAATGCGCATTCCGAAGCAAAGTTTTGGCGCTAGAAGCGATGCGTGCTGTTTCAGATAAAAGAATAAAGCAAAGAAGGCCGAGAAGGAAATTATTTGCTCTACGATAACCAGTGCCCTTTCTTTCTCTCCTCTATTTTGTTCAGCAGCGGTAGCCACTGTTAACAAACCTACGAGTGATACTCTTGTTTGTTGTGATTACAAAAACAGGCGCGCTTGTGCGGAACCGTAGCCGCTCGCGTGATGTTATGTGGAGCAAGGAATGTGACATTGGTCCAATCCGCCTATACGTATCTTTTCCTGCCTCTTTGGCGGATACAAATACCTACCCGCCCCTTTCACATGTGCCTTTACGGGTGACCTTGCCGATAACGGCTGTGGATGACACAGGAACGGCGCTGTACAAGCATTGATGGCCATTCGGGCACGCATTCTTTTTCAAACTTTGAATCAGTGTACAGGCGGGGACAGAACAGGAGCAAAGGGCCGCAGTCTGGTTGCATGTGCACCTGTACTAGATGGGTTTAACAGCCCTTGTGTTTAAATAGAATTAACAGCATAGCTGATCGGGTGAAACAAGCGAAAACACATGTATATTGTGTTTGTCGTCACTTGGGCATTTCCTATCTGTTGGGCGGCTGACTGCAGAGTATATCAACCAGCAGAAATACCTTCTAGACCTGTTGAGTCCAGATGCATGTCTTTATAGACTAGCAACTATTGTAGGTTAGCATATTCCTCTAACATATCAATCATTGTCCATTAGAATCAATTTGCAATGACAGCTCAATATTTTGCAGGAGCTAAACTTTGCAGAGCCTTAACTTTCTCCGGCCCCGCCAGGGTGACGCAGTGGTTACGGCGCTCGACTACTGTTCTCACGGATGCGGGATCAAATCCCGGCCTCGGCGGCAGCTTTTCTGTGGAGGCGGAAAGCAAGGCTCCCGTGTGCTGTGCGATGTCAGTGCACGTTAAAGAACCCCAGGTGGTCGAAATTTCCAGAGTCCTCTACTACGGCGTCTCTCATAGCCTGAGTCGCTTTCAAACGTTAAACCCACGAAAAAAAAAAACTTAACTTTATCTGTGTGCACCTGGCATGCCAACACAGACATTCATGAACAGCTGTCCGTCTCAGAAAATGCTGCTTTTGAAAATCCTTCTTCTAAAAGCACGCTAGCGTACGCATAGCACCGTAAGGACCGTTTCTTTCTTTTTTATTGCCTTGAAGGAAACTCTTGGAAAATTGTTTTACAAAAAAACGCTGTGTTAAATGCATTCAAGGATGAGGTCTACAAGCGCAATTGAACCGGGAGCAGGAGCATAGCGTCAAGTTAAACATAGTGCCGCCAAGAACATTTTCATTTTCGACTCATATAATGCTCAAAACAGGCTGCGAGCGTACGAACATCAATTCAGTCGAGCTGATAAATCCCATTTGCATCTACTCGATTAAGGAGATATGCAGAAGATATATATGTCGATAAGATATGCATCTTCCTTCCCGTGCCGAGTGTAAAATAACACGGCAAAACGCAGTGCTTCGAGCTCACCTTCCGCACTCGATGACCAGCAGCTTTCCGTGGTCGGCCTCGTGCTTGTTGCGGAAGACCTGGAACCGGACGAGGGTATTGAGGTACCATTCCTGTATCACGTGCTCCGTGTGTGGGTGCGTCAGGATGAGCTTGTGGCCGCTGATGGAAAGGTTTCCGTAGCTGCCCAGAAGACCCGCGCGTCCGCTCCACGCGTCGTCGATCAGAGACGCCTCAAACTTGAAGCCCAGCACTGAGAATAGAGCGCATATATGGTTCTGTCAGTCCACACGTCCATGACGAAACACTGCTGTGTCACTCGTGTCTCTATCTCGAGAGGGCATGATGCAAACAGAATCACACAATACATTTACAGGAGGGAACTTCTGCCTTTTCGGATTGTACTTGCGCAAAATATTGTGGTATGGTAAAGCGGTGGGAAACATATCATGAAGATAAACATCGGCTGCGCTCGAGAAGCGCCTAGAAATGAATGTATTTGACCCCATGTGGGTTCTCAGCCTTTAGTGACATCGCACAGCACCCCGCATTCTGATGGAATGCGGTCGCCGCGGCTGGGATTTGATCCTTCGTCCTTGAGCTCAGTTTCTGAACTCCATATCTTGTGCAAAAGGGCTGTCTCAATGCTCATATACATGAGAGTAGCCCACTTATGATCTCAGTATTAGACGCAGAGCGTCATATACGCATTTTTAACAGTAGGGAGTCTATCGTTTTATGTTTCTACTTTTTTTCCTTGTTCCGTGAGCCTACATAAGTATGCAACTACCCTTGCAGGAATGTGTACACGCACCATTCTCGAGCTCCACCATAGGCACGGGCGGCCAAAGCAGCGCCCGCAGCGCTGCCATCCACTCCTGGCTCTGCGTCTCGCTCTCCCCCGCCAGGAACAGCATGGGGGGCCGCTGACCCGACCGTATGGCCACGGCGAACTCGCGTGAGCTCGAGCTGCAGCGGAACACCTGGGCAGTCTTCGGCGAAAGCGTGCCGCGTGCCTGGACGCCCGAGTTGCGGTTGGCGCGCACCTCGAGCAGCACCTCGCACGGTTGTCCTGACGCCGAATCCAGCTGGGTCAGATCCACCCATTTCCGCTTCCAGCTCTGCGCAACAAAGAGGCGGGAGCCGGTAAGAGTCATGCCACCATCATACAGACCTACTGAATGTGTCAGTAGCGTGGTTTTTTGGGCTTCTTGGTACATGATTCCAATACACTATAGCGCAGCAAAAGACGAGGACACAAGAGACGAGAGACGATGCGCTCGTGGTGTTCGTCTCTCGTCTCTTGTGTCCTCGTCTTTTGCTGCGCTATAGTGTATTGGTATTTGAATGTGTCAGTGAGCTCAAGTGGGAGTTTTGGGTACAGGTAAGTCATTACGAGGTACATTTGTGTGCTTTTGTGTACTAGTTATTCGTATCTTGCAGGCGCCCGCGAGACTGAATTACCAATATCTGACAAGCGCAATGTACCATCATTTCGCCGTCGAAGTTTCTTACCAGTGCTTAAAAATAGCCGTGTAACCAGAGGGTGCAGCTGTACGGACATGTGTGTAAACATCCCTCACTGTCATACTAACCTGCAAAGCCAAGCTTGGTACTTTTCTCAAACGAATATTACTTTATTTGTTCACATCAAAAGCCAGATTTTCAGGGATAAATTCTTGCACAATTGTTTATTCTAAACGTGAAATATCGCAAGGGCACTTTTTTTTTTTTTTTAATGCACAATGACATGAGTCAACGCGCTGTCCGAAGTAGCTGGTCTATGTCCCCGTTTTCGGGTCAGCCGATATTTGCGTCTTTGAAAGCAATTTCTTTTTACCTTGCTCTCTGACCCCCCCCCCCCCTTTTTTTATATATTATCGGTTTCCCATCGTGTCAATTTTCTTTTCCCTTTGGTATTTCAAATAGCCAAACTTTCCAGCCATGTTTTTGACACAAGCGCTTAGTGCTCAGCTATTAATGTGCCACTATATCACCAAACTTTTCTTTTCTTCGTCGCTCCAGCATACCTTTCTCGCATTATCTCCCAACGCATTTGCAAGCGCGCACCTTAGTGATGATGAATCAAACCGCAGGGCATGATCTGGAGTAACCTCATTTAGGAATAACACCTAGCTATGTTGTACACTGCAGATTCTTTCCCAGTGTCATTGCTTTCGGATGTATTCTTTTAGCTCACCTATTGTTTCACAACTGAAGATAATGTCTATTTGACAAAGGTCTCTGTGGTTTCTACTCTTCATTGTCCATGTCTTGTCAGACACCATGAGACGGAACTATTTCAGGGTCATGGAAAATCCCTGACAAGTCGAAGCGAACGCGAGAACGGTAGAAGGGCAGGCTGGTCTTTATAGACCTCGGGTATCCTTTCCGAAATGGAGGTGAAGGAAGGGGGGGCTATATGCCTAGGATTCCGAGCAAGGTATCAGATGGAAGCGTCATGAATACTTTGTGTCACTACAGAGACGGAACTTTGTTAAGGGCTCTTTCCCGAGTCACTTTTTTCGCGCTCTCTACGAGCCGTATCTATCGCTTTCGAGGTTGGGGCGATAGTCAGAAACATGTGCGCCACCAGTTACACTTTCCACATCGCTCCCACTATTTCAGTCTCGTGGAATCTGACAAGGACAATGGAGCCCTGTGACCACAGTGTTCCTTATCTCGGATGTCGTGGCAGCATTGTCTCCACTCGTGAAACAAGTTTTGGCGGAAAGAATAAAAAGCAAAATAATGGGCGTTCACGCTAAGAGCGCCAGGAATCTTCCAGACCTCGGTGCACCTGTGTCACGTAAAACGCGTCTCACGAAGTGGTTTGGTTCTCTGTAGCCCCCGTCCACGCACAGAGAACCACATGGAGCTCTGGAACTCAACCTAAAGCGCAGCTGACCGAATTTATCCAATGTCAAACGTGCTAAACGAAGTGTTGTTGGTGATAAACAAAATTGACTTCCAAGTGTCCAGCAAGGGGCATACGAGTGAAAAGCAACATAACGTGTGGTCAAGGATGTCACTTCCTTGCACGTGATTAAAAGTCGTTCAACTGAACAAGGCAGAGCAAAATAAAATTCGTTACGTTACATATAGCTCTAAAAATATACTTTTCGAACTTTTCTTACACAAATCATTTAAATGTTTAAAATTATTATCGCTCTAACATCGGTACACATTCCAAACACATTTTATTATCATGCGTACCACAACGCGCTCACTAGAAACTCCTCTAGCACACTTGGTACCAACCACACTTTTTTGTATGCCCGCAGGCATGCTGAAGGCCTTGGTTCGAACGGCTAATTTATTTTAATGAATTACTTCTATTTTCTGAAACACTCCACTTAGAGGATCCTTCTCGCATATTATGGCTTCCATTTGGACCCTCCTCAAATTCATTACCTTTACTGAAATATTGGGTGTTTAAAATTCCCGCGTGATGTCGTTGGGGTTTGACGTCACGACCATATTGACCAATCAGGATTTTTCTCGACCGCCATTTACGGCGGTGGCGGCTTTTTTTTTTTCGGAACGAGCGTTATACACTATGACATGGTATTTTCCTAAGCTCGCTTAAAACAAAGTGTAAAAAAAAAATGTCCTTCACTGTCGAAAAATATAAGTGCAGCAAAGTTGTTCGCCGCTGTTTTCCACGAATATGTGTAAACATTTTTTTTTCGTTAACTGGCTCTTAACATATTCTATTGGGTTTTTAAGCTTTTAAGGGCTGGCCATGCATAAAAATTTCTCCGGGAAGTTTTATAGTAAATTACACAGTTGGTGAAAGTTGCCACTTACAAAGTTATTGAAACAAGTTCTCAGTCCAGTTACTTTCGTACGACATATTATTTCAAAGCCCAGTGAAATGTTCACAACCAGATACTGCAAATCACAACGTCTATGTAATTACCGCTGCTTTTCGAACCTTTACGCGAGGCGGCGCTGACATACTGTCCGCTGTCATGCAATCGCTGTTTCAGTCACGGGTGCAGTAGCACTAGCTATCAGCGCGGAAGCCGTTGCGCTGCGGTCGCTTCTGGGAAATCGCGCATGTAGGCTTAGCGACTAAAAAAAAAAGAAAAAAAGTTGCTTATAGAAAAGCCATCTCTTTTGAAAAGAACGTCGTTGAAATTTTCTTGGGATGCTCAAGAATTCCTATACTGTTACTGTTACTCCTATTACTTGTAAACCTTTACTCTTACTCGAGTGGGTCAAAAATAGGCTATTCACGTGGATGAACTAATTACGTCAGGTATAATACCCGAGAGGAATCAACGCTAAGTAATACGGCTAGTACCTCGCTAAATTACCTATCATGCACTGAAACCTCGGATTTCGCAAGGTTAGACATTCTGTATTATGCGTTAAGCGCTCACTGCAAGCATCTGAGGTCAGGTGTCGAAGAATAAACTTTACTCCACAGGGCGAAATGCTCATTGGAAGCGAACATTTCGCACCTGAAACATTTCCGAGGTGATGTAAAATCCTAACGGGTGTTAAAAAAGCCGAGTCTTTATCACATGCGCGTGTAAACAGAACTCCGACTAACATACAAAACCCTTATGACAACGAACAATTATCTGTGCATGGGAAAATGCTTCCTTTTCCTTTAAATCTTCTTTTGTGTGTGCGAGGGGGGGGGGGGGGGGGGATATGCTTAAAACTGCAAGAAACGGTGACCATCAATTCACGCCGCCTCCCAAAGAGGAGACAACACTTTTTACTGAATGCGTAAACATTTGCGCTTTTCTCGACCCAATAACAAGGTCAGCTTACAGGCCATACCTCAGGAAAGTATTAGGGGTAAAAACATTTCCACGTTTTCAGGCTATGCAACCTTGCATAAATGAATAACAATGGCGTCCTTGGTGGGATACGTACGACACACAGCACAACCTGTCTGCTGGTCTTCAAGGAGCGTTTGCCGCAAAGCGGCAGCGAGGTACACCTTGTGTGGATAATGCAGGGTCATTTCACTTCTCATTTAAACGAGCGGAGATATCAATCTCTGGCGATCGACCGACGACGCAGTTTTTTTCCAATCAAGAATTCCTCTGAAGTTCATCAGCTCGGTCGCCTTTTGAGTAAAAGATGCATCGATAGCCTAGAGTCGCCAGAAGTCACCACTGGCCGTGTCGTCTTCCCTCAGCTTCAGGTAGGACCAAAACGTGACATTAAAGCCTGCCGTTGTTGTCAAATACCAATGAAGTTCAAATAATAATAATAATAATAATGAAAAAAAAACGTTTATGGCAAGGAAGACAGCCGCAGCAAACAAAGCTGCTGCTTGTCGCGTTAGCCTATCATAGCGACAATGACTTACTTCTGCATGTCTGGCATCTCTTGTAGCAAAAATACGAAGAGCTCAATTATTGTTACAGTAGTTAGCTTCGAGAGTTTTTTGAAGGACGTAGACTTTGTGTAAGATTCTTTTATTTGCTGTTCGCCACGTAAATAGTAATTGTGCATGTACAATTATTGCACCGCTATATTAGTCGTGAATATGGCCTGTATTATTTTAGAATGCACCAGAGGTTGTTTATACTCAAGTTCTGCAATAACTGTTTGCAGTTTAGGTATTCGATTGTTGCTTCAGACTACTTTATCGTCGTGTACAGCAAAGTTTCGCTTACTTAAACCACGTCCGACCTCAGACAGCTTACTGGGCATGCCCTAAACATTATTGCGTTTCCATACTGGCATGTAATCGCTTTTTTCTCATTTATATTCGTTGAAAATAAATCACTGTGAACGTTTATATTAACGTAAGTTTGTTACGGCGCCACAGAGCGCAATATATAAAACCGACGAGAATGTGGTTAATGGATTTGCTGAAAACAGACGTATGAGTAATAATTAGCTCTGGCAGCAATGACACTTTAAAGGTGGCACAATCGATAACTTGGCACGCGCAGTTACGAATAGTGGCAGCAAACGCTAGTGATCAAGAGGTCAGCACCTGATCGCTAGCGCGACGACGCCACGTTAGCAGTCTGGGTTTTCTAGTTAACGTATGTTCTTCCCTTTACATAATAGCCTCCCCAGGAGATTTAGGCTATGGCTGTCGCAATACTTAAAAAATGTACGGCAGAAGTCACTTTTTGCATGCTGTACATCACCATTTGCACAGCAGAACAAAAATTGATGACCACTGAATTCGAGGATAGACCTGAGTGCTTTATCGCAAGTTCTAGAGCATTGCGGAAACTCTATTCCGGATGCGTTTCCGTATTGATTGAGCTGTTGCTTTCTGAGACATCGATAAAGTATAAAAGACGCACAAACCTTCCAAGTGGAGCTGTTGCGGGCGCTCGGCGGCAGTTTCACGTCCACATATCCGCTCTTGATCACCATGGGACGGCTTGGGCGATACAGTGGCGTTCGCGAGACACTTTTTCGGCTTCAAATGCTCGGCTGATACGCTGGCGCTGGCTGGTCGCAACTTCACCAGAAGTCAGAGGGTCGCCCACCTGTTGGGAAGCGTCAGCGTCGTGGACGCGAAAGGGATATTAAGACTCGAGCTCCGGACCACGTCGCACTCCGGCGGCTGAAGCGTGTCTGCTTCTGGGCGCGCTTCTCCTGCGGCCTTATGGGTTCTGAAACGCCGCCGCGCACTCTTATCGGCCATTGAGTATCTACCACGTCCGGCCGCCAATTCGTCGCTGCGTGTCCATTGTCTTTGTTTATCAGAGATGGAGTGGGCGGCGTGTACGGAGTGGCGCGCTCAGTTCCTGCGATTCTGTGCTTCCCCTGCCATGCGGAGGAACTTTTTTTTTTCCTCCTCTTGGTATCCCATACGCCACACGCGCGCCGTACGTAAAACGTCCAAACCCTCTTCGAGTGCCGTACGCGTCGCTGTTATACCATTAGCTTGCGGGGCTTGCCCCGGCCGCGATAACGGCCAAACGTTGCCACGCAATTCAGCAAGGTGAGGACACCGGTGATGAGCGGTCTCGCTCTAGCGAGCAATAAGAACGCGCTGAGATAGGCGACAGATAATAGTATCCGAACTCAGAACCGTATTAAGCTTAAGCAGGCAATCATAACAATCGAAAAGAAAATGGAAAGCGATACACTAGCACAACAACCGAGAATGAAGTAAACGAGATATTCAATAGGGTCTGTATTAGCAATGGGAATCATTAAACATGCCGTCGATTAGGCACGAGCAGATTTCTTCCTTTCGTGTAATCGAGCACTGCTAGCGCACTTTCTAGGAATGCCGTGCTAACAGGTTAACTTTTGAAACGAATGTATCGCTGGCTTCGCTCCACGCGCGACACATTACGGCGCATTACCCTGCTAACACTAAAGAGCGAAAAGTATTGAAGGTCAAACGAAGCGCGAAAACACATTACTACTTCGACGAACTTCCGGCGTTTTCATTTCGATATTCATTATTTCTGAGCCTGCGTCTTTTTCGATCCTAGCAGCGTTAAAGACTTTCTCTGCAATAAACAGTGTTACTGTCTAAGTAGTATCATGTGACCTGAAACCCTCGCGTACTCATGCCGGCCGATGAAACCGGTCCCGTTGAGGCTGCTCTGAAAGGGTCACGTGCGCAGTTAAACGCGCCATCTATTAGCGCACAATCTAGTCAAACTACGGATAGGGCACACTTACGGCAGAGGAGACGCGGAGATTGGGCACAGCTTTCACCACTTCTTCGTTTATGGGGAAGCCAAAAAAAGAAAAGACCTCAAATGTTTCGCTGGGCCTCCTGAACAACTGAATGAACCAGGAAACTATAATTTGAACGGATTCGCTAGTTTCGTAAGCTTTTCTTCGCGTCTTCAGCCGCAAGCCGAGGGGGATCGTTTACAGAGACCTGCCGATGTCATAGCTTCTGTGGCGAAGTTATAACGGCAATGTACTATATAAGGAATCCTCAGTGCTTTCCTAAGTGTCGCCGACTCCATAGGCCTACTCAAAGGTTATTTTAAACCAGCCAAAAGACGAGACACAAGAAAGAAGAGAACAAGACAAGGCTGGACTAACAACTGGATATTTATGGAAGGAAAGAAGACAACGAAGACTCGTTCTGAAATGCGCGCACACAACCCATCCGGTGAAATGGCAGGAAAAGAAGAAGAAAATTCAGAGTCATGGACTAACTATCGATTTTTCTAACAGATCGAACTCCTTACAATGAAGGCTAACCGAAGCCTTAGTCACACACTTGTCCTTAGCCTTAGCAATGTAAAACGCCTCATCCAACTCTCGACAGAATTGTTTCCCATTGCTGTAAACTACACTCATATTACTGAAATCAGGCGTGCAAAGAGACGGGTCGTTTCACGATTTACACTCCCGGGATTGCACATGTAGCACCAGATTAAAATTCGCCTTCCCTCTTAAAGAATTACAGTGCTCCGTCAGGGGCACTCTAATTCTAATGAACCGTTACCAACTCGCCCAGTCGTCAACTTTGTTTAATTTCAAAGGTCATCAGCGTGAAAACCTCAAAGCAAGCTCAGTACCAACATGCGAGTGACAATATTTCCTCTCCATCAACAAAGAAGCGCGAAACAACTCGGAAACCTCCTCGACGTACTTTATCATAGCTCAATTCCACGCCATTTTGGGACCGCATGCATACAATTCGGCCAAGTTTTTCCAGTCCCGAATGTCCTTAATACGTTTCATGGTTTCCACTCTAAGAGTCAATAGAGGCGCATACGAGTTCATCGCGAAGTGTCTTGTATGCAGCAGCGGAGCCTACTGCACCTTTCAAGTTTGACTCACACGCTGTGCGCTCGCACAGGAAAACAAAACGCACAAGGAAAAAAGCGCAAGCGCTGACATTGTAAACTGAAAAGCTATTTTAACGGCTCTGTGAGCATTCAGCATCAATGAGGACAGGTAAGGGAAGCAATTCTCCAAGCAGTTGCAGACAATGCAGGGAATGCGACCCGTTGCTGGTGTAGATGCGCGTTTTGTGAAGTTATAGAGAGAGAACGGCCAGAGTGAAGCCTGTGGCGCTTTTGTCATTCATATGAGGAGACAAAACTAAGTTAGCACGTCTACAAGTGCGCTCTTGAAGAAGGAATTGATTTACTTTAATCCCGATAGTTCTTAATCTTCGCATTTTTACTGGTATTTAGGCTTTAGAAGAAAAAAAAACAAAAACAAAAATATGTTTTTGATGGCTAAAAAACGAGAGAGAAATAAAAAGAAGCAGTGTTTTTAATTTCAAGCAATGTATCTAAGAACGTTGCATGGTTTCAAGCGGTAAACAACGACAACAGTTGGCAGCGTCAGCGTTTATCTGTATTCGTCCTCTGTTTTATGTTTTGCGCGCGCTGCACACAGTATAGCAATGGACTATCTATACCAACTAGCGCGAATCACTACCCTACATAAGTAGTTTCTTTTCTTTTTTTATTAAATGTTTTAGATGTCCTTAGCCTGTTGTCACCCATAAATTACTAGCTGCACTCGGAAACGAATCCTTGGGAGTTATTAAAGGTCGGAAATGAAGTTAATATACTGCGGAATTACAGGGTTTCCCAGTCAAGATGAACCAAGATGTTTTTTTTTTTTTTTTTTTCACTGTCGTGTGTTTTTCTCAATTAAAATCAAGATAATATTGTCAGGAGTTATCAAAAGTGCAGGGTAGCTTTGTTTTTTTGCTTTACTTTTTTTACATTACGAATTTAAATTAATGAAATTTTAAAGAATTTGGAAAATTGTTTTGAATGCTCAGGTGTGAATAGGAAAGTAAGTTGTCGAGCGCCAAGCCAATGGTCCGACCCACGAGCTTTCAACGATGTAGAGTTAGCGATAGCAGTTTTTTGTTCGACTAAAATAAACCCACAAAGATAAAATAGACCACGTGAGAGCGAGCTCCGTGCTGTTGAATGCGCCGCGACTACAGCGCTCTCATCCTCGACTTCGTAATCCATGGCCGTATTCTGTACATATATATAGGTATATATATGAAGGAAAGAAGCCAACAGTCGGCGAGGCCAAGGAAAGCATTCGAGATTGTACTTTGTCTTCTTTTTTATTTTTACTTCAATAATAACATAAATTAGTAATGTAATCTGTTCAGGGGAAAGATAATCAAACGCAAAGTAGAAGAAAAAACAACGTGCCGATGGTGGGAACCGAACCCACGACCTCCGAATATCGCGTCCGGTGCTCTTCCAACTGAGCTACATCGGCCACTGTCCCCGCTGCTATATATATATATATATATATATATATATATATATATATATATATATATATATATATATATATATATATATATATATATATATATATATATATATAGAGAGAGAGAGAGAGAGAGAGAGAGAGAGAAAGAGAGAGAGAGAGTCACGTAGTGGTGACAAGCGCGGTAGCCACAAATGCAGACACTGGCGTTGCACTTGAATGGAACACTTTATTGGGCTGACTTGCACCCGCAATAGAGCCAAGCGACCCGGCTGCAGCGATAACAGCAAACGCGTTCGTTGGTCGTTCAACTAAGTATGCCGGTTTCACGCGTCAGCGCTCAATTTAAAGGCGATCGAGATAAAACCGCAAACGGGGACTAGCACAATCTAGAAAATTGCAGAAATATAAGCGAGTGGCCGGAATCTTCGAGAAACATCTCGGAGCATCTTGAGCGACAATGAAACTGATAAAGCTGCGTCTCGCGACAATGAGCAAGATCAAACAAAGAACACAGAATTAATACGCAAAAAAAGAACAAATACAGATTTGATTAGTTTGCGACATTACGTCCCCCTTAAAAAGGCATCGACCCGATGCTTACAAAATAAATACAGAAAGGTAAACAAGACACTAAATATTAAAAGAACATTAGTGCGCGTAATAAGGTTTGAGGCACACACCATGGACGACTCCTGGGCGCGCCCTGCGCCTTTGGGATGGGGTCGGACCATCAGGGATGACCTCGTAGTCGAGTTGTCCGATGCGTCGAAGGATTCTGTATGGTCCGAGGTACCGCTGTAAGAGCTTTTCACTCAGTCTGCGGCGGCGTATCGGCGTCCAAACACACACTTGGTCTCCCGGTCTGTACTCTGCGTTGCGTCGACGCGAGTTGTATCGTCGGGCGTCAGTGTGTTTGTGGTCTTTTATGCGCCACCGGGCAAGCCGCCACGCTTCCTCTGCACGGTGAAGGTAGGCGGCGAGGTCCAGGTTTTCCTCGTCGGTTACGTGCGGCAGCATTGAGTCGAGTGTCGTCGTAGGCTCACTAGCTTGAACAGGCTCGCTTTGGTTGTCTCCTGGAAGGTCGCGTTATACGTGAACGTCACATACGTCAGGATGGCGTCCCAGGACTTTTGTTCGTCGTCGACGTACGTTGCGATCATGCCTGCGATCGTTTTGTTGAGGTGCTCCGTAAGTCCGTTGGTCTGGGGTGTAGTAAGCAGTTGTCGTCCGATGGCTGTTTTGACTGTAGTGCAAGATGGCCTGCGTGAGCTCCGCCGCAAATGCAGTTCCTCTGTCCGTAATAAGCACTTCAGGAGCGCCATGTCACAGGAGAATTCGCTCGACGAGAAACTTAGCAACTTCTGCTGCGGTTCCGTTGGGCAGGGCTTTCGCTTCGGCATAACTGGTCATGTAACGGGTTCGGTTGCCACGATGTTCCATTTGTTCCCCGATGATGAAGTTGGGAAGGCGACGAGGATTTCCATCCCAGTTTGTTGAAGGGGCTTATTCGGGAGCGGGGGCCGGCCATCTTGCGCAGCTGACGCTCGTGGCACGTTTTCACATAATGAGCAACGTCGGCAGATAACCGTGGCCAGTAATATTTCCCTTATATCCTGTGCAACGTGCATGCAAAGCCTCGCTGTCGGCTCATCGTGCAACACCTTCAGGATCTCCTGTCTGAGGCTTTTGGGCCCAACAAGGAGCTGCGCGGTTCTGTTGGCTGCGAAGTTCTTCTTCACGACGAGGTCATTGCTTAGAACGAATGACAATAACTGACGCCTGAGCACAGCAGGAACAGAAGCGATCTTTCCTTTGAGGTAATCAGCCAGGGCTATCAACTCAGGGTCCGAGCGCTGCTGCTGTGAAAAACTGCTGGCGCTTACCGGTCCCAATAAGGCGTCTTCGTCATTGTCTTTCGGAGGCGCGTCAACGGGGGCTCGTGACAAGCAGTCTGCATCGGAATTCTTGGTGGACAGACTTGTAAACGACTGTGATGTCGAATCCTTGAAGACGCAGGCTCCTTTGTGCGAAACGGCCGGAGATCTTTTAAGTGTGCGAGCCACCACACAGCATGGTGGTCGCTCACAACCCTAAATGGTCGCCCGTACAAATAGGGGCGAAATTTTGATGTGCCCCAAATGATGGCAAGGCATTCTTTCTCGGTCGTCGAATAGTTGGCTTCAGCTTTCGACAGGGAACGGCTAGCGTAGGCGATAACTTTCTCCTCTCCGGCACTATTCTGGAAGAGAACAGCGCCTATGCCCAAACTGCTTGCGTAGGTGTGAATTTCGGTCTCGGTGTTTTCAGCAAAGTGGCCTAAAACAGGAGGGGACTGTACACGCTGCGCTTGAGTTCGACGATGGCTTCTTGCTGCGCTTCCCATTGAAAAGCTACATCTGTCTTTGTAAGCTGCGTCAACGGTCAGGCGATGTGCGGAAAGTCCTTAACAAATCTTCGATAGTAAGCGCACATCCCAAGGAACCTGCGCATGGTATTCTTCAGTAGTACTTGCGAGCGGGCTAGTTGGCTATACGACTCCGACGACCTCCGGCGCTGCATGGTTATACACAAAAGCAATACAAAGCACATTGCAACCCCATGTTTTTTTGTGAAGCTTTCTTCTTCGTACCACAAAAACAGGCAGTTGGTAGCGAGCGCATCATCTGTGTTAACGTCTTGGTTTAATTCTCTTGTGTGTGTATAACCATGCAGCGCCAGAGGTCGTCGGAATGGTATTCTTGTCTGCAGGCGGTGGAAACTGCGATTGCAGCGGTTTTCTCTGGGTCAGGATGAACACCACCCTTGTTAACGATGTGTCCTAGGAACCGCAGTTCCTCGTAGGCGAAGTGGCATTTCTCTGCTTTCAAAGTTAGTCCTGATGAATTGAAAGCTTCTAACACTATCCGAAGCCTTTTCAGGTGGTCTTAAAAGCTCGAGGATAAGATAACGACATCATCAAAGTATACCAGGTAAATCTGCCACTTCAAGCCAGCCAGTACGGTATCCATTACTCGCTGGAGCATCGCGGGTGCGGAGCAGAGGCCGAATGGCATTACCTTGAATTCGAAGAGGCCGTCTGATGTAATGAACGCGGTCTTCACGTGGTCTCTTTCGTCAACCTCAATTTGCCAGGAGCCACCCTTTAAGTCCATCGATGAGAAGTACCTTGCGTTGCAGAGAGTGTGTCCTCGATATGAGGGAGAAGGTAAACCTTCTTTGTTATGCTATTCAAGCGGCGATAATCGACGCAGAAACGCAATGTCCCGTCTTTCTTCTTCGCCAGACCGACTGGTGCTGTTCAGGGGCTTTTTGCCGGCTGAACGACATCGTCACGAAGCATTTCATCGACTTGCTCGCGGATGGCTTGGCGTTCTCGCGGCGATACGCGGTAGGGGCTTTTGGTGTAGAGGTCGGGCGTGTTCGTCCGTGACAATGCGATGCTTTGCCAGTGAAGTCTGTCGCACCTTCGACGCGGACGAAAAGCACTCGCTGCGCTGCACTCGCTGCGAGAGTGCGAATCTGGTCGTTCCTGCACCGAGGTAGTGCTGGGTTGACGTCGAAAGTGGGAAGATTTTCGCGGTAGGTTGCATCGTTTGCGGGCTTGTCGGCTAGCGTGTCGAGGAAAGCGATCGTCGTGCGTTTGTTCAGGTGCCGGTATTATTCGGTAAAGTTCGTCACCAGCACCTGAGCTTGTCCTCTCTGCAAATTTGCGATGCCTCTTCCGAGACCTTGTTGCAATAGCAGCTATGTATTTTCTTTAACGATGCCTTCGGCGGATTCGATGTCTGCGATACCCACGCAGACTACCACGCTTTATTGGGGCGGCACGGTCAATTCTTCGTCGAGGACGTTTAGAGCAACAGGTTGCGTCGAAGTCATCGTAATAGGTATGGCGTTGTCTGTCGAAAGCTTGATGAGCTTTGATCGAAGGTGGATGATCGCCCGATGTTCAGTGAGAAAATTTATACCGAGGATAACGTCTCGCGAGCAGTTCTGTAGGACCACGAAGCTCGTAGAATAAGTGCGCCTATTCACTGTCACTCTTGCGGTACATCGCCCGGACGGCGTAATAAGGGTACCACCAGCGGTGCGGATTAGAGGGCCATTCCTATTCACTGTCTTGAGCTGGGCGGTGAACGCTCCACTGACGACAAAATAGTCGGCTCCGGTGTCCACTAAACCGGTAACCGTGAGATCATCGACAGCAACTTCTAGGTCACTTGTTCGTGTCCTCGTATTGCATGGTGGCTTCGGTGTTCGATCGTGTGCTGAGGTCGCGTGCGGGGCACACCGCTGTCACTTCACTGGGTGGCGGCATCAACTTGGAGTCGGGCTGTTTTGTCGTCGATGTTGCCGTCCTGGGTAGCGGCGTTGGTACTTTGAAGTCTGGGCGCTGGATCGTCAAGGGTGTCTTCATAAGGAGCGTTAGCGTAATAGCTGTGGCTTCGTTACCCGTCGCCGGCGGCGGAGAATCTTCGTCTTTTCGCCGTTGAGAAACCTCACCTCTAAAGGTTTGCTGCCTTTAGTTTCCCCTACGGGAGCTAAGGGACCCTCCTCGCACGTAACCGCAGTCCGGCGACGCAAATTTGGCATTTTACGGAGATTGAGAGCGTGACAGACGTCTTGGCGATACGTTCTCTCCCCTCCGGAGGAAGTCGTCGAGTTCTTCTGGTCGCTCGCCAGGACGGGGTCGGGGGTCAGTTAAACTTTTCGGGCGAAGGCGTGGGAAATCGATGGGCTTCCCTGTACAGCAGGTGTTTCTTGCTGTTTTTTCTACTGCCTTCGTTCGTGCCAAGTGGTGTTGGTGACCACCGCTGCGTCCGTGGCTCAGTGACACATTGCGGTGCGGAGATGACGACTTCCCTTTCGGACTGTACACGTTTATTTACACTTTTTACATCGACGTATTTACAATAATGTCGTGGGATGCGACATCAAACATAGAGGGTTAACTGCAGCTGGGTGCACGATCGGAGGTCAGAGGCTAGCAGAATCAGGCCTTGGCCTTCTGCTACACTTTAGGCTGGAGTCCCTTGAGCCCTCCGTCAGCCTAGCCTCTTTCCTCGAACAACCCGTCTGCTCTCGACTCTCGTCCGAGCCCAACTCTCTCAACGCTCCTTCCTTAGCGCTCAAAATTCCAGTCTCGTCCGTTGACCAATCAACGACTAGTCACTCTGCGGTCAATAACATGGAGACTTTTGAAATGGGCTGGCCAATCACTGTGCCACATATACCCCTCTCCTACGCATGTCAAATAAAACACACAAAGCACGCACTAGGCAGCGAGTGGTTGCGCACACAAACACATACATCTGCGATTTCTCCCTCTCCAAAATCCTCCCGCGCAAGCAGCGCCAAGCAGTCGCAAAGACGAACGGCGTCCGAAAACACTTCTGAAAACACACACATATACACACACACGCAAACCTCAGCCCCAAACATTCCGATCCCTGCGCTTGGTCGGTTGCGCGCGGGCGGCGGATTCAAAGGGACGTACAGGCGTCTTCCCGTGAAGACATGTCAACAGCGCGTTCTCCCCAGGCCAGCGTTACGCCGCGTTTCGGGATTTATGGCCTCCGCGCCCTCTCCACTCAGACCGGTAGACACAGCAGTTAGCGCTGAACCCACAACCACTGCGCTTACGCTGCGCCTTCTACTTGCACTGCTCTGCCTCCCTCGCGGCACGGGACGGACAGGGCCGGCAGCGTCGCCCGCTGCCATGTGTTCTGGGCTCACTTCCGAGAAGCGGTCGCATGCGCGACCGTCATAAATCAACCCGCGTCAAGCTGCCCCTTGACCTTGGTCGCCCCTTAGGAATCTCACGTTTGGGCGAAGCCCGCAAACTTAACTGGGCACCGATGGCGAAACCACGCAAGCCGATACACCTGTAGGGATTGTGATGGAAGATGTGCCCAGACTCACTACAATAGAAGCATAGTGGTCGGTTGTTAGATGTCCTCCAGGCGTCGCATTTCCGCTTGAGGGTCGTTGGTAGACTTGGTGGGTGGGGGCCAAACGGCGGCGTTTGGTCAAAGGGGGTTTGGTGGGTCGTGTCGGAACGCAGGACGGCGTAGAGCACCAGCATATTACATCGCCGTGGGTTCTTGCGTTGCAGCCGCCAGAGATGTTGCTTGAGGAACACCCAATGTTTGTTGATCTTCACGGACGCCTTCCCGAGGCGACGATAACTGAAGTTGCATAGGCAGTGGCAAGAGTAGGCGCAGCCCTTCGCGGAGTACTTCACTGATAAGTTCCTTCCAGTGGTTGTTAGCAGTGGACACAGTGTGCGGGCAAATAGCGCAGGCTTCCACTGGACGGTTGTATTGTCGAGTGCGGGCGTCGAGAGTCCCTTCGATGTCGGTGGCCTCCGTGACGAATTCTTCAACGGTTTACGGCGGGTTCCTGACGAGGCAGGCAAAGAGCGACTCCTTTACACCTCGCATCAGAAATTTCACCCTTTTCTCCTCGCTCATCTCACGGTCGGCCTGACGAAAAATGCGTTTCATTTCTGAAACTTAAGACAGGACCGATTCAATCGGGTGTTGAATTCAGGATTGAAGGTGAGCCTGGGCTCTCTCTTTTCGGACGACATTTGCAAAAGCCGTCAAAACTCGCTCTTTAATGTCTCCCAATCCTTCAACAAAGTCTCAGGATTTTCGAACTAAATTCGGGCAGAATCTTGAAAAGCAAAGTATATTTGCCTTAGCCTCGTTTCCTCATTCCAGGCATTGTACGTTCACACGCGTTCAAGCATGTCGAGCCAGTCTTCCGCATCTTCATCCGGTCGTCCTTGGAAGCAGGGGAGCTCACGGGGCTGGACGAAAATCACTGGTGCTGTAGCCTGGGCCATTGTAAATGTTAGAGCCTTCTTCCGGGGTCGAACGGGGTCCGGCAGCAGACCGTGGTCGGGTTGGAGCCCTTGAAGTCGGCCGCTGGCTCGATCACCTGCAGGCTGATCACCCAGGGCGATGCTGAGGTCTTCGCTCGAAGAGGTAGGCCGGATCTCAAATCAGCGCTTCCACCAGATGTAACGTAGTGGTGACAAGCCCGGTAGCCACAAATGAAGACACGGCCGTTGCACTTGAATTAGACTCTTTATTGGGCTGACTTGCGCCCGCAAAAAAATATAAGCGAATCGGCGGCGGCGATAACAACAACCGTGCTCGTCGGTCGTCGAACAAAGTATACCGGTTTCACGTCTCAGCGCTCGATTCAAAATCTGCAAAGAAAGATCGAGATAAAACCACAAATGGTGACTAGCACAACCGAGAACATTTCAGAAATATAAGCGAGTGGCCAGAATGTTCGAGAAGCATCTCGGAGCACCTTACAGGACAACGAAACTGATAAACCTGCGTCTCGCGACAACGAGCAAGGTCAAAGAACACGGAATTGATACGTGTGCCAAAATCAGAGTGATAAAGCCGCACGCCTGCGGCTGTCGAAAAAAGAACACATACAGATTTTAATGGTTTGCGTCAACATATATATATATATATATATATATATATATATATATATATATATATATATATATATATATATATATATATATATATATATATATATATATATACATACATATAGACATGGTTTGCTTGTTACAAACGGGCCAGAGTTAAATTCCAAATACAAATCCACTTTATTTCCAACCTACAAGTTGGAAATTCAAACAGGATGTCACACAACTTTCCCGATTATCTATTTTATCCCAACAGTTTCGAATGGTAAACCGTCCTTCTTCAAGGTAGAATATATATATATATATATATATATATATATATATATATATATATATATATATATATATATATATATATATATATATATATATATATATATATATATATATATATATACCCCCGTCAAAACTACAAACAGGCCATTCGTTCCTATCGCCGCGCCTTCCGCGTCCTTAGTTTAAGAAAAGACAAAGGACAAAAGAGAGGAAAGATAAGAAACAGCAGGAGCAGTTCCTCATTCTGGCGATAGTTCCTCTCAGGAACGGAGCGATTTGCTCAGCAAGGTGTCTTAAGTAAACACTAAGTACAGCGTATTTTCGCCTCCACTTTAACGCTGTTTATCCACTGTTTTAAGCACAAAGCGTCCCCGCCCCCCCCCCTTTTTTTTTTAGCGCATCATTGAGCTCATTCTCGTTTTCAAAGCGGAAGGACACTTCAAAATGACACCGCCCAGTTTCTCAGACCAAACCGCAACGTCGAGAGGTGAGGCATACAGTTCATCATTACAGGCAGCTATAGTATCAGTGCAGAAGGACCGTTTTCACAAATACTACATTTTCGCTATAACCCAGAGTTCCAAATGTGGTGTAATTAACAACCAGAAGAGTTAATAAGAGTCAATAATCGACGTGAGCTAATTTAATGATAAGGTTAGGGATAAAAAAGTTGTTTGGAGGTTAAGCAATTTTCTGATGACGACAGCTAGCATCAGCTGTAGAAAGAAAGCTGTGCAGCAAACGGGGGACGGGGAGGCCTAATGGTGTTGCTTAGGATGAAAACTAGGCACTCCTTTAATGATCGGTGGAGAAGTTCTCTTGACAGTCTACTTGGCAGGCGACTCCAGATGCAGGCGATAAGGATTAACTCACACGTACTCATACACGTACTCATACATGTAGTACGAAGAGAGTATAACCGATGGTCGCTTAGGGTAACAAACTGGATTCCAGAAGAAGGAAAGCGTAGCAGAGGGCGGCAGAAAGTTAGGTGGGCGGATGAGGTTAAGAAGTTCGCAGGGGTCTAGTGGATGCAGCTAGCACAGAACCGGATTAAGTGGAGAAATATGGGAGAGGCCTTCGCCCTGCAGTGGGTATAGTCAGGCTGATGATGATGATGATGATGACCCATACAGAACTGGTAACATAAACGCTTATCCACTGCCATACGGGAAAGCCATTTAGTCAGTCGCGCGTCTATCGAGTGTTTCATTGAATCCTTCCTCCACTTCTTTAAAGAAGACATTTTGAGTTGAAAATATTCCCAGCATGGTATAGCAAAGAAGTGTTGGTGGGCATCGGAAAACGGGTGAATCATCGTAACCTGTAACTTGTTTATTGAATATTTGTTTAAACCTGTTCACTTCTACAGCTAGAGGACGCCTGGTTGTAACAAGAAATTTGTAGGCGCCGTTAATTACACCTATGTCAGTTTTACGCGATTAACCCTATGTGCTCTGGACCAACAAATTTTCACCATATCGCGCGCACGCTTAGAGCAACGCCAACACGTAAGCGTCACTCAGAAGCCCGAGTACCACGTGACCTTCCCGCTCCGATGTGGGCGGGAGCAGCATGTAACACTGGTGGGGAAGAGATCGCTTGGCACCTCCACCAAGAAGTGATGTTTGTTGGTAAACATTGCTTCCTTCATCATCCTAAACATCACTACATCTACTGCAGGGCAAAGGCCCCTCCCATACACCTCTATTACACCAGTCCTGGGCCAGCTGCATCCACATGCTCTCCGCGAACTTCCTAACTTCATCCACCCGCCTAACCTTCCGTTGTGATTGTCTTCCTTTGAAATCTTACCGGTCACCCTTAGCGATCATCGGTTATCTTGATTTCGCATTACATGTCCTGCCCATGTCCATTTGTTCTTCGTGATTTCGACTACAATGAGAGTAACTAGCGTTCATTCCCTGGCCCCTTCGGCACGCTTCATGGCTCTCTACGTTATACTTATTTTTTCCCTTTCGATAACTCATTGCTTCAAGTTAAGTAGACCCCTTTTCGTTATATAGCCTCCCAGTTTCTGCCCCATAGGTAAGTTTACCATAGAGTCGTTACAGACTCTTCTCTTGAGGAACACTGGTAGCTGCCATTCTTGGTCGAATAGTACTTGTCATATGCACTCCATTCCAAACTTAAATATCCAAGACCTTTCACTTTGGTGGTCCGGATCTGCGGCCACAACCTGCCTTATGCAGACGTATTCATTTACCACTACCAGAGCATCGCTCCTTGTCGTAAACTGATGTGCCCTTTCGAGGCTGTTGAATATTACTTTAGTCTGTCTGGGTCATAAATCTTTCTTCGCATTTGGTCCCTTCGGTTATTTAGCAAGGCAATGGTCATGAGTGAATCGCAGATTCCTAAGGTATTTTCCAATAGCCCTTATCCCTGACTGTTCCCAGCCCAGTTTATCATTTTTTCTCCTATAAAAGCGGTAAATAACACTGCGAATATCATGTTTTTTTGCTTACGTGCCTTGTGCGGCTATTTTATTACTCTCTTTATGGAGGACTATGGTTGCTGTGCAGCCAGTATGGATATATTACTGCTAAGGTTTTATTTCGTAAGCAATACTGCGCCAGGTTTCGCGCCGTCGCGTATCCCCGGCGGAAGCCGTGCTTGACCTTGAGCCGCAGCTGCGTCGACATTTGAACTGCGCCGTAAGGGAAGGGAGGAAGGGGGAGTGCTCACGCACATTCTCACAGTTTTCAAGCGTCCGCTCTCCGTGCTGACGCACCGCTCACTCCCGTCCTCACGCACTTCGCACTCCTGGCGTTCCCCGGAAAAGGCTTGAGAAAGAACGAGTTCGCGATGCTGCCAGACAGGCAAAATGGCGTGAAGAGCGTAAAAGACAGCTCCTGGCGTTCCCCGGATCGCACTCTTTCACTGAATACGATGCGAGCAAGGTCCGATGTTGCATGCGCGCGTCGAAATCCTGGCGCGTGTGCCAAAGCGGTGGTCGGGACGCACCACTCAGGGTCCAAGGGGCGGACGGCCGCCGCCCAGGGTAAGGAATTGCGTTGTGGCCAGCGGTATGCCCAACCGGGCAGAAAAGGAGTTGATTTTGTGCATCGGCGACTACAATAAAGACCCGACGAGAGGAAGTGCTTTCATACACGCTGTAAACACAAACTGTCTCCTACAGTTGAGCCATTTACAACCTAAGGATACAGCGCAGGGGGGAAGCAGTTTGGACTTTGTGATGTACAGGGCTGCAGCCGAAGATGGATACGTGGTCAGTCCAGTCAAGACAAAGTCTCACTACTTTACTGACCACCGATGTGTTTTCATCGGTGTTAATAAAGCCAAAGAAGAACACTAATCGTTCATTGTGTATCGTGTCTTGAATCGTAGCTAAACACGTCAAGCTACACCCGCAGCTACACTACATGTCGAACCTTAAGCTCAACCATTGCACTATTGCTTGCGCAACTTTTAACCAGAGCTAAACTACTGCCATTTTTGTCAGAATGAAACGCGTTCTCGCAATCGATGAAAGATATGTATAGGGGATGGTTATATTCCGAGCATTTTTCAGCCACCTGGCTGACAGTGTGAATGTGATCTATTATCGATTAGCTTTTACGTAAGTCCTCCTGGTCCTTTGCTTTCATGATTGAAGTCTAAGGTTGCCCTGACTCTATTAGCGACTGCTTTATTAAATACCTTGCCCGTATCAGATAGTAAACTGATCCGTCCATAGTTTTTAGCCCTTGACCATTAATTTCTTGTGGATTAAGATAATGTCGGCTTCTTTTAGGATTCTAGTACTCACGAGGCAATAAGATATTACGTATAAAGCATGGTCATGCATGTTTACTAGAACCATATATCCGCCATCCTGCAAAAAATCTGTGGTTACATAAGCCCCATTGATTTCCCTCTTTTCATTGCTTCTAAGGCTTTGTTTACTTCGTTCTTTGTTACCTCCACAACGTCTGATTACTCCGCATGACTGCAATTCTCATTACCGTCCTGATTATTCCAGTTACTTTATTTTACTATCTTATCGAGACTGGTAATGGCATAGCCCACCTTTTATCTTAGCGCCTACATATGGGTTTTGCCTATGCCTATAGTTTCCTCTTGACCCCTTTTAGGCTGTCGTCGTTCTTGAGAGCCCGTTGAATGTTTTCTGCGTTATACTTTGTAATGTGGTGTAATTTAACCTACTACAGCTCAGCAGAACGGTACTAAACCCGATAAAACATACGAATGGGGGTAAGATAGTGCCGGCCCTAGATCTGAAGGGAGCCTTCGACAATGTGACGTGTAAATGATCCTGACGCACCTCTCGGAGACGGAAGGCGAGAACGCCTTCGGGTACATAAAAGGCTTCCTCACAGACAGACAGGCCCACGTGAGGATCCAGAACGCAGAATAAGGCCTTTTCCTATTAGGCACGAGAGGGACGCCACAGGGCGCGGTATTATCCCTGCTGCTTTTCAAATTTGCAATAAAGAACCAGCCGGTCCACCTGGAGGAAGTCCTGGATGTGCAGCACGCGCTGTACGCGGACATGTCCATATAAGCCAAGCAGGATTCTCTCGGAGAAATAGAGGCCAGCCTGAAGGAGGCAGCCGCTGCGGTGAACGAGTGCGCGACAAGTGCGGTCTTCATTGCTCTGCAAAAAAGTCGGAATTCGTTCATATTCACCCCTCTAAAAATACACAAATGAGAAAGAATGGCGACTTGAACCGTAACTGACTCCGAAAGAGAAGAATTTAGAGTCCTCGGTCTTTTCAGCCACCAGCGTAAGCTGGAGATGAACACGCTCGACAAGCTAAAGAAGATGGAGGACCAGGTGGGTCGAATGGCCGCGAAGTCTAGAACAAGTAAAGACGCTCTGCGGCTGGCCAATGCCTTTGTAACAAACAGAATGACGTGCTCGAACCCCTTATCTCCACCTCAAGAAACACGACGATAACATCCTCGAGGTGATCACACGCAAAATAACGAAGAAAGCCCTCGACCTCCCGATAACCACGTCGAACCTGATACTCCAATGTCTGGGTATGACGAACTCCTTCGTGGAACTGAGAGAAGCTCACCTCACAGGTCAATACACGCCATTATCGCAGGCACCGTCGAAGCGTCGCCGATTAACCCGTCTACACATACGACACATGACTCTAACTAAGGAGAGAGTAAGACTTCCGCAGGACTTGCGTTACGTCCTGCGCGTGAAACCACTCCCAACTGAAATGTCCAGGGTCGACCACGAAGGTAGGCGAGACCAGGGCAGAGGCCTTAGCTCACCACTACGGAGGGCAATCCGGAGTATGCTACGTGGACGCGTCCGGCCCGCACCAAGGTGGATGGTACACAGCGGTGGTGACCCACGAGTTCAAAACGGGGAACAGGCTCAACTTTGAAGTCTGAAACGCAACACAAGAATAGGAGGTAGCCATCGCGTTAGCGACAACACACTCCGAATTCAATACAAGCGAGGGGCGTGTAGAAAGGTCCAACAAGGCTGGGTACCGTACCTGGCTTACCGGATACTGCAAAGTAGCTCGTAAGCAGGAGGCAGCAGACGCAGCCGCCCGCGCGCTCTATAACAGGGCACTCTCGTCTCCCTCCTCAGAGGAAGAAGTGGAGCCTACGCCAGCCTACACTTTCAGGCAAATAACTAAACTATATCAAGACCGCCAAAGCATTTACCCCCACTCATGTAAGTGATTAACGAGTGCGGAGGAACGCCTGTTTCTCCGCCTGCTCACGAACACGATTATGTGCCCGGCGTCGCTGAAACACTTTGACACTGCCTTCTCCGGTGAGTGCCCACACTGTGAGGAAAGATCCTCGGACCTCTTCCACATGATGCAGGCGTGCCCCTCCAACCCTGCCTTTCATCCAAACCCCACCCGAGAGGACTGGTAGGTAACGCTACTCGCTAGCTCCGACCTGAAAGCCAAAAAGGCGATGGTCAAACGAGCAATGGCCGCAGAGGAATCTACTAGGGCCTCTCGTACTAGGGACTACACCAAGTTTCTGGGAGAGAAAAGAACTCAGCCTGACCCCAGAGCAACCTTCATGTAATTTCCTCCAATAAACGTTTTTGCCGCCACCGTTTTAGCTTTCATAGCCATGCCCAGTTCTATCCTGTATGATGGGTTGCAGGCTTTCATGTTTAACGCTTCTTAATGACGTATTTCATCTCCTTAGATAGCTACCGGTATCCTGTGCAACTATGCCACCGCCTATTTCCACGGGGCACTCAGTAAGGATATCTCTGAAATTCTCCTTCATTGTTTCTGTACTAAGGTCGTCTTCCTCGGTCAAAGCCGAATATCTGTACTGCAGTTAAATCCTGAATTCCTCAACTTGCCATCTTACTGCTGATTTGTTTGTCGACATCTTCCTTACTAGTTTCATGCGTTTTCATATCAGATATAATATACTAATCCCAGACCTTACCATCCTAAGGCAACTGCATCGTACCATTCCGACGACTTGCACATCCTCACACTGCCAAGTTTACAGCAAATTACGAAACCTCTTTCATGTTTAATATCCCCTACTCATTTCCCGCTTTATATACTCTGCGTTACCTTGCGCGCGCCAAATAAGCGCACTGTCATCGCACAGCACACGGACGCATTTACTTTTCGCCGGCATCGAAAAGCGGCCGCTGCGGTCGGGTTCGAACCCTTTAGCCAATTCTTCTGATTCGATTCCTGCCGTTGGTGGTAAGTGCAAGCATTTGCGTTGTAATTTTAAAAATTAATACTGCTATTACTAACTTCCAGTTACAGATCTCTGATCGCTATCAAGCACCTATGATAATAGTTAAAAGGTGAAGTTTCAAAAACTAGTTTGCCAGGTTACTAGTTGTCACAGCTCACCTGTTACTGGTGAGCTGTGACGCCAGCAGTAGCTTTAGAGCACTTCAAGGTCCTCATTCTGACGCCCGAGCCGGGATAAGGCCTGCAGCTTGAAACGCTACGTTATCGCTCTAACGATGCTGGGACAGATATTCCAAGCTTAGCGTGATGCGCACCTCGGGCCCGTTCCCCTAGCAGCTTATGAGGAAAGCCGCTTATTTTGGGTAAGTCGACTTTTACTATATAAGTGGCGGGCCTAGAATAAACCCATTTCAAGCCCTAGAACAACCCAGGACATGGGCCAGGGCAGGGGCGCTCGGGCTTTATGGCATGACCCAGACACGTGTTGTGCACTAACTAGCATTACTACTACATAAAAGCCGTCTTTTTACCTCAAAAAGCCTATATTTATTATCTATACTGAGGGGCTCCTCTGAAATGCCCTGGTTCCTTTATGCTTGTTCACTGCAGGTTTACCGCCATCAGGCTCGTCTTTTTTCTAATGAAGTCAGAGCAGTCTTCTTGTTTTTTATCTCTTTTTCAAAGTGACGTTCGCTTCCGAGTAATATTAAGTCTTTACAACCCCATTTCGCATGTTATGGGCCTACAGCAGAGGTGGAGAGGTTGTCAATTTGTAATATACCCCACCAGGTTTTATAAGCGGCCTTTTCTTCACTAACCGACGTCCGATCATGCACCCTATTTCAAGAAGTGTCTTTAAGAACTGCAACAATATGCAGGAATTTTCCGTCAGCAAGAAAGAGGACTGCTTGTCTATTCGTTAAGCATATCATAATTTAAAATTAATTGCCTCCTCAATTCGCTTTTTCAGCATGTAGCATGTAGTCAATAAATAAATGAGTATAATGACGATCAAAAAGAGTACTGCTGAAAAGGTCACTGAAACTATACGAAAAGACTGGCAGTTAAGATTCATGCGCCTTTGCATAATTCATATTTATTCTCTAAACGCTATGCTGGTTGAAAATTATTCAGAACAAAGAGCGCTACTTGACCAGCCATCTTAGCCGGTGCAAAACTCTGAATGGTAACGAGTTGTTTTTGTCTTTTTAACGAGATAGCATTCCCAGTCTTCCAGAGGAGACGCACTGCCCTAAATTACTGCGCTGAATTCCTCACATACAGGCCATCAGTATACAACCTCTACAGTCCATTATCAAAAGGCATATATTTATTGATTATTGATGAACCATTTACCAGCTTGTCCGCAGCCGTCGAACACGCGTCCGCACGCACCCTTCCGAGTCCGGGTAAACATTCCGGAGGGGAGGGGGGTATTACTTCCCACTATCTGCATTTTCTGGCATACGAACCATCATGGTATACAGCACAAAACGTATGCAAAACCCATTTCTATTCTGAAAAAAAAAAAAAAAAAACGGGTGTG
Organism: Amblyomma maculatum; assembly: GCF_055883805.1. Lineage (NCBI taxonomy): Eukaryota > Metazoa > Arthropoda > Arachnida > Ixodida > Ixodidae > Amblyomma > Amblyomma maculatum. Next base: position 73,840,244 of record NC_139344.1, on the reverse strand, counting down.
AGTGATAAAAAGTCCAAGCAAGGTTTAATGCAGTATATAGTTCAAAATATCAACATATCAACGAGGCAACCATTACTAACATTGCTCGGTCGTTGTCTCTCCTTGCTATCTACTACTATAGTTAGAATCTCCATTGCGCTAAAGAATAAAAACCTCGTCCTGCAGCCTGCGACTGAGATTAGCTGAAAAAGCTCGTGTCATTCCCCATTTTATTTTTCTGAGCAGCATGCAGTAATACAGAAGTTGGGAGAAACAAAGCGAACACTACTGTCACGAATGCTCGATAAGAAACTTGCAGCCTTTGCAGGATCTTCACGGGTTTCCACATTCAAAGATAGATAAACACCTCAGGCAAATAAATCGTCTAAGGGTCCTTATCTTTCTTTATTCCTTTTTTTTCCCCAATATGTTTGTGCAGATGCTTGTCTACCTAGTGCAGCACAATCCGGATTTTGAGTGCTGCGTACACTTGCGCTTACCGATTGCGTGCTGGTCGCGTGCTCTTGTGTCAAGCGAGCCGTGTGTCTTCAGGTGCCAACTTGAGTGGTGCGGTCGCTCTTCTTGGAAACTGTTTTCATTTCCAGTACTTCATATATACTCCATTTCCGGCCAGGGATAATTAGTTTGTAGACATATAGGTTAAAATTTATTTATTTTTTTTTATAACACTTCTGGCCGCCTTTTAGCGACCAAAGCAGGACTGGCCCAAGTACTAAGTGTATGTGCGAACAGGCGCCTGCGTGATATACAGCGAGCTGTGAAGAAGAATAAGCAGATACAACAGATTTCATCGGCAGCAAGACACGCGCAAAGGTTTATAAACAAAAGGTGAAATCTTCAGCTTTTTCATCACGAGAAAGGAAGAAATGCCCAGGTTTTTATTTGGCACTGATTCATACCGTGTATGAACACGCCTGAAGTAATATCTTCACGTCCAAAGCACGCGCGAATACTTACACACCCTGAATGAATGCGTGTAAATCAACAAAAATTGAAAACACTTGCGCGAGCATGAAGGATTCGAATCTAGGAAAGCGAAAACGCGAACAAAATATTGTGCTTATATAGCTATTCCAGAAAACCAACTTGGTATTGATCGCTGAGAAAGCACATCAACATGGGATGGTGTTTTTATTAACACTACCAAGGCGACGGGTTAAAGACTTCAAATTTTAATCAAATACCGACCCTCAGTTATCATACACCCTAATATGTCTAAACCGCTACAGCCTGCAGTAGGTGGGAGCATCTCGTCTCCACAGTGTGAGGGTCTTTTGACGGCCTAGAATAATGTTTCAGTCGACATAATCAGAAATGAGAGGAACTTTCTTGAGAACTATATGGCGCGTTAATTTCGACTTGTCCCGTCCTATAACAGCTAATTCGAATATGTGATGAGTAATTGGTCTCTGGTAGGCAGCACGTCAAAGGCTGCATGACTTATTTGCACATCCGTGAACTTTCAATTAAGCGCTAATTAATGGTTTGGGTGCACTATCCCTTGCTTCAGACAACATAGTATTCAGGTATTCGGCTGTTTGTTCGTGAAATACTTTGCTTTCTGTACGCTGGGGTATCGAACCTAAAATGACCTTGAATTACAGCGCATAGAAATTGGCATTGAGGTGGTTTTATGAGCGATGTCGCTGTATCATGGCTTAATCAGATAGCGTTCTTCGGTCTTAATGACGTCTTTTCCTGCAGGCGCATCGTGTTGCCTGTCTGATGAGACCTCTAGTGACCGCCGCAGATCATCGTGTCGTCAGTGGCAGTATGACCCTGGTAGTCACTGGTCATATTGACCATGACAGTTTGTTTTGAATTAAAGGGTTTAAGGTCCCAAAGCGGTTCATCTATTAGGGACGGTATAGTGGAGAGGTTCGAAAATTTCCGACACCTGGAGTTTTTGAACGTGCAATGGTATTTCGCGTTCCCGATTGTTCCTCATTGGCAAGGACGCCGAGATTGATCCGGCGTCCTTGGATTCAGCAGTCGAACTTCCTAGCCACTGAGCCACTGCGGCGGGGTTTATTGAGCATGAGAAGTGGACTGTAAGCCTTCTCGAAAGGCAATGGGCAAAGGATGCAATGCAGCGATGTTTTTTTTTACATGCTTCGCTAAGGAATATGGCCACAAGTAGCCCGGGAGCTTTTTTTTTTTTTCACAACTTTTTCTGACTTTTTCCAGGCTAACAGAACTATCAGTTAGCACAGCGACAAGTTTCCGTTGTCAGGGCTAACGAAAAAAGTCGCTAAGCTTCATTACAGCATCGTGTCGACATGTTTCACATCGGCTGCATTGAACAATGAACGTAGTTTCCATTTTTAGCTACTTAGAGGCAGCATCGTAGTATTCAGCCATAGATTGAGACGATTGTTTTCAGCGTTCAGATACGGAAACATATGCACGTCGATATAAAAACCTTCAATCTATGTAGAGCAAAAACGGCCAACATGTGGCGACAAAGTGCGCTGACACGACGAGGTAAGTCAACGGCGCACTGCCCTTCGGTAATCTCATATCGGAATGCTGAATAAAAAAAAAATGTGCGAAAAACGTTGTTATGGCTTGCGAACAGCACCGAAAATGTTGCGTTACTCTTCGACTTTGGCCCCGCCATGGAGGTGTAATTGTTAGGGCGTTCGACTACTGTTCCCAAGGGTGCGCGATCGAATCCCGGCCGCGGTGGCCGCTTTTCGATGCAGGCGAAAAGCAAGTCGCCCGTGTGCTGTGTGATGTCAGTGCACGTTAGGACACCCAGGAGGTCGAAATTTCCGGACCCCTCCACTACGGCGCCTCTCATAGTTTGAGTCGCGTTGGGTCGTTAAATCTCATAAACCAAACCAAAGCAAACCATTCTTCGACTTTGTTTACATGTTCTTAAGGATGCCCAGGTGCAGGCTTCCACGGATATGTACAGCATCCCTGTACAATAACTGATGTTACATTTCGCTTCTTTTCAGTTTTGTTCGCGCGACTTTTCAACGCTAAAATTGCGCATGATTGCGTGTAGCCACTTGAAGCGTTTCCCAGCAATGTACTGTCATGTGTTAGTTTGTCGACTACTGTGAAGTTCCTTATAAATGCAGCTCACAGCTTTCATTCCCCACATTAGAATTTAAATTTCCTTTTTTATTATTGATCCATGCGTTCTAGAAGGACGGAACGAAGTTGGCAGACGATATGCTGAGTTTAAACTGTCACCAAGGCCTCCGGTAGAGAACTTATGGCGAAAATGTTGCAGAATGCTTGACAACCATTAAAAAAATGTCATTTTTCGGGTGTTACAAGTACGCTAAATAACTATAATACAGCAAAAGGTAACAGTAACCGTTCATCCGCTGGAATGATTCAGTAACTACTGGTTTTAGCTTGGGGATTTGTGATTCGCGAAGCAAACAAGAGTCTAGAAGCAAAGGCAAAGCAATGCATGATCATGAAGACGAGAATAGACCTCGCGTTTGGTGAAGATTACGCCTACAGAAAAAAAAGAAAAGCTCAAACAGAACAAGAGGTGGATCGCGGCGTACACTGCTGCTAAAGTGAGCGACAACATTCATAGCAACCCGAATGCAGCCGACAATTGATTGCGGTGGCTGTGGCTTCCGGTCGTCTGATCTTTGTTATGTCGGGTGCTTCAAGAAAGGCAGATTACGTCCCCAGGCTGATAATACAGAGAGAAACAGAACAGAAAGATTCAATGCTCATGGTAACTAGCGCTCTATATATATATATATATATATATATATATATATATATTGCTACAATGTAATAAGAAGGGGGTTTTATTTATTTACTGTGCTGATGTAGTGGAACACGATGACTACTAGCGCCCAGAAAACCAACGCTTCTTTCCTCTTCTGCCACACCATCACAATCCTTCATCGTCGTCAGTAGCGTGACATTTCCCCCCTACTCAGACGAAGCCCTCTGGGCGTGTTCGTGAGTCGTGCGAGGCTGACACGGCTTCAGGCGGGCAACATGACATAGTTCGGTTTTGGCAGACCGGCGACCCGATGCTGTCAGGCGGGCTATTGTATAAGTTAAATCACTAATGCGTTTGACAACCACATATGGGCCCTCATAATGGGCCAAGAGTTTTTGATGTAGGCCACGGCGCCGAATTGGACGCCATAGCCAGGCTAAATCACCTACAGAGTACGGGACCCGCCGGTGACTGGCATCGTATCGCACTTTAGAACGTTCTTGTGAAGCACCAGACCGTAATCGGGCGACTCTCCGAGCTTCTTCGGCGAGACAGAGGGTCTCAGCCAGGCAGGGGTCTTCACGGCTTGTGAAGGCCAGGATAGTATCCAGGGAGTAGCGTGGCGGTCTGGCATAGAGCAGGAAAAATGGACTGTACCCAGTCGTCTCGCGCGTGGCGGTATTAAACGCATACGTGATGAAGGGTAGTATGGTGTCCCAGTTCTTATGCCCTGCGCACACATACATAGCTAGCATGTTGATAAGCGTTCTGTTGATGCGCTCAGTCAAGCCATTTTTCTGGGGATGGTATGGCGTTGAGTGTCGGAAAGTTACGGCGCATAAACGCATGAGCTCTTCAACAACATCAGCAGTGAATTGTCGGCCCCGGTCAGTGATGACAATTCGTGGCGGCCCGTGTCATAAGATGACTGAGTGCAGCAAGAAAAGCGACACCTGATGCGCCGTAGCAGATGGAAGAGCGGCGGTTTCACAGTAACGTGTGAGATAGTCCACGCAGATTACAATCCAGCGATTTCCATCCACGGACTTCGGAAACGGACCTACGAGGTCAATGCGTACTTGATCAAACGGAGCTGTCGGGGTCTTCACAGGGTGCAGCAGGCCAGATGGAGTTGCAGTTGGACGTTTGTGGCGTTGACATTGCTTGCAACTGGCAACGTATTGTTCAATCGTCGAGCGAATTCTGGCCCAGTAAAATCTTTCTTGAGCATGGTGGAGTGTTCGAACCGATCCCAAATGCCCAGAAGTTGGATCATCATGCATAACACGCAATACGTCCGTGCACAACCTCTTGGGAACTACGTGTAGGTATCGCTGGCCGACAGGCGAATAACTCTTTTTCGATAGGAGGCCATCATGCACACAAAAACGGCTTGTAGGTACGCTGGCTTGGGCGAAGAGAGGCTGCAGACTGCTATCATTTTGCTGTTCCGTTTTGAAAACATTCGTGTCGGGGAACGCTGGCTCGAGGGTCGATATATAATTGTGGAAAGCGTCGCTTTCAGGTCCAGTCGTGGCCATTGGCATCCTATAAAGACAATCTGCGTCTGCATGACGCCTCCCGCCTTTGTACACCATGGCAAAGTCATATTCCTGTAACCGGAGGGCCTAGCGTGCGAGGCGACCACATGGGTCTCGAAGGTTCCGCAGCCAACAGAGTGAATGATGGTCAGTTACGATAGTGAACGAACGTCCGTACAAATATGAACGGAAACGCTGCACAGCGAAAACTACAGCCAGGCATTCCTGTTCGGTGACTGTGTAGTTTCGATCCGGCTTGCTCATGGTACGATTTGCATACGCGATAACATTCGTGCCGTTGGACAAGGACTGCACCGAGATCGATTCCACTAGCGTTCGTGTGTACTTCTGTCATTGCTGTAGGATCGAAGTGACGTAAGATGGGTTTCGATAAAAAGAAACTTCAGTTGACGGGATGACGCGTCGCAGTCTGGTGTCCAGTCAAAAGTAGAGTTTTTGTGGAGAAGGCACGTCAATGGGTAAGCAACGTCAGCAAAATGATGTATAAAGCGTCTAAAATACGAACGCAACCCTAGAAAACTGCGCAACTCCTTCACTGTCTGCGGGGGTTTAAAAGACTCAACAGCGGCGGTTTTCTGAGGATCCGGCATTACACCATCACCATTGACAAGGTGTCCTAGCACCAGCGTTTGGCGCTCTCCAAAGCGGCACTTTTTCGAGTTCAGAATTAGGGCGGCGTTGTGCAGACAATTCAAGACACGTACTAGACCGTCATTGTGTTCTTGGAAGGATTTCCCAAATAGGACGACATCGTCCAGATAGCAAAGACAAATGTCCCATTTTAAGCCGCGCAAAACTGTGTCCATAAAGCGTTCAAATGGGGCTGGGGCATTATACAGCCCGAATGGCATAACATTAAACTCATAAAGGCCATCTGGCGTTACGAAGGCTGTTGTTTTCTTATCCGCAGGGTCCATTGGAATTTGCCAGTAGCCAGATCTGAGATCAAGACAAGAAAAATAGGACGAACCAGAGAGGCAGTCGAGGGCATCGCCTATGCGAGGAAGAGGATAGACGTCCTTTTTCGTAACAGAATTTAGACGCCGATAATCGACGCAGAATCGCCACGAACCGTCTTTCTTGCGTACAAGAATAACAGGGGCAGCCCAGGGGCTAGATGACTCCTGTATCACCTCCTTCTGTAGCATGTCCTCCACTTGCTCGTGAATGGCTTTGCGCTCAGATGGGGACACGCGATATGGCTTTTGACGAATGGGACGAGCCGAACCAGTGTCGATGCTATGATGGGTCCGATGTGCAGGGCGAGAGGTTGGTCCATCTGTTTGAGAAAAGTCAAACATAGGCGAAAAAGGTAGAAGAGTATTCACAAGAGTACGGCGTTGAGGTGAGTTGAGATCGGCGCTGATCATGCGGAAGATCGACGTTTCATCAGCAGGCAGAGGTACGGTGGCACTCGTAGCATCTGTGACCAAAGCAACGAAGTGGGGCGCATCGGGTCCACAGAAGGCAAGCTTCAATCCCGTTGGTAAAACTGCGGGCTCGGACGATGGATTGATTGTCCATAACGAGACACTACCGTGATGCACGGAGATCATACAGTGAGGGATAATTACATTTTTCTTCAGGCATGCTGAGTGAACTGGGTGCACCACGGCCTGGAATGAAACCTGCTCAAGAAGTGGAACGGACACGGGGACGAACATGGCAGACAAGGGTGGAACTACTGTGTCTTCGGTAATACTAAAAACTGTTTCTTCATCACGGCCACTTTCGAAAAGAGTCGGCAGATGCGAGCTATCAAAATGAACCTCTAGACTTCGGCAGTCCACGGTAGCGCCACAAAACTTCAAGCAGTCCATTCCTAAAATGATGTCATGCGTAGAGTGGGGTAAGACTACGAATTCGGCTTGAAAAATTGCACCACCCACAGACACTTGCGCACTACACACACCCAGTGGCCGCAACGCCTCTCCCCTCACACCACAAGACGTTGAAGCACGGTCATATTCAAACATCACTTTGCGTCCCAACAAGCGCCTAAACTGATTACTCATCACAGACACAGTCACACCCGTATCTACCAAAGCTAATGTACACACACCATCAATGAACACACGAATTTTGTTTTTGAGCATTGCAGTTGGAGGTATGTTGGCACACAGCACATTTTCAGCGGCCTCACCCCCATCGGTCGCGCTGGTTAGTTTTCCTGATGGGGCGACATGGAGCGCCGCCGCGGTGATGGAGAACGACGCGCACGGAAGGCGGGTGGAGGAGTAACACTTCGCTCAGGTGCTGGGGAATGGTAGCGGAGATTCCCGTTCTGGATGTTGCCGAAGTACCCACGGGGAGTATTGAATTGCTGGAAAACGGGGCTGTATTGCCGATTGTTGGGTACTGCTGGAGGCACCGGGCGGTTATAGCGTGGCGGGAACCTACTGCGGCAGTACCTGGCGATGTGACCTTCGACGCCGCAGCGGTAGCATATCGGTGGGGAAGGTATAAAATGCTGTTGTGGATAAGAGCCAGGCACAGCAGGGCGCATCGTAGGTCTGTTTATTTACAGTGCTGATGTAGCGGAACAAGATGAAGCCTACTAGCGCCCAGAAGACCAACGCTTCTTCCTCTTCTGCCACACATCACAATCCTTCATCGTCGTCAGTAGCGTGACAATAATATATATATATATATATATATATATATATATATATATATATACGTACGTACGTACGTACTACATACATACATACATACATACATACATACATACATACATACATACATACATACACACACACACACACACATACATACATACACACACACACACACACATACATACATACATACATACATACATACATACATACATACATACATACATACATACATACATACATACATACATACATACATACATACATACATACATACATACATACATACATACATACATACATACATACACACACGCATACATACATGCATACATACATACATACATACATACATACATACATACATACATACATACATACATACATACATACATACATACATACATACATACATACATACATACATACATACATACATACATACATACATACATACATACATACATACATACATACATACATACATACATACATACATACATACATACATACATACATACATACATACATACATACATACATACATACATACATACATACATACATACATACATACATACATACATACATACATACATACATACATACATACATACATACATACATACATACATACATACATACATACATACATAGAGAGGGAGGGAGAATCTAGCAGAGTACTCGCGCCAATTTTGTTTTGCTGTTAATGTTCTTGCACTCTTGAGTAAATGCTCGCTTTGTTGCAAGGATGCGCTGTTTTCGAACGCAGGAAATTATTTCATAGTGGCACTGTAGAAACCTCAGCATGTTGAAGTTCAGAAAAACAGAGATTGTATTGTTTTAAGAACTGTACATTTGACACGAGGTATCCAGCTGCTCCAAAGTATACGATAAAGAGGTATGCCCTGAACGATACTGCGACACACTTGTAATCCTTAGGTCAAAAACACGAATGAAAAAGTGTTAACCTGCGAGCACTCAACATTGCTGCTACTGCCGCGTTCGCAAAAGGAAGGAAAAAGCACACAGGTATTGTTTTGGCGTTCGGCTGCTTCCTTTTCCACGATCAGGGCTTAGTAAGAGCGGTTTTTGCCCATTCAGGGGGGCTTCTGCGCGCAATCAAGCTTAAATGCCACGCAGTATCGCAAGGCACGATTTTTCAGCGCAGGGCTAACCATCCCGGCAACTGAAGTGAATAGTGAAAATACTTTGTCCATTGTCCTCGCACATCAGTCCCCCACGCTAGAGTCATCGCATTGCGAAGGGTCCGTAGCCTGCATGGCCCTTATCGGTTACCGTTCAATCCACCTTGCTCCTTAGTGCGATGACGAGTAATCAAGCACAACGCTGGGTGCAACTAGATCACAGACCGCTTCGCGAGCGGTGACTTTTCAATCGCATTCAGGCAAAAGGGAAGCTCGCTGTCTTAAACGCCAGGAAATAAAGTTATGTTGGGTATAAGAGCCCACCCGTTTGTAAACTGCAGCTTCGTATGTAAGTTGCGGCATGCAAGCACTTGTTTCGCGGTGGAATCCGTGAGCGACACTCTCGTTTGGTTACGCGCTGTTCACGATCATAAAGTTAGCTCGGTGAAGGAGCCAAATCTTATGCTGCATTTAAGAGCCCACGGATAGAACAGACGCTGACGCTGTAAACGCGTCAGCTCTACTGCGCACATTCAGTGAGTTTGCGATGATGTAGCAATCGACATTACCGCTATAACAGGGGTTTGACCTCTCGCATGCCACGTGATCGCATCATAAAAATAAGACAAAAATTAAATAAAGAATAACCTAACGCCTTTTTGAAAAAATATGCACAATGGACATCTAAATATTTATTTGTTATATTTACAAGGTCCTTACATGGGGGTCAAGTACCGAGAGACTGGGGGACTGCTAGAGTGAAACCGCTTCATAAAAGTGGAGACAAGCGATTAATCAAGAACTACCGCCCTACTTCACTCACATCAACTGCTTGTAAACTACTTGAACACATAATTCACAATCATATATCAATTTTCTCGAAGCTAATAACTTTTTTTACTAAATAGTAGCATGGATTCAGGAGGGGTTACTCAACTTGTACACAGTTAGCAGAAACTATACTTGATTTCGCCTCGTCAATTAACAATGGAACGCAGATTGATGCCGCATTTATGGACTTCTCGAAAGCTATTGATTAAGTTACTCACGAAAAGTTAATTTATAAACTGGATACAATACTTCATAACAAACAATTAGTAAAATGGACCTCCAGCCTACCTATCAAATAGAAAACAATTCGTTGTCTTTAACCATCATTCTTCTGACAGGCTTACAGTTCACTATGGCATCCCTTAGCGCTCTGTTCTTGGTCCTCTGTTGTTTTTAATATATATTAATGATATTGACGCTGATTACTGTGTTATTTATACAGAAGTGAGAAATGCATTTGATCAACAACTACTTAATAGTGCGTTACAAACTGTCTTCGCATGGTGTGAAGCATGGCAATGTCCATTAACTTTGAAAAAATTGTACTAATGAGAATCACTCACAAAAAGAAAGTCTTACTCTTCGATTATTGTATTAACGGCATGACACTAACTGAAGTAACAGAATATAAATATGTAGGGCTCTGGGTCAGTAACAATCTTAGTTGGAATAAACATGTGGATCTCATAACGTGTAACGCTTTCCGTAAACTATTTTTCTTGAGACGGGCATTGCTGTTCTCTACCCCGTCTGTACGCCTGGTTGCTTACAAATCTATAGTTCTGCCTACCTTAGATTAGCTTCAATCATTTGGGACCCGTTCACACAAACTAACATGAATAAATTAGAGAAAGTTCAAAAGAGGGCGGCACGATACATATATAACAATTACCGGCGTACATCAGTAACACATCTTTTAATTCAAGCTGGCCTTCCGACAATAACTGAGCGAAATCATTGTGCACGACTTAAATTTCTGTACCAATTAATTAAAAGACACTACAGATCAGAACTCACCGATTTGCTTGTTTTTTCGTCCGGATACGCAACCCGACAACGACACCAGCTAACTTTAACTCCTTTTTGCGTTCGAAATAACTGTTTTAAATACTCATTCCTTCCACGAACAATTTCCGATCGGAATAACCTCACTTAGAATGAAGTGCTGCAGCCATCACTGACGTTGTTTTCGCAACATATCACCCAGTTTCTTTTTATTGCATTTGTTATTTCACTGCTGTGTTGTATATGTTTGGTTATATTCCTAATTGTGCAGAACTGCTCCAACTTGCACTGTAATTATTGTTTATTTTTGCCTGTTTTGTTTAACTGCTTAGTTTGTAATCCCACCCTGCTAAAATCTTAACACTGGGATTGCAGTATCAATAAATAAATAAATAAAATAAATAATGTATAAAAGAAGTCAAAAATACCAAAATAAGACAGTTAAAAGGAAAAATAAAAGTCAGGTACATTTCAAGTCACTAAATTTCGGCAGTAATGATATCAGTTCAGTCCAGTTTATTACCTTAAAAGTCCCCCGTAAGCGGGTATTATATATAAGGGGTGGGATCGTATACAAAAAGCAAATACAGTCATGCCGTGTTATTATGGACACGTTGATTTCCGCACAAAGCTGTCCATAAAACGAGTCGTTCGTAATAACGAATCGGAATTTTGTTCCTGAAAACAAAAACAAAACAAACTTAAGTATAAGGTCTGCTGTAGAGCATAATGTAAGGCAGCGAAGTTGGCTTTAGGAGCTACGAGATCATTATCCAAGTCACCCCTATGCTTCGAATGCGATGCCATTGAAAGTATTGCGATGCAGTTGCATATTGTTCCCGATGGCGTTTCATTATTAAATTACTTGACTTCTACTTTTCATCTCCCACGAACCCCTGCTATGTATCAGTATTCAGTCGGCTGAAAGTTGCTGCATCCTTTTTCTACAAGGCGCAAGCTGTTTTCAGAGTTTTATTCAAGAGCATTCATGCAGTACAAAAAAAATTGTAACGTGCATTGACTGCACAACTTCGAATTGTAAAGTACATGTATGAAACCACAAGTAAATAGAGGGCAATCAATCAACCAATCATTGGCACTACGTTGGTGCTGTTAAACAAAATGTAGAAGAGAAATTATCTTTGAAGCAGTGTAATGATTTGGTTTTCGTGACTGTCCTTATTAACGCGACAAAAATGCATGGACCCGAATGGTATCTGTCCATTTTCTCCTTGTCCATTTTCCGGACAGAGAGTTTTCCATAATAACGACGTAAATTCATGAAAAACGTTTGGTCCTCAGAAAAACTGTCCATAATTCGAGTCGTCCATATAATGGGGGTCGTATTAACAAGGCACAACTGTATCTACTTAATTAAACATTATTTGAAAAGAATGGTCAGTTATTTGTGCTAAAAATGTAGACGGGCGCTTGGTACCAGTTATGTCAAGGGGAAGGCCATTCCAGTCTGTAGAGGTCCGGAAGAAAAAAGAGGCAGTGCAGGCTCCAGCGCGTGGGCACGCAACTTGTAACGGACGGCTGGTGCGATAGGTGTTGTGATGTGTGGTGCTTGACGAAGGCAAGAAAAGAATTTGCGATACAAAGGCAGACTCGGGATGCAGCGTCGACTGGAGAGCGTTGACAGGCCAGATTTAGGTTTTAAAGATGAAACGCTCACGTCGTATGAGTACAAAGAGGGAATTAATCTTACTGCGCGATTTTGAACCGATTCTAATGAGCCGAAGAGATACGATTGATGCTGGTTTCAAAAAGGCGACGCATATTCAAGCTTGGGCCTGACAAGTGCTTTGTACGTAATTAATTTTACATTTCGTGAAGAATTGGCAATGCGAAAAGTAAAGACGCAGTATACTGTACTTCAACACCAAGGTAGGGGAAAAGCAGGCAGGAGACCAGGGGGGAGTTACTAGTTGAGTTTGCAGAGCGCAATAACTTAAGCATCATGAATACCTTATTCAGCTAACGGAAGAACCGTAAATTGACATGGAAAAGTCCTAACAGGGAGACTAAAAATTAAATTGACTTCATACTGTGTTCAACCCCGGCCATCATGCAAGATGTAGAGGTCATCGGGAAAGTGCGATGCAGTGACCATAGGATGGTGGGGTCCCGAATTAGTCTAAATCTGGAGAAGGAATGCAACAGATTGGTAAGAAAAAAGACCATCAATGATTTAGCGATGAGTGGGAGGGCAGCAGGGTTCAGGATCTCGCTACAAATAGATATTCAGCTCTAACCGAGGATGGCGACATTACCGCAAAAGCAATAAACAATAGTTTCAAAGATATCATTACTGAGTGCGCTGTAAAAGTAGGCGGTAGGATAGTTAGAGAGGATACCAGTAAGCTGTATAAGGACCCGAAAGGTTTGATTAAGAAACGCCAGCATGAAAGCATCCAATCCAACAGACCAGATAGAATTGGCAGAGATATCAAAGCTAATCAATAAGCGCAAATTGGTCGATATAAGAAAGTATAACATAGAGAAAACTGAGCATGCTAAAAGAAGGGGGAAGCCTTAAAGCGGTGAAGAAGAAATTGGGCATAGGCAAAAATTAGATGTATACGCTAAAGGACAAGGTGGGCAACGTCATCACGAATATGGACAAGATAGTCACAGTAGCCGAAGAGTTCTATACTGATCTCTGCAGTAGCCAAAGTAGTCAGGACTGTACTGAGATTGTCGGTAGAGAAAAACAGTCAGACCTTCCACCAGTAACGAAGGACGAAGTTAAGAATGCAATAAAAACTGGGAAAAGAATGCAAATAAAAAAAGGGGAAAAGCAGTTGGAGAGGATCAGATAACTATAGATTTGTTGAAAGACGGGATGGGGGGAGGGGGGGGGGGGGTTATTGTGCTAGGAAAACTGGCCACCATATATACGCAGTGCCTGGTGTCCTCCACGATACCGCGGAACCATGGAAGAACGCAAACATTATCCTCATTCATAAGAAAGAGGACGCTAAGGACCTTGAAAATTACAGACCTAATCAGCTTACTGTCTGTTACGCATAAGGTATTTACTAAGGTAATCGCTAATAGACTCAGGACAACCTTGGACTGAAATCAAGCAAAGGCTCAAGCAGGTTTTCGGAAATGGTACTCTATTATCGATCATACACTGTAAAAAAATTTTGTTGAAGAATACAGAAATTTCCTGGCAGCTGTACTGCTCAACATTTTCTGTTCTGATATGTTTCATGCCTTTAATTTTACTGTGATTTTACAGTTTTTTCTGTTTACAACTGATAGAAAAGTTTTGTAAATTGACAAACGTTTTCTGTTATACGACATTTTCTCTATCTTTATTTTTTTTTCTCTCGCAGTTAAAACAATAATGCAAATATATCTTTTTTTTTACTCGTTTTTCATTTCACATGTTTTTTTCTGCCTGTAACGATAATAAAATTGTTTTAAGTGCCGGTTTCTTCATTAAACACCATTTTTAGGACGAAAGCCTTGCTAACTCCACATTGCGAATATCTCTCGGCGCTGGCAATGCTCGATTGCACCTATAAGCATGGCCGCTCAACAGCCGTTGTCCAGCACCGAAAAAAAGCAAGTGGAAAAATGCATAATAGATTGACCACTGTAGCAGGGAGCCAACCAACAACGTACCTCAATGTAGTGCCGTTAGTTACCTTCTTTCGAATCGAAATTGTTACGCAGCCGATAGTAGGACAGCGCCTTCGGTGTTGTCATACCATTTCGCGTTCTATTCAGCAGTTACCTACTGTTAGAGTAAAAATCAGCTTGCAATAGGAACCAGAACAGAGGGCAAGAGAATATCAAATTGTTTGCCTTCCAATCAAGGTTTCGGCTGAAAAACAGATAATTACGGTTTTTTTTTTTTTTTCGAGAACGTATTTCGGTCAGTGAAAGAACAGATATTCTCTGTACGGATACAGAAATTTTCTTTAATAATAACTGTAATTTCACACACATATTTTACAGTGTATCCATACCATCAAGCAAGTGATCGAAAAATGCTCGGATTATAACCAGCCCTTACATATAGCATTCATTGATTACGAAAAAGCATTTGAGTCAGTAGAAACCTCGGCGGTGATGCAGGCATTGCGAAATCAGAGGGCAGACGAGCCGTACGTGAAAGTGCTGGACGATATGTATAGTGGCTGCACAGCAACCATAGTTCTGCATAAAGAAAGTAACAAAATTCCCATAGAGAAGGGTGTTAGGCAAGGAGACACGATCTCCCCAGTACTATTCACAGCTTGCTTAGAGGACGTATTCAGAGACTTGGAATGGCAGCAGTTAGGGATAAGGACAGATGGAGAATACCTCAGTAATCTGCGATTTGCTGATGACATTGCCTTGCTAAATAACTCGGGCGATGAACTGCAAATTATTATTGATGACCTAGACAGGAAAAGTAGAAAGGTAGGCTTGAAAATCAATATGCTGATTACTAACGTAATGTTCAACAGCCTCGGGAAGGAACAGCAGTTTACGTTAGGTAGCGAAGCACTGGAAGTATAGTAGGCGAATATGTCTACTTACGACAGGTAGTAACTGCAGATCCGGACCATGAAAAGGAAACAACAAGAAGAATAAGGTTGGGATGGAGCGCATTTGGCAAGCACTCGAAGATTATGACTAGCCGCTTACCGGTATCGCTCAAGAGAAAAGTATACAACAGTTGCATCTTACCTGTACTCACCTATGGGGCTGAAATGTGGAGGCTAACCAAGAGGGTTCTACTTAAGTTGAGGACAACCCAGAGGGTTATATGGAACGAAAAATGGTAGGGGTAACATTAAGAGATAGGAAGTGTGCAGAGTGGGTCAGAGAAATAACTCAAGTTACTGACATTATAGTGGAAATCAAGAAGAAATGGGCATGGGCAGAGCATGTAGTGCGAAGAGAGGATAACCGATGGTCGCCTAGAGTAACAAACTGGACCCCAAGGGAAGGAAAGCGTAGCAGGGGACGGCAGAAAGTTAGGTGGGCGGATGAGTTTAAGAAGTTCGCAGGGGTCATGTGGATGCAACTAGCACAAAACCGGGTTAATTGCCGAAATATGGGTGAGGCCTTCGCACTGTAGTGGGTATAGTCAGGCTGATGATGATGAAGCGATGTGCAGTTGACGTCTCAGAAAAGGTAATGTTTTATTAAATGCCGAGGTGATATTAGTAACATGAGCGCGCCAAGACATCATTTGACAGGGTGATACCGTAAGGAAAAAGAAAGTGGTTATTACGGCAAGAGAAGGACATGTACTTACATTTAGTGGCAATTAAGGGCATTATGGAATTGCTGCACCATTATAGAACTGTTAAGGTCGCTTTGTAGAGCTGTTCGGCCCACTTTATTGTACAGTAAATAACACAGTGATTTGCAAACATGCATATATTACAACAAACACTGAGGTAAATCGTTAATATATAATAAAAAAGGAGCGGACAAAGAACAGACCCTTGGGGAACAGCAGAAGTTACCGGTAGGGGTCTAGAGAAGTATTATTGACAAGTAGTACCATTTGTGACCAATTTGTTAAAAATTCCTCAACCGAAATTAATACGTTAGGGTCAAGGTCTAGCAGCTAAAGTTTCGATAGCAGACGTTGGTGAGATACTTTATCCAAGGCCTTAGCAAAATCTAGAAATATCGCATCAATTTTAATGTTACAGTCAAGATTTACATGCAGGTCATGAACGAAAGGTGCTAGTTGAGCTTCGCCAGAGAACCCTTTCCGGAAACCATGTTGTGAAGGGTGAAAAAATTTGTTGAAGGCTAAGAAAGTCATGGTTTGAAAGTAGATGACATGTTCCGTGATCTTTTATGGTACGCTTGTTAGTGAAAGAGGCCAGTAATTTAGTGAGCAGTTTTTACTACCCGATTTGTAGACTGGAATTACCTTTTTCACCTTCCAACCATCCGGGATGGTACCTGAAGAGAGTGTCTGGGAGAAAAGTAGAAACAAATATGGTGTGATCACTTGGTCTGTGTTTCTTAGTATTTTAGAGTTGATTTTATCAACGCTGGCTCAAGATATTAGTTCAATATTCTCGATCACAGACAAAATTCCATCTGCAAAAAAAAAAAAGAAAAAAAATCTGAGATGGCATGGTGCATTCAACTTTGGTTGTTGGCATTGGAAAGGGGCATGCTATATTCTTCAATGAACACTGTGTAAAATGAAGAATTAAACATATTGGCACATTTAGTATCAGTTATGTCTTCATTTATTTCACTGGTGAGGATGATAGAGCAATCTGGATAAGGATTCAGTACTCACCAAAATTGTCTGATGTTAGTGGATAACATGGGCACGTGTGTAGAATCATGGAAATAACGTTTCGCACATTTGATCTCAGATAAGTGTTTTAAGCTTCGTAATAGGCTTCCCAACGATGTCTGCCTGCGTTATTTGTTGACGCTCGATAAAGACGCTTTTATCCTATTTTCTAGTATTTGTAACTTGTTGGTAAACCCTGGCTTTCGGTTACTGACTCGAAGTTTGCATGTTGGGACTAATTTATTAGTTACGTCTGCAAGCTTGTTCTTGAACGTCGACCAGTTATCGTGGATTGAGTAATTCTGGCATGAAGATTCAAATGTGCGAAAACATATCCTAAGCTCGTGATTTATCGCATCGCCCCGCCGAGGTGGCGCAGTGGTTACGGCTCTCGACTACTGTTCCCAAAGATGCGGAATCGAATCCTGGCCTCGGCGACGGCTTTTTGATGGAGGCTAACAGCAAGGCGCCCATGTGCTGTGCGATGTCAGTGCACGCTAAAGAACCCCAGGTGATCCAAATTTCCGTAGTCCTCCACTACGGCGTCCCTCGTAGCCTGAGTCGCTTTGGCAAGTTAAACTCAACCCCAACCCATTTATCGCATCATAGCTACCTTTCTCAAAGAGTTTAAGTTTTTGTGTGTGTGTGTGTGTTTTTTTTTTTTTTTTTTCGTATGCGTCTTACAAAACAGAAGCTGGCTTGAATTACTTTATGATCACTAATTCCTCGAAGGTATGTAATGGGTGTCAGAATATCAGGACTATTGTATAGAATAAGATCTAAAATGCTTGCGGAATTTGGTATGACGCGCGTTGGTTAGGAGATTAAACAGGGTTAAATTAAAGTTTAAACAAATGCCAATGAAATTATTTCTCTCTGTTTTCTGTAATAAGGAAGATGAGAGACTACACCAATCTATGTTAGGATAGTTGAAATCACCAAAGAGAAGGATAACAGCAATTGGGTGGACTGCTGTACGCTCTATTAGATTGTTGTTTACGCGTAGCGTATCACAGAACTCTGGAGTGACATGTAGGGGCCTGTAACAAACGCAGAAGAGTACCGTTACTGGTGACGCGTGACACAAAAGCCAAATAATCTCGAGGTTTGGTTCAATGGACACAAGTGAGCACGAAATCTGCCGATGAACTGCTATTGCAGTTCATCGGCAGCCCGACCCCTATTGAACCTTGCCGATCTTTCGAAAGACGCGGAAGTCGGTTAGCTCGGCCAGAACTTCATTATCAGAGACATCGCTGAGGTGTGCCCTCAACGATGGTGTTTCATGACCTAACTCTCGCTATCCAGGTTCAGCAGCGTCGAATGGCTTGAATTATTTTTTGTTTTTTCATTTCAACCGCAGAAAAATAAATTCTGATCTTGAAGAATCCTTAGCTCTAAGCAAGTGATAAAGAATGGTACCTGTGCAATGAGTGTAATCTTAAAATTCTGACTTGGTTTATGCCGCCCCCTGCACAACACGCAGAGAACGAGGTTTCCTTCCGCCAAGACCAAGAAGCATTTTCTGGTTGTGCTCGGTCAGGTACGATGCATTGAAAAAAAAAAATTACCGAACTTTATTTAAATTTCTGTGGCGTCTAAAATGAAGAACTACGCGAAAATGACACGTTTGTAACTGAAAACTCTCTAGACTCGCGTTATCACCTCAATTTCAAGGCCACAGGCCGCAGAAAAAAACATGTGGGGCAGAAATTTTCATTCATTTTACGCATACGCTAGCTTCAGAGACTATAAATATTGGTAGAAAACAAAAGCATTTTTTACAAGCGAAAAAATAAACATTTCTTAGCCCTTTTTCCCGGGAATGAGTCGCGCTGCTGAGCCATGATCAGCTTGATGTCATACATTCACATGCGTCTAGTCTCTTCAGGACGTGTTCTTTTCCGAATTACACGATGGGCCGAAATATACACCCGCTGCTGTAGTCGCACCCTCTGCAAGTAACAGGTACAAGTGATAGATCAATATAAGATTTGGAAGAATATATAAATAATGTAGGCACGTTTTCCTCCAATTTTGTAACCGCCGCCCCTAACAGCGATACTAATTTCGAGAAAGCAGATTTCTCACAGAACTGAAAGTCTATTAAAAAAGAAAAAAACGTTTGGTTTGATTTATTTTTATATCTGCCTCTCTTTGTCCATTGTCACAAATTTTGACGAAGTTTCGGTATCCAGTGAAATATTTTTCATCGCGATTCGGTCGAACGCTAAGTGCGTCACAAAACTGAAAAGTTAGGTTGCACGTCACCTAGAAGGTCTCGGGGCGAGACCACGGCCGCTCGACAATCGAATGCCGAGCTCCATGCGCTGGCCGAAAATAACAATCTTTCAAATGCGCTTCGCTGCCCGGCTGGCCGGAGCCGATAAGCGGAGCAGACTGGCGATCGCCGCGAGCACTGGCCTGCCCATTGTTCCTTTGGCGGCAGAAGTGTCGATGTCCTCTTGCTCGACCGGGGCGTCTCTGAGGCGATGGCAACACGGCGCTCCCACAAGAGCCTGCCCTCCGCCGTGCCGGCCGCACACGGACGGCGCCTACGTGCCGCCACTGACGTCCACGGCCTGCCATTGTTGCCAATTATTTGC